>NC_066580.1:244330216-244646423 GCF_024323335.1 Lathyrus oleraceus
AATAAGGCTTGGAAGGCTATGTTAACAGGCTGGGTACATCCAGTAATTTCTAAGGAAGGAGAAGCCACAGTTGACAAGAAGCCTGAAGAACAATGGTTCAAGGAAGAGGATGATCTAGCCCTTGAAAATTCTAAAGCATTGAATGCCATATTCAATGGAGTAGACAAGAATATCTTCAGGTTGGTAAACAACTGTGAGGTGGCTAAAGATGCTTGCGACATTCTCAAAACCACCCATGAAGGCACCTCTAGAGTTAAAATGTCTAGACTACAGCTGCTCACCTCCAAGTTTGAAAATTTAAGGATGAAAGAAGATGAAAATATTCATGAATTTCATATGAGTATTCTTGAAATTGCCAATGCCTCAGGAGCCCTGGGAGAGAAGATGTCAGATGAAAAATTGGTAAGAAAAATACTCATGTCACTCCCTAAGAGATTTGCTATGAAGGTGACATCCATAGAAGAGTCTCAAGACATCTCCAACATGAGAGTTGATGAGCTAAATGGTTCCCTCCAAACATTTGAGATGGGAATGAATAATGGTTCTGAAAAGAAAACCAAAAGCATGGCCTTCATGTCAAACACAGAGGAGGAAAATAGTCAGGATGTTGATGAAGATTTGGCCAATGATGTAGCAATGTTGGGAAGACAGTTCAACAAACTGTTGAAAAAGATGGATGTAAGATCTAAGGCTAATGTCAAGAACATCTCATCTGACATCAGTAAATCCAACAATGCTGGAAGAAGAACAAGGTCAGATGATAAGCCCAAAGAAAGAAAGAAAGTACAGTGCTATGAATGTGATGGGTATGGACACATTAGAACTGAATGTGGAACCTACCTCAAGAAGCAGAAGATGAGTCTTGCTGCCACTTGGTCTGATGAGAGTGAAACAGAAGAATCTGCAAATATGGTGACTACCTTGACTGGAAGATGGGGTTCTGATGAAGACTCAAGTGATGATGAAGTAACGTTTGAAGAGTTGGCCACTACCTATAGAAAGTTGTGTCACAAAAGTGCAGAGGTGTGTAAACAGGTTGAAAGCCAGAAGAAGGTAATAACTCAACTTGAGAATGAGAAGGTAGAACACTTGGAAACCATCTCCAAATTAAAAACAGAAGCAGTGGTTCTGAATGCCAAGCTAGATGAAAGTCAACAAGTTGAAAGCCAGAAGAAATTGATAGTACAGCTGGAGAATGAGAAGGCAGAACATGTGGAAACCATCTCCAAGTTAAAAACTGAAGTTATGTTCTTGAATTATAAACTAGAAGAGATGACCAAGTATGTAAGAATGTTAAACAATGGATCTGACTCCTTAGATAAGATTCTCCAAACTGGACAAATAACAGGAGACAAATCTGGCATTGGGTATAATGAATCTAAGCCTGAGTGCAGTTACATTGGTTGCAAACCTAAATCCAAACCTAAGTGCAGCCATATTAAAAGCAAACTTGAGATGTCACATCATATGTCACAACATCAGAAGGGAAGACAGCAGAAAGGGAAACACCAAAGATGGAGATGCCATTACTGTGGGAAATTTGGCCATCTGAAGCCTGCTACTATAAGTTGTATGGTTATCCTAGCCCTGTTCATCATCAGACTCACTATCAACCAAGACCCAAACATCACAGGCCTGTCAACAAAAAGAAATGGGTTCCTAAGACTAGTGTTACAAGCCTAATAGCTCACACTCCCTTCAGAGTTTCGGCCAAAGAAGATTGGTATCTTGACAGTGGGTGCTCCAGACACATGACTGGAAACAAAGACCTGCTAACTGGCCTTCATCCTCATGCCATAAGCTATGTAACCTTTGGTGATGGAGCAAAGGGTGAAATCAAGGAGATAGGTAAGCTTGATTTCGCTGGAGTTCCTGAACTTGACAAGGTCCTACTTGTTAAAGGCTTGACTGCAAATCTAATAAGCATCAGTCAACTGTGTGACCAAGGTCTAAATGTTAACTTCACTAAAACTGAATGTCTGATTACCAACAAAGAAAGTGAAGTGATCATGAAAGGAGTCAGGACCAAAGACAACTGTTACATGTGGATCTCTCAATTGGTTACTCCTCAAAGTGTACATTAGAGAAAGGGATGAAGATGATTAGATCTGCTAGAGGAACTCCCAAATTGAAAGTCTGTAGGAAATGTCAGACAAGGATGTCACACCAGAAACTCATACTTGACATCACTTCCAAAGGAGAAAAGCTCATGGTGGCTCAAATAGGTAGGAGGTTGGATCAGATGGTTGAACAAGTTAGTCATATGCAGACTGAAGTTGGAAAGAACTTTGTTGGACTTGAGCTACAAGTCAAGCAGATGGAAGGGTCTATGTGTCTATCTCAAAGCAAATGTGCCAAGAACAATGTGAAGAAGATTGGGATGGAGAGTGAAAGGACACCTGTTCCTTCGAAAGATGAAAATGGTGTTTGTTCTATATATCAAGCTGAATATATAGCAGCTGGAAGTACCTTCTCTCAACAGGGCTGGTTGAATCTAATGTTGATTGAATACAATGTCACACACGATGTCATGACATTGTACTATGACAACCTGAGTGCTACAACTATGTCCAAAAATCCTATTCAGCACAGCTGGACTAAGCAATTTGATTCTTGTCATCACTTCATTAGAGAATTTGTGGAAGACAAAATCACAGCACTAAAGCATGAAATGCAATTAGCAGACAAATTTGCAAGGGTTTTGGATGATAATCAGTTTGAATATTTAAGAGGGGAATTGGGGATTTGGATTCTTGTGAAGTTATAGCAATTAAAGTGGAGTGGAAAAGGTAATAAAAATATTGTTTGCCCACTTAAAAGAAAGAGCCACATTAATGATAAATCATTACCTAGTATCGAAACTAGAATCTATGTCATTTCCACACGCTACCTAAACACAACCATTTCCATCTTCATCCAACTTCTCAGAAAACCTCTGCTAGGGCAAAGAATTTTTTTCAAAAGTCCAACAAAATGTCACAACATCCCTCATCATCAGGATCATAACCCACTCACAAAGGAAGGACTCCCTCCATGGAGTTTTCCGATGAAGATATTCTGGAGGTTATCCCCCTCTCTGTTATTCCAGGCGACGTTCCCGACCCTTCATCCACAGCTGGAAGTAATCAAGGTAACATTCCTGATAAACCTCCTCATAAGGATGACATGCACTTTACTGATCGTACCATTAGGAACCTAGTTACTAGGATTCTGAATGAAGGGCATGCAGTCAAGGGTGTTTCTACCCCTCTGTCTAGAAGGGACCCCTCTCCTGAGGTGGAACCCCAAGCTAAGAAAGATGATGATTCATCTAGATCAGGGAAGGAAGTGGCTGCTGAGGGATTATGTTCTCTAGGTAAAACCTTACCTAGTAAGAAACTAGCAGATGTGTCTCATGAAACTGCTGAGAATGTTATTGATCTGGAGGAAGAAAGTTCTGAGGAAGAAGATGACACCTTGGTCCATCTTGTGAAACCAAGTGTAGCAAAGAAACTGAGGACCAGAAAAGGGAAGACTGTGGCTGAAATGAGGACAACAAGAAGAGTGAAAAAGGTTGCTGGTGTAGGACCCTCCAAATCATGGTGTAAAGTTGAGGTTAGGAAGAGGAAGGTAAGAGAGAGTTCTGACTCTAAAGAGGATGTCAAAGACGATGTCCCAGACATCTCCCCTGCTAAAAGGCAGGCTGTTAAAAAGTCCCCAGCCAAAGTGACAGTTGTGCACTTAGACAATATCTCTTTTCATCTAGAAGATGGTGCTTCAAAATGGAAGTTTGTCTTTCAAAGTAGGGTAGCTATTGAAAGGGAGCTAGGAAAGGAGGCTGTAGAAGTGAAGGAAGTGATGGATTTGATCAAGAATGTTGGTCTGATGAAAACTGTTGTTGGTTTACCCCAATGTTTTTAGGGGTTATTAAAAGAGTTTGTTGTGAATATCCTTGAGGATATTCCTGAAAAGAGTAGCAAGGAATTCTGCAAGGTTTTTGTAAGAGGTAGATGTGTGAGATTCTCCCCAACCATAATCAACAAGTTCCTAGAGAGAGGAACTGAAGGAGGTGTGGATTTTGAGGCTACAGACAATGAAGTCTATAGGACTATTACTGTTGGCCAAGTTAAGGAGTGGTCTAGTAAGAATCACCTATCAGCTGGCAAGCTAACTGTCAAATATGCCATCTTACACAAGATTGGTTCAGCCAAATGGGTGCCTACCAATCATATCTCAACCATCTCTATTGGTCTTGGAAGAATCACTTATGCTATTGGAACCAGGATAAACTTTGACTTTGGAAGGTTTATGTTTGATCAAATTGTTAGACATGCCTCCACTAATGCAGTGAAGCTGCCCGTTGCCTTTCCATCTATCATCTGTGGGATTATCTTAAGCCAGCAACCAGGCATTCTCAACACAAGTGATATTCCTAGCAGAAGAAAACCTCCACTATCCATTCACTACAACTTGTTTGAAGGAAGCCATGTCAATGATGTTATCATGACATCTACAAGAAAGGAGCCTGCCTCTCAAGGTAGCTTGATTGATCAATTAAAGGAAACTTGTAAGGAGCTGGATATTGGTATTAGGGTTGCCAAGGCAAGGAAAGAGGCTTTGGAGGTTCTTATTAGTAACTTAGAGAAGGAAGAGATGGAGAAGGCTGGTGAGACCAAGGATTCAGATGCCAATACCTCAAGTGAGAGGTCCAATGCTCAATCTAGTGGAAGCTCTGATTCTGAAGGTGAAGATGATGCCACTTCCTTAGATTGAGTGGAAATGGTTCTCCCTGATATGAAGACTGTGTGTGGTGATAAAGACTGAGTTGGTGTGGCTGTGATGTGTGCTGTTATGAAGACTGGTTCCCCTGCTGTTTTGGATACTTTGGATGCTAGAGAATTTGGTGTTTTATTGTTTTGTTGAATTGTGTGTAATTTGTGGCAGTCCTTACTGATGCCTTTATGTAATATTTGGGCTCTTGATGAGTTCCATGGATTTCTAATTATCTCAGCTATCACAGCTATGTATAATTATGGTTTGTATCTCCTAACAAGTATGTTTTAACATGTTATATGTTATGACATCTGTTGTGACATTCTCTGCTAGGCTGATTGACATTTATTTTGTCAAATTAGCCACCTTTGGTCAATTTTGACTAAAAAGGGGGAGAAGTGATTATGTGGAGCAGTTATATATGTGGAGCTGTGTGGAGATGTATGTGATGGTGTAGTTGAACAAATGAACAGTTATTATTGAAGGAGATATGGTTAATGTAAAGACAGAATGATGTTCTATTTACATATATTGGAGGAGATGTCTGATGTGGTGCACAGGTGATGTTATATGGTGCATAGGTGATGTTGGAGCAGATGTCAGAGGGTGACTCTGATTGTTACAGGTGTTGTTGTTACAGGTGTTGTTATTGTCAAAGGAGACGTCTGTATTGAACAGACTTAGGGGGAGAAGAAGTACCCTTGTGAATTTGTGTGTTTCACTAGTTGCTTCTATAACTAGTAATTCCGTTTTTGCTTCTGCTGCTGTTTAAACTATTGTTTAACTGCTGATAGTTTTTCTTGTGAACAAAAACGACAGATATATGTTTTAGCCAAAATTTTCCAAAGGGGGAGTTTGTTGGTTCTAAGTGTTGGCATCAATTTTGGTAAAACAAAGAGTTTTCACAAGATGTTGTATGTGATGTCTTAACATAAGATATCTATGTACCTGCTGGAGTTTAAATCATAATTATGCAGGATTGTTTCAGGATGTCATACACAATGTCATGACATCTGATATTATGTACCTTCTGGGAATTATAAATGCAATTATGCAGGATTGTTCCAGGATGTCAGACCCGATGTCATGACATCCTGTACACAGAACATTCAGGGTGAATGTTATGTGTTATGTGATTGCGCATTTAATGGCAATCAATGTATGATTGAAGATCTGATTTGCAGGCGCATTCAATCATTGATTACAACCTGATATACTTATTTTCCAAAGAGATCTAACCAGCTGTTATGAGAAGATTTAATTGGAAAATAGTTTTAGGGTTTTCAAGATGTCCAAGCCCAACGGAATGCTTCTATAAATAGGACATGGAAAACCTGATTTGATACACAACCAATACTGAGCGAAATATTGAGAGAATATAAGGGTTTGTGTCTTGTATAGTCGTCAGACTTGTAAGCCATTCAATTCATCCATAGATGATTGAATTAGTCTGATTTGTGGGTTGTAATTTGTCACTCTAAGCTTGTAAACAAGAGTGTGTGTCTACTTGATCAAAGTTGTTAAGCAAGATCAAGTGTGTGTCTACTTGATTAAAGTTGTTAAGCAAGATCAAGTGTGTGTCTACTTGATCAAAGTTGTTAAGCAAGATCAAGTGTGTGTCTACTTGATTGAAACTGCTAAGTAAAATCAAGTGTGTGTAATTGAAAAGTGTCTTCTTTTCACAAGGAATTGTTGTTTATAATCACATGTGTGGTTGAGGGGGAGTGAGTGGGTTCTCATATCTAAGAGTGCTTAGGTAGAAATTGCACGGGTAGAGATTAGGTGAGAAAGACTGTAACTTGTTGAAGTGTACTGAGAGTCTTTGAACTGATTCTATTTAGTGGATTTCCTTCTTGGCTTGGTAGCCCCTAGACGTTGCACCAAACTGGGTTAACAATTGCTTATGTCTCTTGCATTACTATTCTTTATCTTTATCCTTTGTTTGTTTGGCTTTGGAAACTTTTAGCACTCAAGTGTGAATTCCTTTTGAATGCTTCCATGTAATGACTTCAGCATCAATTGCACACGAATTAGAATTGGATTGCATCATTGATTGGTCCTAATTCCATGCCCATGAACCCATGCACAACATTGATATTTTTGGCCAAATATTGAAATGTTGCAAAACCGAATTCCATAGCCTATAAATACAAGTGCATTGGCCATAGATTGACACACACACCTTGCCCAAGTCTTGCCAAGCAAACTCAAATCCCTACTCCATAGAATTCCGTGAAGATTTCATTGAAATCTAGTTCTTGATTCAACTTCTATTTATGAACAAGAACTCCAAGGATTCATAGCCAACTTCATCTCAATTGATCACTACAAGCAAGAGGAGGAAGAACCAATTAGAATTGCATCAAGATCCAGCCAAATCACTGCAACCCAAAGGTGATTTTTCCAAAACTTCAAGCCTTCAATTCTCTCTTAATTCTCCACTATTCTACTTGCTTGTTGGTTTCCTGAAGTCCTACCAATGTAGGCAACAAGGTTGAGTTGCTTTGAGGTAAATCGAAGACACTCATATCGTGTACCTCAAAATTCAATTCCTCAAATCTCTCAATATATTCGGAATTAGGAGAAATTGAGTCCAGATTCGAGCTCTTAAGCTTCTTTCTCTTTAAAATAGTATACTCACTTTTTATTTTGGTGATGGTTGGTGGTGGACCAACCCAGTGAGGTCCATTGGAGAAGACAACTGGAGCTAGGGCTCCGGTGATGTGGTGTCACGTCTCTTGGCCATTTGATCCATTTGAAATGTTTTAATCTTAGCCATCTGTTTTGATTACCAAGCCTATGTCGCGTTGACTGAAGACCTTGGTGGAACGCGCGCGCTTGGTCATCAGATCTGCCACCTCAATTAATGAGGGAGATCTGATACCCTCGTTTTTTGTATTTTCTTTTTTAATTTTGATTTTTCATTTAATCTATTTATTTTGTTTAATTCATATTAATTTCATTTTTAATCCAAAAAATATGGGACTTTCACCAAAAACTTTAAATATTTACCTCTTCTATATTTTGAATTAAAATCATTTTTTGGACTAATTTTGATATTTTTCATGAATTAAATGATACTTTAACTTGTTTTAAATATTTCTAAAATACTTCTGACTTTCCAAAAATCAGGAAATTTTTTGTCTAAGGTCCTTTGACCTTTTTTAACGTAGGATAAATCCCTTGGCCATTTATTTGGTATTTTGAAGCGATTTGACGTTTTGTCCATTTTTAAATATATTTTAATTCATTTTTAGTTGAATAATTGTTTGAAAATTGTATTGAGCCATTTAATTGGTCTCGTGATGTTTGACTTTCTGTTTGGCCTTGATCATGGTTGATTTGACTTTTGTTTGACCAATACTATTGAATTTAAGGGATTGATGAAAGGTACATTTCATCTCCCAAAATGAATGGATAGTATTGATCAGGTGTAATTCCTCATATGATCAATTTAGGTTACTATTTCCCCTTCCCTCTTCATCTTCATCCCTATTCTTCCCCAATCCATCATTGACCAATGATTTCTCTAATGTCTAAATACTAGTTGATTCATCAATGACCTTGTGTCAGATGAAACATGAGTCTGACTTAGATAGGTCCTTCCCATTTTCTTTTAGTGTGTGGTATGTTTTAGGAGTTTGTTTCTTTGTACCAAATCTCTAACATGTATTAACACCTATATTTTTATTTGCCGACCTCAGATAGTTGTGACTTCTACATAAGTCCAACTACGATTGGCTAACATAGAGATAAGATTTTCCCGCAAGGCATAACATTCTAGTAAGTTTGATTGTAAGTCTCCCATTCTTCATGGAATTGTGTGGAAACTTGACCTTTTTTCCATTAATGAGAGCTACTGGCATACTTGTTCATTTATCCAGGTTGGAGTCATTCTCATGGATGATGTCTTGGTTCATGGATTCATACTTGTGAATGAAATGTTGAGTGTTCTCCAAAGAATGACTTAATCAATTAAAACTCTTAACTAACATTTGACTAACCATTGACTAATTGTTTATTAATGTTGCTTTACTTTCAAATCATTTACTTAATGCAATTTAAGTTTCAATACCTTTATCATTCATTGCCATTTACATTTCATACAACTTGTTTATATTTCAAGTCCTTTTCACTTTGCTCATTTGAGCCATATCTTGTGAATGTATATTGTTTGCTTGCCTTTGTTTTTGTTTGTGGTCTTTAGACCTTAAAACACCTAATAACAACAAAAACCCAAAAAAAACACCTTGGTGGATTGTTGGACTTGATCTGAACTTTCGGACTTAGAATTAGGCAACATTCCCTATGCTTTGAGAACTTGGCCAATGCCACCATCTGAGACTGAGATATCCTTGACTATGCTTTTCATCTGATGCAATTCTCTGAGTGCTCTTGGTTCACATGTCACTTTGACTTTGTGCTTAATTTATTATACTGTTATGATTACTTATGTCTGATAATTACTTCTGAGTTGACCAATGAGTATAATCATTTGATACATTGGAAGAAGTTTAAGACTGCTAGCTATTGGATTTCTTACTTGGATGTTATGGTTATCTTTATTTGATGCCTTGATCTTCACATGGTTTGATTGGATACTGCTTATGTTTTTTGCTTGCTAAAGTCCAAAGGAAAATGGGTTTCTATATAACATTCTTGTCTGTTGGATTGCATCCCATTGGTCAGGTCTTTTCAACCCTTAATTGTTAATTATTGTCAAGGATAGTCCCTTCATCTCCTCCCACTTATTAAATTTCAAAATCTCTCCCTCTCTCCAAAAACTTTCTTTGTTTGTGTTTTATAACTTAGACATGTTTTAATGATTAGAAACTTTGGCCTTATGCCAATGAATTTTCAAATTTTTTTTTAATCAAACTTGTAAATGAACTTAACCATATTGACTTTAATTTCAAAAAGACAAAAAGAACTAATAACCCATTCACATCTTTGGCCTTTTGTGCCTTGTCCTGTTAAACTTTTGTTAAAATAAATTCACCAACTTCTTTGAAATCTTTACCATGAACTATGGCGTTTTGATCCCTCATTTTTATGTTGGTACGTAAGCATAAGACCGAAGGTCTTGTCAAAGACAAAAATAATCAATGAATTATTTCCTCATCCCCTCACTCTATATTTTATCAAACATCATTTAGACCAAATCACTTGCACACAAATAGAGCTCCCTAGGAGTACCTAGGACACTTTGAATGATAACACCTTCCCTCTGTGTAACCAACCCCCTTACCTGTAATCTCTGGAATTTGATTAGTTTTGATTTGAAAACTTCTTATCTTTGGGTTTTGTTCGTACTTTTCCCTTTTCCTTTAGAAACAATAAAAGCGCGATGGTGACTTTGGTTTTTTTGATGCCAAGTTTATCCATAGCTTGATGGTCATGAATTTACCGCTACACCCACATGTGAACCGATGTTCAAATTATTGAGAAAAGACCAGGCAGTGGTGTGTGTAGCGGTAAATTCATGACCATCAAGCTATGGATAAACTTGACATCAGTAAAAACCAGAGTCGCCACCGTGCTTTTATTGTTTCCAAAGGAAAAGGGAAAAGTACGAACAAAACTCAAAGATAAGAAGTTTTCAAATCAAAACTAATAAAATTCCAGAGATTACAGGTAAGGGGGTTGGTTACACAGAGGGAAGGTGTTAGCACCCAAAGTGTCTTAGGTACTCCTAGGAAGCCCTTTTTGGTGTGCATATGTTTTTGGTATAAAAGGATGTTTGATAAAATATAGAGTGAGAGGATGAGGAAAGAATTTATTAATTATATTTTTGTGTTTGACAAGATCTTTGGTCTTATGCCTACGTACCAACATAAAAATGAGGGATCAAAATCTCGTAGTTCGTGGTAAAATTTTCAAAGAATTTTATGCATTCATTTTAACAAAAATTTAAATAAAAGGCACAAAAAGGCCAAATATTTGAATGAAGTTGTTAGTTGTTTTTGTCTTTTTAAAATTTAAGTCAATATGGTTAATTTTATTTTCAAGATTGATTTAAGAAAAAGTTTTAAAATTCAATGGCATAAGCCTAAGGTTTTTAATCATTAAAACATGTCTAAGTTTGAAATCACAAGAAAATAATGTTTTTGAAAAGTGGGAGAGATTTTTAAATTAAAGAAGTGGGAGGAGATGAAGAGACTACCCTAAGCAAAAAAATAAAAGTTAAGAGTTGAAAAGATCTGAACAATGGGATGCAATCCAACAGACAAGAATGTCATATAGAAACACATTTTCCTTTGGACTTTGACAAGCAATAAGCAATAAGAAAAGAGCAATATCCAAGCATTACATGAAGATCAAGGCATCAAATAAAGATAGCCATAATATCCAAGCGAGCAATCCAATATCTAGCAGTCTTCAGTGTCTTCCCATGTAGCAGATGAAATATTCCTTAATCAACTCAGGAAAAAACATCAGACATAGACAATAATAATAAAATAAACAATTAAAAACAAAGACAAAGTAGCAGATGAATCAAAGAGATCCACGGTCTTGCATCAGATGAAGGCATAACCAAAGACAACTCAGTATCAGATATTGGCATTGGCCAAGTCCTTTAGCATATGGAGTGTTGCCTAATTCTAAGTCCAAAAACTTCAGATCAAGTCCCAACAGTCTAACAAATGTTTTTTATGGTTTTTTTGTTGTTATTAGGTGTTTTAAGATCCTAAGACCACAAACAAAACAAAAGCAAGCAAACAATATATACAATCACAAGATATGGCTTAAGTGAGAAAAGTGAAAAGGACTTGAAACATAAATGTAAATGGCAATGAATGATAAAGGTACTTGAAATTTAAAGTGCATAAAATAAATGACTTGAAAGTAAAGCAATATTAATTAAGAAGTTCGTCAATGGTTAGTCAAGTGTTAGTGATGATTTTTAATTGATTAAGTCACTCTTTGGAGAAACTCAACCATTCATTCACAAGTATGAATCCTTAAACCAAGACATCTACTATGAGAAGGGCTCCAACTTGGATAATTCAACAAGTATGCCACTAGCTCTCATGAAAGGAAAAAAGGTCAAGTTTCCACTCAATACCATGAAGAATGGGAGACTTACAATCTCACTTACTAGAATGATATACCTTGAGGGTCAAATTTAGCTCTATGTTAAGCAATCGTAATTGGACTTATGTAGAAGTCACAACTATTTGAGGTCGAGCAATAAAAATATAGGTGTTAATGCATGTTAGAGATTTGGCATAAAGAACCAAACTCCAAAAACATACCTGTAGCGGTAAATTCATGACCATCAAGCTATGGATAAGCTTAACGTCAATAAAACCAGAGTCGCCACCGCGCTTTTATTGTTTCCAAAGGAAAAGGGAAAAGGAAAAGTACGAACAAAACCCAAAGATAAGAAGTTTTCAAATCAAAACTAATAAAATGCCAGAGATTACAAGTAAGGGGGTTGGTTACACAGAGGGAAGATGTTAGCACCCAAAGTGTCCTAGATACTCCTAGGGAGCCATTTTTTATGTGTGCAAGTGTTTTTGGTATAAAAGATGTTTGATAAAAATAGAGTGTGGGGACGAGAAAAGAATTCATTGATTATATTTTTGTGTTTGACAAGAACTTCGGTCTCGTGCCTACGTACCAACATAAAAATTAGGGATCAAAACCTCGTAGTTCGTGGTAAAAATTTCAAATAAGTTGGTGGATTGATTTTAACAAGAGTTTAATAAGAAAGGCCTAAAGGGCCAAAAGTTTGAATAGAGGTTTTAGTTCTTTTTGTCTTTTGAAATTTTAACTCAATATGATTAAGTTTATTTACAAAATATTTTTAAGAAACAGTTTGAAAATTCAATGGCATTAGGGAAAAGTTTCTAATTAATAAAACAAATTCTAACATCATGAAAATCCAGGCATCAAATAAAGATAGTCACATCCAAGCAAGCAATTCCAATAGCTAGCAGTCTTCATTGTGTTTCCATGTATCAAATGAAATATTCCTTGATCAACTCAGAGTAAAGTGTAAGACCCCAATTTTGACCCTAAGATCCCTCATGCTATCTCATTATTTACAATGGCTTTGGGATCACACCTTGGCATCTTCATTACCCCTCATTTATTGGGTTTGTATTGGGAGAGTTCACCAAGAACATTTGATTGTATTATACTTTGTTTTTCTTTGTTTACTAACCAAAATACCAAAAATATGTCAATGTATAGTTTACTTCCTTTGTAGGTAGTGTGTGTGTTCACTTATGCCTCATCAAGCTCATATCTAGGGTTTGAGACCCCAAATGAGAGGGATCAATCAATTAAAGGTTCATAATGGTTCTAAGAATCATATATGGATCCCCATGTTCTCTATTTGATCAAGAAATCATCAAGAATTTGAAGCTTGTTGGGTTTTGAAACCCTAATTCATCTAAGTATCTTGTGTGACTTCCTCAACAAGTTTCTTCAAACATTGGTCCAACATATCAAGGTATACTTTATTTAACATCATCTTATGCATATATGATCCTCCATGAGTCCCAAACATGAAGATAACTTCAAGTTTGCAAGTTGGTTCAAAGAAGTTGGCCAGAGAAAGTCAACTAGTCAAAACTGGGGTTCCCTAGACCCTATCTCCTACAATTTTTGTCATATGAAAATGATTCCAAGAGAAGCGTTACTTCTTATGACGTTCCAAACAACTTTCATGTTGTAATCAAGATCTAGTTTTTCTTGGAAAGTCATTTTTTATGGTGAAAGATTATAGGTCATTTTGTTTGTGCCCTAGTTAGCAGGTCAACTTCCAAAGACCATAACTTGATCAATATTTAATATATGAAGGGCATCCAAGTTTCATGATCAAATTCAAGATGTCCTATCCAATTTTTATTCTTGTGATAAATTCAAATTCAACTTGAAAGGGCATGTGCCAAGAGGAAACATTATAGGTCACTTTTGGCCATTACCATTGAACAAGAGATTTTCCTCAACTTCTAAAATGCATAACTCCTTTATGCCAAATTCAGATGAGGTTAAATTTGTGACCAAATTGAAGAGGTTTAAAAGAGATATAACTTTAATGAAGTAACTTTTTCCATTTGAAGCCCATAGAAAAAGTCATTCAAGGTGGAACAAGTGAACATTTGGCTTGGTACTTAGAAAATTTCCATTTATGTTTGATTTTCCAAACTTCCACCTCAAAATTCATCCTGATCCAAGCTTCAAATGGAAAGTGTTCAACATGAAAGTTGTTTCCCTTGATCTCGCCTTTACAAAAGGTCTAAGATCATCTCATTTGGCCAAGAATTGGATGACTTGCGCATGGCTTCTCTTCAAGGCTCCATTCGGATGAATCTCATGTTCACATTCCAATTTACCTTGCATGATTACATGACACACTTTTAGCATTGTGTAGCAGGGTATTCGTTACCATTAGAGATATTGACTAAATCTAAGGTAAACCATACAAGTCGAGTCGCCACCGCACTTCTGTTTATCCAAAGGAATGGTTAGAAAGCGAATAAAAACCTAAAAGTTTTATCGAATCAAAAACTAGTAAAAATGTCAGAGATCTGGGTAAGGGGGTTGGTTATGTAATGGGAAGGTATTATGCACCCAAAACATCCTAGGTACTCCTAGGGAGCCCTTTTCATACTTGTTGTAAGGTTGGTGTTTTGTGAAAATTTATTTGTGCAAACATGATTGAAGAGATGAGAGGAGAATATACAAGTTTATTTACATTTTTGTGTTTCGATGGATAAACCCATTGCCTACGTACTATCTTAAAAAAGATTAGGATCAAAACCTTGTAGTTCGGGGTAAAAATCTCAAAACAAGTTGGTGAATTGATTGGTCCAAAAGCCTTAAGGTCTTTTGTTATCCAAGGGAGAAAACTCAACCCAAAACCACAAATCCACCATGTGAGGATAGCTTCAACATGCTAGTGAGGGGTTAACCCTATAATAAGCATGGAAGACTTATTGTCCATCACTAAGGATATACGTGAGTATTACATCTACCTCAAGGATAACTCAAACCTAATAGCTAAAGGTTATGGAAAATTTGATTAAGAAAGTGGCCATTTGTCGCATCACGCGAAAAACCGGCGGGAAAACAAGAACAACAGAGCCGTCACCGTGCGTTATTTATCCCAAAAGAGGGAAAGGAAACGCTCAGAGTAAACCTGGAAAAGACATGGTCTCGCGACCAAAGAGAATGGGTTCGGGAGTCGGTTATGCGAAGGGAAGGTATTAGCACCCCTACGCATCCGTCGTACTCGACGGGATCCACGCACAATAGGAAGGAAAATGGTTGCTAAAACACTGCTCACACTCACACACACTGGCTGAAAGAGACACAAGAAAACAAACAAGACTGACTCGGCAGGACATCGTATCCTGGGCCTACTTAGTCTATCAGGCATAGACATCAGAGTCGAAGTAGTTCGGACTGGGGAAACGACACATGCTCGCTAGGATATTGCATCCTATGCATACGTATCTCCTTTGGACGAAGGAGAATCAGAGCATTCGTAGCTCGGCTGACACGCACACAGACAGACAAAGGCAAACATGGAGCCTGAATGCCAATCACTGGACTTACATCAGCATCCGAACCAAACACACGCACACTAGAACCTAACTGCCACTCGATGGACTTACATCAGCTTCCAAGCACACAACAAGGCAAAACAAAGACACAGGCGCCCGGAGAGATCAGCTCAATCTCCTGCCTACATACTTCATCTGGTATGAAGATCAGGGCGATGTAGTTCCCCTACAGAGGGACACAGGACTAGCCTAACCAGATAACAGAGGGAGACACAACTAGGGAGACTACGACTCGAGCCTAGATGTTATCATGCAATATCATCCCTAAGTTAAGGTTTCTAGCTAACTTGCACAGGAAGCAAGCCTATCCTAAACATGACTTGCACAGGAAGCAAGCCAAACCACACCTAACTTGCACAGGAAGCAAGCCAAACTAAACCTAACTTGCACAGGAAGCAAGCCAAACTAAACCTAACTTGCACAGGAAGCAAGCCAAACTAAACCTAACTTGCACAGGAAGCAAGCTAAAGCAAACACACAAACACAAGTAGCACACACTATATGCAAGCAATGGGCTCAAACAAGGTTAGGTTTTAGTCGAGGGGTCATATCAACCTCAACAAACAAACCACTGTAACTGGGTAGTGTTAGCTCTTAACCCTAACAATGAGAGTTAGGGTGAAGCAGATGAAAGGTGAGTGAAGATGAGACTTCACAGCTCTTATCCCTGGCCTGGGAGAGCTTAAGACAAGAATGTGTGGGTTCAGAAAGTGGGAACCCTTCTACACATTTGATACTGACTCAACTGTACGATTGTACAAGATCTTGGGTTTGTATCTGCAATGCATCAACACAGTGGTGTGAGCAAAGCAGATGACACACAGAATAGTAGGGGATAGGTTGCATATCCCTTGAGTTCTGCCAATTGCCTCTTCACTTAGGAGGACTTTGACTCTATGCAAGGACAAAATTAAACATCCACAAACATTGCCTCTTAAGGAGGACTTCAGACAGTGGCCTGGCCAAGTAACAGGCCAGGTCTTCCAGACTACATGAAGATTAGAAATATACCTCAATGCAAATTGCTTATACAAGCAAAGCAAAGCAAAAGTTCACAAGGAAATGAGCAACTAAAAGCACCTGAAATAGTCAAGCAGACATTAGTATACAACTTCAAACAAAGCAAAAAGGAACAGACATCAACAGTTAATCAGAAGCAAATGGATGTGCAAGGCATAAGGCTTAAGGCATGTGAGCCAAGCCACCTACAAAACAAACAAGTTAGACAATGATATTTAAGCAAGCTCAATCAAAAAGAATTGGTCTCATTGGTCATTTGTTGGTCAACCTGAAAACATGAGCTCAAAGGTGAGTAACAGGACCACTAGGGCAAGCCTAGGGTCAAAAATGAATGAGAAAGTCAAAACAGCAAGTGGCAAGTATCCAAAATCAAGTTCAAACAATCAAGAAACAATACCAATTGGGTTCACATTCATATCAATCATCATCATCATTTCATGAACAAATTAGGTCAAAACATGGCATTTAGAAGCTCATAGAAGTCAACAGCAAGACTTGCATCAAAACCAATCTCAAACATTTCCAAAAATCATCAAATAAATCATAATCAATCACAACCCACAGCATGGTAAGCATGTCAAATTTCATCCCATTTGGACAAGTGGAAGGTAGTCAATGAAAATCAGAAAGGCAAGGCAATTTTGAACATGCTCAAGGAAGTCAACCAAACATGCATCAACTTAGAAAAATCATAAATCAGGGATGGTGTATGATAAATGAATGGGACTAAAACCATGGCAAAGCTTAGGATGTCTAGTTATCTCATGTAAAATTTCATGTCCATCTAATAAGACATGAGCATTTCCCAAATGGAATCGCAAGATGTGTCACACAAAGTCAACATTTGACTAGGCAGGGAATAAAAATCTCAAACAAACAGGAAATGGCATAATTAAATCCAAGAAAATTTACACATAAACTAGACATATAATAGAATATTCATGCAAAATTTCGCATCAATTGGAGGTCAGGAAACATGTCATCAAAAATCATGAAATTGCATATCCTTGGTGTGACACAAGTTGTCACACCCTACTTCAAAAAATCACAACTCTCAAACCACATAAGATAAAATCATGATCTTTACATCAAAATAAACATGGATGAGTGTAGATTATGCACAAAAAGTTTCAGATCAAATGGATGTATCATCACAATTTCACAATGGTTTTGGCAAGATGTACAATATTTGGTCACATTCTACAAACCCTAGTACCACTTAAAATTCAATGATCCAAAAAATCAGCAAAAATAATGATAAAAAACTAGGGATCATGATGAAGATGATGCAAAAATTCCCACTGAATTTGGAATTGAAATGGACAAGTTATGAATTTTGCAAGTTTGATAATCAAAGTGAAATAATTATTAAAGATTAAATGGATTAATTTGAATTAAGTGGACCGAGAATGGCATTTGTGTAAATTTGGACTTCACTAAATGGGACGGCGTCGTTTTGGGGCAGCCAGGGAAATAATTTGATTGGCCCCTGCTGAACAAGGCCATGCAACACGTGATATTTCAAGAAAATCTGGGCATGGTTAAAGGGAACTAGGGTTTATGAATGCAGTATGAACACTCATCTTCTCAAATCGTGTTTTTCACAAAAATTCCCAGAAACCAAAATTAAATACACACAAATGTTCATCAAGGCATGGCAAACACGAATCCATCATCACTTTTCATTAAAACATCACACACATCATGAATCGAACACAAACAAGTTTTATCATCAAACTTCAAAACAACATAACTTCAGAAATAAACAACCATTTTCGAAAACAAAAGCATCATGAGGCTCAGCATGGATAGACCTTTCTAAAGCATGTATCTATTTTAAGAAACAAGGAGGTCGAAATTTTACCAAAGTTGATGAGCAGTTGTGATACAGTCGCTATCTTGTGTTTTTGGCTTGAAACAGATGTCCCAAAGGTCTTCAAATGATGAATGATGAAGAAGGTTTGGCTTGAAATGGCTTGGTTTGGATGCAAACAACTTCTGCCATTGATGATGCTTTGCAAAAACAGTCCACAAAACCCTCTTACAGATGTGGAACAGTGGTTGCAATGAGTCCAAAATGATGCTTGGATGATGAAACAAACAAAGCTTGCTCGGGTTATTTGGAGTTTTTTTGGCAGATTTTGAAGAATGATGAAAATGAGTTTTTGAGAGAGTTGAGTTTTTCTGTCTTGAATGTGTGGCTGCTGCTAGGGTTTCCTCAGCAGAAAAAGAGATGAATATATATGTTGTTTACTGGTGCTAATGAATGCTAATCATGGTTCATGAAAATGTGGAGTAGAGTTGGTAAAAGTGTACTTTTTTTCCAATTTTCAAGCAAGTTGGCATGGGTGTATGTACTGCACGAATTTGGGCTTTCAAACATGACACAAACCACATTTCTGAACTATTTCAATTGGCCAAATGGTTTAAAAATGATTATTTTGAAAAGTCAAAATTCAACTCACTTGAAATTAATTAAGGCAAGTTCAAAAAGGCCATTTTGCATGGTGATGTTTTGGTGCATGAGGATGACATATTTGGAAAGATGAGGTCAAATGTGACTTGTTGGAAAAAACCTCACCAAATTTGGCCAAATGGTTTGAGAGATATGGCCTTTTGAAGTTCAAGAATTTTTGAAAATGAATTGATCATAACTTGCCAACCATGCATTGGAATTGAGAGTTCTTGGACTTTTTGGAAATGGGAGAACAAGATCTTCAACTTTCATGTTGGGCAAAAAATCATTTGAAGCTTGTATCATGATGTAAGTTTGAGGATCAAGACTTTCCATTTTTGGCAGGTTTCAATTACAGGTCCAGTTTCCATTTTTGGAAATTTCTGATCTGGCTTCAAATTCTTCCATGATGGTGTTTGACATGATATATGAGGCCTATTTGGACATGAATGAGCTCTCTCAAACCAAATCCAACCATCAAAACCATAAAATCAGACACAGTTGACCAAGTTTGACTTTTTAGGGTTTCTGACTCATTGTGCATTGACTGATGACTTCTGAACATCCAATCTTTGACCAAAACACTTCAAATGGATCCCCAAGTCATGTGAACATGTTGGACCAACCCTAAGGCCTTGGCTCAATGAAAATTGTGCTTGCTTGCTTGACTGACTGATCTCCTGACCAGTTTGACCTAATTTCTTGATTGGCTTGCACTTGAGGCAAAGGGACAATGCAATGCTATGCAGTGGACCATGTTATGCTATGACCTAATATGAGAATGTCTGTACAATGATAGGTGCAAATTTGAGGTGCTACAGCTGCCCCTATTCAATCAGCTGGGAACCCGAACGGATGATAGCGACGACTGTCAGACTTTCAAGGTAAACAGGGATTGAATACCAAAGGACCGTAGAAATTTGCACTCTGCTGGATATGATACAAGGAGAACCACGTCATTTACCGGTGACGCCTGCAATTGACAACTTCAGAAAGGCGAAACCATTTACCGATGGTTAGAAACTGGAAACTTGATATTTACCGATATCAACTTCAGCAAGACCATTTACCGATGGCTGTTGGGAAACAAATATGATGTAAAAGGAAGCAAGACCATTTACCGATGGTGGCTTCAAAGAAACTTGACATTTACCGATATCAACTTCAACTTGACCATTTACCGATGGCTACTGCAACTGGGGATCTGATATTCACCGATATCGAAACAAACGGGGCCATTTACCGATGGCGGATAAAACTGGGCATTCAATATTTACCGATATCGAAGCATACGGGGCCATTTACCGATGGCGTCTCCACTTGGGGAGGAACAAAATCTTTGTGGTGTAATCAGACAAGACGTTTACCGACGACTTCTGGGGATCTTGATTTTATCAACAAGGAAACAAAGCATGACCAGACATTTACCGATGACTGGGATGAGACTCGACGTTTACCGACATCGAAAGATGATGTTTACCGACATCCAAAAACGACCAGACATTTACCGATGACCGGGGAACACTTCACTAAGGGAAAAAACAAATATTTGCAACTGGAAACCAGATAGGACATTTACCGATGACTCTACTGGGGATCTCTAGCTGGGGATTATCAGACATTTACCGATGACTGCAGAAAAGACTCGATGTTTACCGACATCGAAAGATGATGTTTACCGACATCAAAAAATGACCAGACATTTACCGATGACTGGGGAGAAAACCCGATGTTTACAGACACCGAAACAATGGTGTTTACCGACACCAAACATGATGACCAGACATTTACTGATGACTGGGGAGAATACCCGATGTTTACAGACACCGAAACAATGGTGTTTACCGACACCAAAAATGATGACCAGACATTTACCGATGACTGGGGAGAATACCCGATGTTTACGGACACCGAAACAATGGTGTTTACCGACACCAAAAATGATGACCAGACATTTACCGATGACTGGGGAGAAAACCCGATGTTTACAGAAACCGAAACAATGGTGTTTACCGACACCAAAAATGATTACCAGACATTTACTGATGACTGGGAAGAATACCCGATGTTTACAGACACCGAAACAATGGTGTTTACCGACACCAAACAAAGAAAAACACGCGAGTGCTAGTAAGACACTCACCGGTATCACAAGAACGACATCTTAGATATGTCCAGGCAAGGTTGACCACTTGCTGGGAGTCTCACTGGGGAGAAACAAACTTTCTGTCACCAACGGGTGAGGTAATAAACCTTTGTGGGGATATCAATCCTGAATGCTGTCCAGAGCAGCTGTAGCAGACTTGCTGTGCTGATGTTGAATGAAATGATCCGCCTCTGCCGGGGATACGGTCTGGTGAGGTTAACACATGAATGCATATGTTTGAATTTTTCTATGGCGTAATGCTCCATATTGAATGAAAATGCTACGCGGTTTTGAGGATGCAATGATTACTACATGCAAAATGAAAAAAATGAAGAAAAACTCCGGCTGGGGAGCCAAAACTGATTGGGTACTCCAACTCTGCGGGGAGACTCTGCAGGGAGAGCAACGACCTCTCACTCATGTTGGAGAATAGCACTGCTGCTGGGGAAAGGTGAACTCCGCTGGGGATATCCTTCAGTCCACAGATAGGATAAATGCTGGAGATAAATTTCAATGAACCTGCCTCACTCGGGGAGGAAATCGGCAAATACAGGCCTGCTGGGGATAGGCAATCCTTAGATCTGTTGGGGAATAGAAGGCACTATCCACAGACGTCTCCGCAGGGGAACATAGCTCTGATAGCTTCCAAACTTGGTTGGGGAGAATATCTGCTGAGGAAACGTCCTCACAGATGCCAATCTGAAAAACAGCACAACAAAATGCCCCCAGGGGATACATGGACAAGATACGCTCAAGTGTCCTCAACATTCAAAATGATTTTCAAATGTTTTGTCATCCTGCAAGCCATTGTTTAGCCTTCATGTTTTTATATGCAATGCTTATCAAAAATTCGGACATTTTGCAAACAAAACAGTAAAAATAAAAACAAAAGAGCCATTTATCTGAATAACGACTTTTATTGATTGAAAATGTGCCTGAAGAGGCAAATACATTGGGAAGCAATTCCTAGAAAGAGGTAATTGCGCACAAAAGGAAAAATCTATCCTAATGGCAATGTGAACACGGCATCCACTATTTCCCAATTCTGTTATAACTCACAGATCATCAATTTTCCTCCCAACTCCTTGCTTTCTGAGAAGAATGACTGGACGGATCACATCTTTCGAGATGGCAGACGACAAAGCTTGATGAAGTACAGACAACTCAGACTGTAGTCTTCGCTTTAATCCCTCTTTTGGCTGGATCGCCCTTTCGGGTTTTCAATCCACCGGGATACCCATTTTTGCCTAAGCCGCCCTTGCGGGTTTTCGACTTACCGGGTGTACAAATTCTTTTCATTTTATCCCTAATTTTTGCCCGAACCTTTTCTTTCTGTTTTTTGGTTCGCCGGGATGCCCCCTTTTTTTTTTTTGCCTGGACTCTCTTTTTCTCTTTGCCCAGCGGGTCAATTTATGCGAAGTATTTTTTGACTACATCTGAGTTAACCGGGGACGGAAAATCTTCACCATCCATAGTTGTAAGCATCAAGGCTCCACCGGAGAATACCTTTTTCACAACATACGGACCTTCATAATTAGGAGTCCACTTGCCCCTGTTATCTGCACCGGGAGGGAGGATTCTCTTCAAAACTAGATCACCGATCTGATAGCTTCGAGGACGCACTTTCTGATCAAAGGCTCGCTTCATCCTTCGCTGATACAACTGTCCATGGCATACAGCTGCTAGCCGTCTCTCCTCGATAAGGCTCAACTCGTTAAACCTTGTTCGAATCCACTCGGCTTCGTCCAGCTTGACATCCAATAAAACTCTCAGAGAAGGAATCTCCACTTCAACAGGTAGGACAGCTTCCATACCATACACAAGGGAGTAAGGGGTTGCCCCGGTCGACGTACGTACTGAGGTACGGTACCCATGCAAAGCGAAAGGCAGCATCTCATGCCAATCCTTGTACGTAACGACCATCTTCTGCACAATTTTCTTGATATTCTTGTTCGCCGCTTCTACAGCACCATTCATCTTCGGTCTGTAAGGAGAAGAATTGTGATGTTCAATCTTGAAATCTTTACAAAGCTCTTTCATCATCTTGTTGTTGAGATTCGAACCATTGTCAGTGATGATTCTCTCAGGAACTCCATAACGACATATGATTTCTTTCTTGATGAACCGGGTAACCACTTGTTTGGTAACGTTAGCATAGGAAGCTGCTTCCACCCATTTGGTGAAATAGTCAATCGCTACCAAAATGAAGCGATGTCCATTCGAAGCAGTAGGCTCAATCTTCCCAATCATATCAATGCCCCACATGGCAAACGGCCAAGGCGAATTCATGACATTCAGAGGGCTTGGTGGTACATGCACCTTATCAGCATAGATTTGACACTTATGGCACTTCCGAGCATACTTGAAACAATCGGATTCCATAGTCATCCAGTAATAACCCGCTCTCAACAATTTCTTAGCCATTGCATGTCCGCCGGCATGAGTACCGAAGGAACCTTCATGAACTTCCTGCATTAACATGTCTGCCTCGGGTCTGTCCACGCATCTGAGCAAGACCATGTCAAAGTTTCTCTTATACAACACATCATCCTGATTCAAATAGAAGCTTCCAGCTAGCCTTCTCAGGGTTTTCTTGTCATTCTTCGACGCACCTTCAGGATACTCCTGAGTCTTGAGGAAGTTCTTGATGTCATAATACCACGGCTTCTCATCAATCACAACAGACTCGGCTGCAAACACATACGCAGGCCTCTCGAGTCGATTCACCGCAACATGTGGCACATGATTCCACCAATGAACTTTGATCATAGACGACAAAGTAGCCAAGGCATCAGCCATTTGATTCTCATCCCGGGGGACATGATACAACTTCACCTTCTTGAAGAACGTCAGTATTCTTCTGGTGTAATCTCTATACGGAATCAAATGCGGCTGGTTCGTATTCCAATCTCCATTGACTTGATTGACCACTAGAGCGGAATCTCCAAATATATCAAGAGTTTTGATCCTCAGATCAATGGCTTCTTCTATCCCCATGATACAAGCCTCATACTCAGCTTCGTTGTTGGTGACGTCAAACGTCAATCTGGCAGAAAAAGGTATATGAGCACCTTTGGGATTAATCAATACCGCACCCACACCGTTACCGTTCATATTCACAGCCCCATCAAACATCAGTGTCCATTTGTCATCCGGGTCCGGTCCTTCCTCGACAAGAGGCTCTTCGCAATCTTTCATCTTAAGATACATGATGTCTTCATCAGGGAATTCAAACATCATAGGCTGATAATCTTCAATCGGTTGCTCGGCGAGGTAGTCTGACAGAATACTACCTTTGATGGCCTTTTGTGACGTGTACTGAATATCATATTCTGTTAAAATCATCTGCCAACGGGCAACACGTCCGGTGAGAGCCGGCTTCTCAAAGATGTACTTTACTGGATCCATCTTAGAAATCAATAAGGTAGTATGGTTCAACATATACTGCCTCAGTCGGCGAGCAGCCCAGGCCAAAGCACAGCAAGTTTTCTCGAGCAGTGAATATCTTGTTTCACAGTCGGTAAACTTTTTGCTAAGGTAGTATATGGCATGCTCTTTTCGACCAGACTCGTCATGCTGTCCCAATACACACCCCATCGAGTTCTCAGTCACTGACAGGTACATTATCAGAGGTCTCCCTGGAACTGGAGGTATAAGGATTGGAGGTTTCTGTAAGTACTCTTTTATCTTGTCAAAAGCTTTCTGACAATCATCATTCCACTTGATCGCTTGATTCTTTCTAAGCAGTTTGAAAATTGGTTCGCACGTGGCTGTTAGATGAGATATGAACCTTGCAATGTAGTTCAATCTCCCTAAAAACCCACGGACTTGCTTCTCCGTTTTTGGTTCAGGCATCTCTTGAATAACTTTGACTTTTGCTGGATCAACCTCGATCCCTTTTTCACTGACAATGAAGCCTAACAGCTTCCCTGATCTCACCCCAAACGTACACTTGTTCGGATTCAACCTCAGCTTGAACTTTCTCAACCGGTCAAACAGCTTCTGCAAATTAACCAAGTGCTCCTCTTCTGTCTGCGACTTCGCAATCATATCATCTACGTACACTTCAATTTCTTTGTGCATCATGTCATGAAAAAGAGTCGTCATTGCCCTCTGATAGGTAGCACCAGCATTCTTTAGCCCAAATGGCATCACCTTATAGCAGAACGTGCCCCAAGGTGTAATGAATGTCGTCTTTTCCATGTCCTCTGGCGCCATCTTGATCTGATTATATCCAGAGAAACCATCCATGAAAGAGAATACCGAGGATTGAGCCGTATTATCAACCAATACATCAATGTGAGGTAATGGGAAATCATCTTTCGGACTCGCTCTATTCAAATCCCGGTAATCGACACACATTCTGACTTTACCATCCTTCTTCGGCACAGGAACGATGTTGGCCACCCATGGGGGATAACTTGTAACAGCCAAAAAACCTGCATCCCACTGCTTCTGAACCTCTTCCTTGATCTTAGTTGCCATGTCAGGACTCGTTCTACGAAGCTTCTGCTTGACCGAAGGACATCCTTCTCTAAGAGGTAATCGATGCACCACAATGTCTGTATCTAACCCAGGCATATCTTGATATGACCAGGCGAATATCTCCACATATTCTCTCAGCATCTCAATCAGCCTCCTCTTGACAGAATCCTCTAAAGCAGCCCCAATCTTGATTTTTCTTTTGGCGTCCTCAGTACCCAAATTAACAACCTCCAACTCCTCCTGATGAGGTTGGATGACCCTTTCCTCCTGCTTCAGCAATCTGACCAATTCTGCAGGGAGTTCACAGTCTTCCTCACTCTCCTCTTCAGCTTGGTAGATGGGATTGTCGAAATCATACTGAGCCATAACAGAACTGTTCATAGTGAATGCCATAAGATCGCTTCTGCATGTTTAATGCTTTGTTTTAGAAAAAGAGTTCAATAAAGTCACAAAAACAAAAACATTGCCATTTTTATTGTTTTGAAAAAAGATGAAAACAAAAAAAAATAGAAAGACAGGGATCACAAAGTTTGATTGCAAAAAATGTCCTTCATTAATGATAATCATTAAAACATGATGAGGCCCTACAATGAATCACTACGCCTTGGGCAGATCGTAGGATTTTCATGCAAAATGACAAAACAACAGAAAATTACTCTGTCAGAAGAGTAACTTGAACCACTTCTTCAGCCGTCCAGTTGTTGATAGACCCCCCTGGTGCACACGGGCGAACCCAGTTGTCCAAATCACAATCACTGTCACAGTCTTCACTACCGGTTGCAGAGACGTCGCCATGATTCATCAGCCCAGCGCTGGTAAAGGTACTCGGACCCGCTTGACCATTCTGCTCTGCTTGGAGAGGCTCATAACCAACGCCAAATTTGTCTTCTTTAACAGGCAAGTCCACCATCTTGCCCCAGCCTTCAGCTTTGCCAGAATCAACAACCTCCTTAGCCTGCTTGTAAGAAGTAATTGAAGCACCTGGCTTCCTCTGCTCAGCGTACGCCACTTTCTCAAGAGCCACAGTCTCAAACGCCTGGCATAAGGTTTCGTGGATCTCGCCATCCACCTCAACATATTTGAACGAGGATAGATGACTCACCAGAATCTCTTCTTCACCGCACACAGTCACAATCTGACCGTTCCAGACATACTTGAGCTTTTGATGGAGAGTCGACGAGACTGCCCCTGCTGCATGAATCCATGGACGCCCCAATAAACAACTATAGGCGGGCTGGATGTCCATAACATAGAAGATGATATCGAATACCTCAGGACCTATCTTCACAGGCAAGGTAACTTCCCCACACACAGAACGTTTGGATCCGTCGAAAGCACGAACGATCAGGTCACTGGGAGTAAGCACAAACCCTTCCACATCAATCTTCTTCAGAATCTGCTTAGGCAGCACATTCAGCGACGACCCGGTGTCTACCAATACGTGAGACAACACTGCCCCCTTGCACTCCATGGTGATGTGCAAGGCTTTGTTATGGTTTCGCCCTTCAGGCGGTAAGTCCAGGTTGGTGAACCCTACACCATGCCTGGTGCTCACATTGGCCATCACACCCTCCAGTTGATTGACAGAAATCTCCTGAGGCACGTAAGCCAGATTCAACATCTTCAGCAAGGCATTACGGTGTGCCTCAGAGCACAACAACAGTGAAAGTATAGAAATCTTGGACGGAGTTTGATTCAACTGATCTACAATCTTGTAGTCACTCTTCTTGATTATCTTCATAAACTCCTCCACGTCCTTCTCAAATGACCCCTCGGGCGCTTCCTTCTGGACAGGCTCTTCCTCAACCACAGCTTGCTTACCCTTTGCTTTGGCGAGAGCCTCAGCATTATTGTCCCTCAAAGGCTGCGGTGCGAACAGACGACCGCTTCTGGTAAAACCTCCTGGACCCCCTACATTATCCACAGCCGGACCAACAGTTGCAGGAACTCTATTCGGTAAACCAATTGTCACTGGAGTTTGATTCACTGGTCTCGTCTGACTTTCAGCCCTTCTGTAACTGCGGTGAGCATTATCATACTTCCACGGCACGGCTCTACTATTCTCAACAGCCCTTCTTCCAGACGCAACGATAGTAGTTGGAGCACTGATGGTTACAGGCACGGAGATGGTAACTGGGGTACCATTTGTTGCAGGTGCACTAACGACCCTTGGTCCACGTCCTTCAGACGGTTTAAAGTAAATGGTGATAGTTGACACTGTTCCATGATCTTTTACAGCCCTACTGAATTGCAAACAACCCTCATCCATCATACCCTGGATACCGGCCCTTAACTGGTCGCAACCATTCTCAGATTCTGCACAGCCCAAACAATCCTCATCACAACCCGAGTAGACACCCCCATTCAGCAGACGGCCCTTCATAACTAGCAGAGAAGTCTGAACATCATCAACATTAACAACCAGATCTTTAGCTTCTTTCTCCTCAATATTGTTCACTCTATGCCCACCATGCTGAGGCATAGGGTTGTTTACGACGTTAGGCACTGGAGCGAAGTTGATCGCCTTGGCATCGATCAAATCTTGGACCTTGTGCTGGAGAGCCCGACACTTCTCAGTATGATGCCCTGGTGCCCCAGAGTGAAAGTCACAACGGACGTTGGCGTCGTACCCAGGAGGCAATACTGTAGGCGGAGCCATTGTACGCAACTCAACCATCCCCAACCTGAGTAGTTCGGGCAGCAGTTCGGCGTACGACATGGGTAGCGAATCAAAACGTCGATCAGGCATCCTTTGTCTGGGCTGATACGGACGTTGCTGTTGTTGTTGTTGCGGTTGTTGAACTCTTTGTTGTTGTTGTTGACGAGGTTGAGGTGCCGGAATGGTTACTGCAGCAGCTTGACGGTATTCACTTCTGTTCTGATCTCTGCGGTGTTGAACAGCATTAGTTTCACCCTCTCTTCGACGAGGTGCCCCAGCAAATGGCTTCTTAGAAGAAGAGGAACCAGCATCTTGGATCTTCCCAGTTTTAATCAAGCTCTCAGTCCTCTCTCCACAAATGACAACATCAGAAAAACTACCGAATGGGCAGCTCCCCATCCGGTCCATAAACACACCTTGAAGAGTACCGATAAACATGTCTGTCAACTCCCTCTCCAGCATAGGGGGTTGAACTCTAGCAGCCAGTTCGCGCCACCTCTGGGCGTACTCCTTGAAGCTCTCTCCGGATTTCTGACATAGACTCTGCAGCTGAGTCCGGCTAGGCGCCATGTCCATGTTATGTTTATATTGCCTCAAGAAGGCCTCACCCAGATCCCTCCAGCATCGGATCGAATCTCTCTTTAATTCCATGTACCAGTCCAAAGAAGCCCCAGATAGACTATCTTGGAAAAAATACATCCACATCTTTTCATCATCGGTATACGCAGAGATTTTTCGATAATAAGCCTGCACATGGGTGCGAGGGCAAGAAGTACCGTTGTATTTATCGAAGGACGGTGCTTTGAACTTGTGAGGGATTCTCAAACCTTCAACCAATCCCATATTAGTAACATCAAAACCGAGGGAGTTTTGACATTCCATAGCACGGATCTTCTCAGCAAGAGCCTCAACTTTGCGGTCTCTCTCATCAACCCTTCCCAGAACGCCTTCGTCTTCACTGAGCAGAGAGAACATATCCTCTTGTCTGTCAACAATCGGAGCAGGATTACGGGCCGGGGCACGGACTGCTCTGGCATTAGCGACATCTGGAACAATAGGTTGACCGTTGATTCGAATACCCCCCAACTCATCACCTACAGCATAGTTGTTGATGGGTACAGCAGCAGCAACATTGTTATCATTGACCGGGCCTCCCTCTGGCGGAGCATGGTTGACCGGTGGATTTGCAGCCTCTTGTCTCTAAACCAGGGCTCGAAGTTCTTCTTGACCTTGTGCAACCCCTTGCATCATATTCATAAACTGGGCCATGTTAGCCTTCATCTCAGCCAACTCAGCTTGAACTTGATCCATACCTCTCTGTTGATTCAGTCTTGTTGAGTAGCGGTGCGGACGTTGATCAGCTATCCTGCCTAAAACAGGAACCAGAGTGAGAAGTCACGACCAAGAACACCTGTTATGCAAAATGATATGAGTATGGTGCTAATGATGCGTATGATGCACATGATATGTTCATTTCTCAGGCATTCAAAGAGCCTGAGTCATCCTCAAAAGATGGCAACCTGCAGCAAGAACAACATAGAAGCACAGAAACAACATACACAAGAGTGATGAGTACAAGGTGAAACCAACAACCTCATCTATATGAGTAACAGGATCATACAACAAAGTCGACAAAGAAAATCCAAACAATCGGAGTACAACAATGAATCCCATCCAACAAGCCTGGAGGTGATTCTCAACATACATATCAAAGATACAAGCTAAGACAAAAACGGCCTCTCGGAATGAGAGTCTTCAAGTACTGACACTGGTCTATCAACAGGTCACATTCTGAACATTCTGGCAAAAGAGTGATCTTCTCCTTCAGTTTGTCGTCTAAGCTCTACCACTTCTCCTCCAAGGTGGTTCTCTGATGCCTGTCTCAAGTCTACTTCCTTCTTCAACTGGATGTCTTTATCTCTGAGTTGCTTCTCCAAGTCTCTGATCTTCTTCTGATAGCTGGCCTCAATCCTCTACAGCCTCAAGCACACCCGGTGTTCTGCATCTAACATGCTCTCCATCTCCTCGTAGGATCTCTTCTTGCTTCTCAGTCTGCTAGCATCTTCTTCTCGCACTCCTCTGAGTTGATGAGCCAAGTTTAACCTATCAGCTTTGGCTTTGTACAGCTCCATCTGGGTATCTTGCTCCTTCCCTCTCAAACGGCGATTCTCCATCAGGGCTTGCTTGTAGTGCTCCGCAGGCACACTCTCAGCAAGGATCAAAGGTGGTTGCTCCTGCAACGGCTCCATCCTATCGTAGGGTAACAACAAAGTTTCTACTCTCTCCTTGACCCAATCAGTGTAATCGGGCATGGCAACGGCAAACTTCTTCCCTAAGACAGATCCATCCTTCACACCAATAGACTTCCAAGCTCTCCCTATCTGCTCCAATCTAGCCGGGTCACTCCGCTTCTCAAAATACACACTTTCAGCTACCTCAGCCTCAAGTGGTCTTCCCTTCAACACAAACCCCAACTGGCGAAGAGAAAGAACCGGGTTGTAATTGATGCAACCCTTAGTCCCTACGAGTGGCACATTACGGAATCCTCCACAGCTCATAATGACGTTACGCACATCCATCCGGTAAGATTGCCATCTGATATCATAGGAGGTAAGAGACATAACCCTCTGAGTCCACTTATGCGTGCTCTGAGCATCCACAAAAGGTCCATTGACTGGCAGAAGAGACAAGAACCATCTGAGCAAAAGCGGGAGACAACACCTGATAGCCCCACCCTTACCATGCCTACTGTGAATAGCATAGTAAGTGTCAGCTAACAGAGTAGGAACTGGATTTCCTCCAATGAAAATACTGACTGCAGCATAGTCAACAAAATTTGGCATACTCGGAAACAGGATGATCCCATAGATCATGACGGCCAACTGAGCACGAAAGGCTTCCCAACTTCCCTTCTCTGCTTCTTCTCTAGCTACCCTCAACAGAAACTTCAAAGGCAATCCTACAACATCCCCACTGGACTTCCAACTATCACTGACTTCCTTGATACCCAAATGGAGAGCTCTGGCAACGACTCTGAAATCAACCTCCTTGGGCACATCCAAGAAAGGAACCTGATACCGGACCGGGACACTCAGCAGAATGGAGTACTCCTCAAGAGTAGGCGCCAACTGATAATCTTGAAAGGTGAAACAATGAAGCTCTGGGTCGTAGAACTGTAGAAGAGTCTGCAACGGCACCGGATCGACTACCATCTTCAACAGTGTTAGAATATCTCCATACTGCTCAACAAACCTCTTCTGGTTACCACTGGTCATAAGGTTGCTCAACTCAATCAGGGACGTCAAAGGTTCACGGTGAAAGCTGTAGGAACAAGTCTTCCGCTTCAACTCTGGGACTGTTGCCATCTCTATCAGTGAACAAGCTCTGGAATGTACCTGAGAAATGATATGCATGCAGGGATTAGCTTTTTTTTTTCTTTTTCTTTTTTCTTCTTTATTTTTATTTTATTTTATTTTTGCGTATTTTTTTGAAAATAAACATGTTATGATGCAAATGATGCAGACAAGACTGGTTGGCTGTGACTCTCAAAACACAGGATCAAAACTTCGGCTTGAACTCGGAACCACAAATTCATCTGAAACCCAAAGTCATCTGAGACCCCAAAATTCTGAACCAATAGTCACCAACAGGATCACAAGTCACCAACAAGTCACCAACGAGTCACCAACTGTACCTGTAATAATGATCATTCCCTCCCCACTCATGGGTGTCATCTAGGCCAGGGTAAGGTCGAGAGAAACGCAGCATAAATAACCTTTCGCAGAACATCATCATATACACACCCGAAGTATGTAACGATAATGTCCCACCAGGGTCTGAACTGCTCGTGATATCAATGTTCCGCTAAGTGGCGCAATACCACCCGCTTCCCATGAATCACTCTATTCCTAAGTATCCTAGATTTCACTCATGGCCTGGGTATTGGGCCTTTTACCTCATGTGACTCCCACCCCAACAGAGAGAAACAGACAACCAGCCAGGCGAACAGATGAATATGAATGCAAACATTAATGCAAACAATAAATGCAAACAGTAAATGCAAATATATACAAATGAATGCAATAAATACAACAGCAAACAACAACCAAAACCCTAACCTAGAGAGCGCTAGGAGAGACTCGCTTAGGGAAGATGGACCAGCAAAAGGTCAACTTCTCATTATCCCCAGCAGAGTCGCCAGCTGTCGCATCACGCGAAAAACCGGCGGGAAAACAAGAACAACAGAGCCTCCACCGTGCGTTATTTATCCCAAAAGAGGGAAAGGAAACGCTCAGAGTAAACCTGGAAAAGACATGGTCTCGCGACCAAAGAGAATGGGTTCGGGAGTCGGTTATGCGAAGGGAAGGTATTAGCACCCCTACGCATCCGTCGTACTCGACGGGATCCATGCACAATAGGAAGGAAAATGGTTGCTAAAACACTGCTCACACTCACACACACTGGCTGAAAGAGACACAAGAAAACAAACAAGACTGACTCGGCAGGACATCGTATCCTGGGCCTACTTAGTCTATCAGGCATAGACATCAGAGTCGAAGTAGTTCGGACTGGGGAAACGACACATGCTCGCTAGGATATTGCATCCTATGCATACGTATCTCCTTTGGACGAAGGAGAATCAGAGCATTCGTAGCTCGGCTGACACGCACACAGACAGACAAAGGCAAACATGGAGCCTGAATGCCAATCACTGGACTTACATCAGCATCCGAACCAAACACACGCACACTGGAACCTAACTGCCACTCGATGGACTTACATCAGCTTCCAAGCACACAACAAGGCAAAACAAAGACACAGGCGCCCGGAGAGATCAGCTCAATCTCCTGCCTACATACTTCATCTGGTATGAAGATCAGGGCGATGTAGTTCCCCTACAGAGGGACACAGGACTAGCCTAACCAGATAACAGAGGGAGACACAACTAGGGAGACTACGACTCGAGCCTAGATGTTATCATGCAATATCATCCCTAAGTTAAGGTTTCTAGCTAACTTGCACAGGAAGCAAGCCTATCCTAAACATGACTTGCACAGGAAGCAAGCCAAACCACACCTAACTTGCACAGGAAGCAAGCCAAACTAAACCTAACTTGCACAGGAAGCAAGCCAAACTAAACCTAACTTGCACAGGAAGCAAGCCAAACTAAACCTAACTTGCACAGGAAGCAAGCTAAAGCAAACACACAAACACAAGTAGCACACACTATATGCAAGCAATGGGCTCAAACAAGGTTAGGTTTTAGTCGAGGGGTCATATCAACCTCAACAAACAAACCACTGTAACTGGGTAGTGTTAGCTCTTAACCCTAACAATGAGAGTTAGGGTGAAGCAGATGAAAGGTGAGTGAAGATGAGACTTCACAGCTCTTATCCCTGGCCTGGGAGAGCTTAAGACAAGAATGTGTGGGTTCAGAAAGTGGGAACCCTTCTACACATTTGATACTGACTCAACTGTACGATTGTACAAGATCTTGGGTTTGTATCTGCAATGCATCAACACAGTGGTGTGAGCAAAGCAGATGACACACAGAATAGCAGGGGATAGGTTGCATATCCCTTGAGTTCTGCCAATTGCCTCTTCACTTAGGAGGACTTTGACTCTATGCAAGGACAAAATTAAACATCCACAAACATTGCCTCTTAAGGAGGACTTCAGACAGTTGCTTGGCCAAGTAACAGGCCAGGTCTTCCAGACTACATGAAGATTAGAAATATACCTCAATGCAAATTGCTTATACAAGCAAAGCAAAGCAAAAGTTCACAAGGAAATGAGCAACTAAAAGCACCTGAAATAGTCAAGCAGACATTAGTATACAACTTCAAACAAAGCAAAAAGGAACAGACATCAACAGTTAATCAGAAGCAAATGGATGTGCAAGGCATAAGGCTTAAGGAATGTGAGCCAAGCCACCTACAAAACAAACAAGTTAGACAATGATATTTAAGCAAGCTCAATCAAAAAGAATTGGTCTCATTGGTCATTTGTTGGTCAACCTGAAAACATGAGCTCAAAGGTGAGTAACAGGACCACTAGGGCAAGCCTAGGGTCAAAAATGAATGAGAAAGTCAAAACAGCAAGTGGCAAGTATCCAAAATCAAGTTCAAACAATCAAGAAACAATAACAATTGGGTTCACATTCATATCAATCATCATCATCATTTCATGAACAAATTAGGTCAAAACATGGCATTTAGAAGCTCATAGAAGTCAACAGCAAGACTTGCATCAAAACCAATCTCAAACATTTCCAAAAATCATCAAATAAATCATAATCAATCACAACCCACAGCATGGTAAGCATGTCAAATTTCATCCCATTTGGACAAGTGGAAGGCAGTCAATGAAAATCAGAAAGGCAAGGCAATTTTGAACATGCTCAAGGAAGTCAACCAAACATGCATCAACTTAGAAAAATCATAAATCAGGGATGGTGTATGATAAATGAATGGGACTAAAACCATGGCAAAGCTTAGGATGTCTAGTTATCTCATGTAAAATTTCATGTCCATCTAATAAGACATGAGCATTTGCCAAATGGAATGGCAAGATGTGTCACACAAAGTCAACATTTGACTAGGCAGGGAAAAAAATCTCAAACAAATAGGAAATGGCATAATTAAATCCAAGAAAATTCACACATAAACTAGACATATAAGAGAAGATTCATGCAAAATTTCGCATCAATTGGAGGTCAGGAAACATGTCATCAAAAATCATGAAATTGCATATCCTTGGTATTACACAAGTTGTCACACCCTACTTCAAAAAATCACAACTCTCAAACCACATAAGATAAAATCATGATCTTTACATCAAAATAAACATGGATGAGTGTAGATTATGCACAAAAAATTTCAGATCAAATGGATGTATCATCACAATTTCACAATGGTTTTGGCAAGATGTACAATATTTGGTCACATTCTACCAACCCTAGTACCACTTAAAATTCAATGATCCAAAAAATCAGCAAAACTAATGATAAAAAACTAGGGATCATGATGAAGATGATGCAAAAATTCCCACTGAATTTGGAATTGAAATGGACAAGTTATGAATTTTGCAAGTTTGATAATCAAAGTGAAATAATTATTAAAGATTAAATGGATTAATTTGAATTAAGTGGACCGAGAATGGCATTTGTGTAAATTTGGACTTCACTAAATGGGACGGCGTCGTTTTGGGGCAGCCAGGGAAATAATTTGATTGGCCCCTGCTGAACAAGGCCATGCAACACGTGATATTTCAAGAAAATCTAGGCATGGTTAAAGGGAACTAGGGTTTATGAATGCAGTATGAACACTCATCTTCTCAAATCGTGTTTTTCACAAAAATTCCCAGAAACCAAAATTAAATACACACAAATGTTCATCAAGGCATGGCAAACACGAATCCATCATCACTTTTCATTAAAACATCACACACATCATGAATCGAACACAAACAAGTTTTATCATCAAACTTCAAAACAACATAACTTCAGAAATAAACAACCATTTTCGAAAACAAAAGCATCATGAAGCTCAGCATGGATAGACCTTTCTAAAGCATGTATCTATTTTAAGAAACAAGGAGGTCGAAATTTTACCAAAGTTGATGAGCAGTTGTGATACAGTCGCTATCTTGTGTTTTTGGCTTGAAACAGATGTCCCAAAGGTCTTCAAATGATGAATGATGAAGAAGGTTTGGCTTGAAATGGCTTGGTTTGGATGCAAACAACTTCTGCCATTGATGATGCTTTGCAAAAACAGTCCACAAAACCCTCTTACAGATGTGGAACAGTGGTTGCAATGAGTCCAAAATGATGCTTGGATGATGAAACAAACAAAGCTTGCTCGGGTTATTTGGAGTTTTTTTGGCAGATTTTGAAGAATGATGAAAATGAGTTTTTGAGAGAGTTGAGTTTTTCTGTCTTGAATGTGTGGCTGCTGCTAGGGTTTCCTCAGCAGAAAAAGAGATGAATATATATGTTGTTTACTGGTGCTAATGAATGCTAATCATGGTTCATGAAAATGTGGAGTAGAGTTGGTAAAAGTGTACTTTTTTTCCAATTTTCAAGCAAGTTGGCATGGGTGTATGTACTGCACGAATTTGGGCTTTCAAACATGACACAAACCACATTTCTGAACTATTTCAATTGGCCAAATAGATTAAAAATGATTATTTTGAAAAGTCAAAATTCAACTCACTTGAAATTAATTAAGGCAAGTTCAAAAAGGCCATTTTGCATGGTGATGTTTTGGTGCATGAGGATGACATATTTGGAAAGATGAGGTCAAATGTGACTTGTTGGAAAAAACCTCACCAAATTTGGCCAAATGGTTTGAGAGATATGGCCTTTTGAAGTTCAAGAATTTTTGAAAATGAATTGATCATAACTTGCCAACCATGCATGGGAATTGAGAGTTCTTGGACTTTTTGGAAATGGGAGAACAAGATCTTCAACTTTCATGTTGGGTAAAAAATCATTTGAAGCTTGTATCATGATGTAAGTTTGAGGATCAAGACTTTCCATTTTTGGCAGGTTTCAATTACAGGTCCAGTTTCCATTTTTGGAAATTTCTGATCTGGCTTCAAATTCTTCCATGATGGTGTTTGACATGATATATGAGGCCTATTTGGACATGAATGAGCTCTCTCAAACCAAATCCAACCATCAAAACCATAAAATCAGACACAGTTGACCAAGTTTGACTTTTTAGGGTTTCTGACTGATTGTGCATTGACTGATGACTTCTGAACATCCAATCTTTGACCAAAACACTTCAAATGGATCCCCAAGTCATGTGAACATGTTGGACCAACCCTAAGGCCTTGGCTCAATGAAAATTGTGCTTGCTTGCTTGACTGACTGATCTCCTGACCAGTTTGACCTAATTTCTTGATTGGCTTGCACTTGAGGCAAAGGGACAATGCAATGCTATGCAGTGGACCATGTTATGCTATGACCTAATATGAGAATGTATGTACAATTATAGGTGCAAATTTGAGGTGCTACACCATTGAAACCACAAAAGGACATTTGAATGGGTTGTATTTACCAATGAAAATTATGTACAAAATGGTCAAAGTTGATTTAGGAGTTCAATTCAAAATAAGTATTAAGAAAAGAAAATTTGAAAATCAAAAGCATAAGGCTTAGGTTTCTAATGTTGAAAACAAATGTTAAATGTTTGCACCAAAGTTTTGGCTTGGGTTAGAGTGGAGAGAAGAAGAAGAAAGGCTAAAGTCCTAAGGATACAAGAGGTGAGGGATGAAGAAACAAAACCACAAATTGAGTTCCTCTCTTGAGATCATATTGATGATCCAAGCAGCTCCCATCCTTTGGAATAAGCAATCACAATAATGGTGAACTCAAGCAATCAACAATCAAATGAAGCTCTTGGAAAGTTCCTCAATGTATCTTGTATCTTTCACTTTGGATGAACATGGCAATGATTCTTCAATTTGAGCTCTCATAGGATTCCCTAGCACAAAAACACACACATCAAAAGGTTCTATTAACAATCAAAGAATGATCAAGAGGGAGTTTAGAATATAGTCCTTTCAATGTTCATCTTCAAGCTTTTAAGCATTCTAAAGGCATGAGGCCTAGTTGCTCTTTGACATTTTAAGCACTCTAAAGGCATGTGGCCTAGTTGCTATTCAAACTCCATTAGCTTGGGTAAGGTCCTAATATCTAAGTCCATTTTGTCCAATTCTCTGCATTTGGTCCACAACAATCAAAACAAAACACAAGCACAAATGATATATACACAATTATATGCTCAAGTGAGCAAAAGGCAAATTGCATTAACATAAACATGTGCTCCAATGAGCAAAAAGTAAATGTTAATTGTTAATGGTTAATGTTAGTAGTTAGTGTGCCATAAGGCAAATTTAGCGCTATGTTAAGCAATCATAATTGGACTTATGTAGAAGTCACAACTATCTGAGGCCGGTCAATAATAATGTACGCAACAACACAAGTTAGAAGTCTTGATTAGTGAACCAAGTTCCAACAACTTGCCATGCCAAAAGGAAAAGAGAATTGATCTTGTATTAGTTTAAGCCTTTTGCATGATTTAGGAAACAACCTATCCTTAATGCAAAGTCATTCACTTGATCAATTGATCGAGATGAATTAGATTTGAATCAAGGAAGATTAAGTCTCCCCAATCAATGCTAACTTATCAACCTTCAACTCATTGATCAAAAAGAAAAATAAAAAAAAGAAGAAGGAGATGAATAATGGAAATTTGAGATGAAAAGAATAAATGACATTAAATGAAATAGAATGTACCAATCAACAAGTGTTAACCAATGACATTGAGGATCATGGTCCAACAATCAAAAACAGAAGTGAGATGAAGATTGGAAGTCAAGAGAATAAACAAAATATTTTTGCCATTTTTAATATTTAAAATAAACTTGAAATTAAAATAATAAAGAAAGGTCAAACTTCAAAATCACTTCAAATCAACCTTGAAAGGTCCAAATGATTTATCCCAAGTTCAACAAGGTCAAACAAAGTTTGACAAAAAATTTCAGCATTTTTAAAAGTCAGAAACTATTTTTAATCAATTAAAAATGAATAAAAATAACCTAATTGAACTAAAATCTCAAATAAATCTCAAATTAATTAGAAAATTGATGAGAATATTTTTCATAGATCCATCATCATTCAAATAGGTTAGGGAAATATTTTTGTATTTTTTGAATATCAAAAACTATTTAAAATGAATTAAAAAAACCAGAAAAGAGAAAATTCACAAAAAATATCAAATGACAAGATAAAAAATATTAAAAATCATTTTTAGAAACTAGAATTTAAATGGAGAAGAATGCAATTGGTCCCATATTTTTTGGATTAAAAATAAAGAAGTTATGAATTTTTGAAATTAAAGGAAATAAAAGAAATAAAATCAGAAATTAAGAAAATCAAAAAAACCAGGAGCGTTTGATCAAGCCTAATTAATTGACGTGGCTGATCAAACGCCCCACATGCGCGCCCTCATGGTAGGCTTCAGTCAACGCGTCACACAAGGCATTATTAAAAGTCAAAACAATGGACTGCTGAGATTAGATCTGCAGATGCCATCGCACGGTCCACAATTCATCTGGCAAAAGGGTGGTGGCCAGAGCCACCGTCTTCTCCGGCGAGCTCCGGCGAAGTCCAGAAATTGCAGATCATAAAATCTCAACCAAAAGGGACGATCCTCATATCATTGGAAAGCTGGGGTGATGTACATCACCCCTGTACCATTGGTTTCTCCTCTAGATCCTCATAGAGAGAGAAATCAGAGAGAGAAAATCATGGTGTTCATACTGAACTTCATGGATTAACAATTGAGCATTCAAAACAATTGCCTCTATGAAGAGGACTTCAGACAACACAATGGCCAAGCAAATGGATCAAAGATTTTTGAGTTTCGAATAAAAAACCAATTGAGGATCACCTTTGAACTGTGGAGCTTTGAGCTATATTCCTTGCTTCCTTTAGCCAAACAGAAGTTCAATGGATCATATGAGGGAGGTCTAGGAACTTTAGATCTAGAATTTCAATCGAGGAGATCAAAATTCAGATCTGAAATTTTGAGAGAAAATTGAGATTGTTCCTTTAGTGAGAGGTTAAGGAAGCAATTCAGCAGGGTTTCAGGCGCCTTCAGGTTCGTTTTTAAAGAGGAATGGAGCTTCTATTTATAGCCAAGCATGATGCAAGCAATGAGAAATCCGTGTGTGCATGAGCTTGGGTCCTCCATGCATGGGCCTGTACAGGCGCATGTGAGGCCCAAGAGCAATTGCAAATGAGTTATGAACATCAGCCAAATTGATTTAGACGGGTAGTTTGGAATGAATTGGCTTGTGCATGGAGTTTTGATGTGTTATGCATAAATGAACAAAAAACTTCTCTTCTTCGAAAATGCCACTTACTAAATCCAAACATAAGCATGTGGGTAATGGTTGGAAAGGTCTTGATGTAAGGAACAAATGTTATGTTGAGCAAAAACTCATTAGGAATATGGAAATTTATGAAAATAGGCCATGAAGTTCATAGTGCAAAACATGCCTTTGAGAATTTTGTCAAAATGAACCAACTTCAAGCTCTTCTATTTTGATGATGCAAGCTCCAAATGGAAAAATCTCCAACACCAAAGTTGTAGATAGTTTCAAGAAAATCAAAATGGACTTACATTTTGCATCATTTGGATTTTTTATGAAGGAGTTATGAGCACTTGAAGTTGGACTTTTTTGCCTTTCAATGCATTTGATCCAAAGTGACCTATAATGTTTTGCATTATCACATGTATTTCCTTTGACATTATTAAATTTTGTTCAACATAAAATTTGAATTAGATATCTAAAACTTTCCAATGCATTTGATCCCACATCAAGATCATAAAAAATGAATGAGTTATGTTCTTGGGAAGTTGACCCAAAATTAGGGTTTCAGTCAAAATGACCTATAATGTCTTGGAATGGGATTTGACCTTCCAAGCTTCAAATAAACTTTTGATGAATATGAAAGTTGTTCATATTGTCCTTAAGAACATGTTTTCTTTTGGGATCATCTCCATTTGACCAACACATAAAAAGTTAGGTCTCAGTGCACTTCAACATAGTCAGATGAATTGACTGATCAACTTCTCAAGTCCACAACTCATATCTTGATGAATTGATGATTGAGTACACTAAATCAAGTTCAAATATGCATGAAATGATGAATTAGAGGACTTCCCTTGATTGTATTTAACCATGGGCTGAGGTTGCTTCACTAGCAAGGCATTGTAGGTGATCAGATGAACTTAGGGTTTCCTTGAGAAACAAAACCTCAAACCCTTTGCCTTGCTTTGATCAAAATGATGAATTGGGATACTAGGGAGGCATACTTTATGGATGAGAGCCTTGGGAACCATTACCATGTTTGCATTCATCTTCTCTTGACCATATCTTTGCACAAAGGATCTCCTAGAAGCTTTTGACCTTGTGATTGCTCAAGCTACAAACAAAAGATGTTAGTGACATATTTTTGTGCTTTTGGTTAGTAAATAAAATGAGAAAAGCAATAATATACAATTCAAGCATACTTGGTCTCAAACCACTCACAAGAGGTCCCACCCAAAGGCAAAGGGAACCAAGATGCTCATGATCCTTGAGGCTTTGCAAATGCAATGTTATGATGCCATGAGGGATCTTAGGGTCAAAATTGGGGTCTTACAGATGCCCCTATTTAAGGTCATTCTAGCCGGAGAAGTGAAGGTTAAAATCTTCGTCTCGACGAGGTAGAATGGGTTTAAATAATATAAGAGAGACGAATTTTGGTCCCTAAGAGGCCTCATGATGCAAATGTATGTATGCAAAAGGTAATACTCTGTGGAGATATGTGTCCACAAAGAAAGAAAAGAAATCAGGAGAAATTGATAATCCATATGAATAGTACGCTCAACGGGACAGAGACACTGAGGACTCTCATGGGGATAAGAAAAGGAATAAGATGCGTGAGCAGGTCATGACTCAAAGCTTGGGGAGCAGAAATCAATGGAAAGACCCGAGCTGACTCAAAGGCGCATGTATTAGGGAATATGCCAATACAAAAAAAGTTATTCATAACGGATACTCCGGATAAAAATCCAGGCTCGGGCTGGGAGAATCCACTAAGGGACTTCGCTGGGGAAGACCAGAACAAAAACTCCTCTAAGGAAGCAACAGGATGAGGTATTACCGGTTACTGGGTAATAAGCTCAAAGAGACATGTGATCCGAACACCGGTATAAGGGTGAGGGAACAACATGCTCGGGGGAATGAATATCTAAGACCGGTATAAAGGTGAGAGATATCAAACATCCAAAATCATATGAGGAAGGCCTAAAAAGGTATACTTCAGCTCAGGAAAAATCTGACTCCACAAAGGGACAAAAAGTCATAATAGGGAGCAGGGAGGAAGGAACACCAGGGATACCGGTTACTGGGCATATAATAGGTGACCAACCAAAGCGTGAATTGGGGAATATTCCCAAGACACTCATCATCCAAAAGAGGGCTAAAAGCAAACTCGATTATAGGATGGACATTCGATTCCAAAAAAGGGATACGATTCTTACTCGACTGGGGAAGAACAAAAAGGCTTCGACCAGAGAGTGCATGAGATATATTATCTATTACCGTCAGAACGTAGATAATATACTCGTATGGAAGATTATCCACAACCGGCTACGGGGTTAATAAAGGATAAATCGACCGACAAAGAAAGGCATCGGGATACCGAAACTAGGTATATAATGATGACCAATCCAGGGGAGAAACAATCGTCACCAACAACAAAGGGTAGACGAGAGATGACTTGTTGGGGATAAATTGCTTGATCAAGGCAATTATCCAAAAGATGAGGGAATATCAGCACCGAATATTGGATAATGATAACCGTCAAGGAGGGGATTACATCTACCGGATACTGGGTAGAAAACCACGGAAAAGTAACCGTCATCGGTTAGGATGAGCAAAAGGTTAACTCTGCGAGGGGATAAAAATAGGGTTTACGACTACCAATATGAGGGTAGAGAACCACAAAAATAGGACTTATAACCACCGGTATTAGGGTAGAAGGCCACAGACTCCGCCGGGGATAAGATGAATAATTACTGGTTACTGAGCAATCATTCATTTACACCACATGGGGGTGCAAGAAGTAGCCAAAAGAGGCCAAACCTGAAACAAAACTTGTCCCTGTGAGGATATAACTCAATGAGGAACTCCATCCCAATATATGTGTTGGGAGGAAACAGAAGCAACCATCATCCACGAGGGTATAACTCAGTGGGGAATATGGAAGGAAAGATGAACACTTTCTGCTTATGGGGCTGACCCTATATGGAGAGATCAACCACCAACATCTGCTTGGGGAACATAACACCCTCAATCAACAGATAACAAACAAAGATATATGGCAAATAATGCAGCATGAATATTATCAATATGCGCATATGTATGGTTTATGTATGATGAATGCTGACAAACAGACATTTCTAACACAAACAAGGTCCAAAGAATAAGTACACAAACATCCGGTACTACATCGAGAGAGAGAGAGAGAGAGAGAGAGAGAGAGCTAGGATCACAGGGATCTCCGCAGGGGAATGAGCACCCATCATTCCAATTGGGACAAGGATCATCATAATCCGCCATGGAAGCACTCTACTGGGGAAAATATCAGAGGTGATCATGGAACTCTGTGGGGAACAACCACCAACCAGAAGTCTCCAGGGGTCATCAAATATTGTCCCAAATAATAAGATCACATCTGCTGAGGAGGAAGAATCACTACTCTGCTGAAGGAAGGCGGGATGAATAATCTTACCCAACACTCCGCTTGGGGAAGAAACCACGAAAGGCTCCAGAGGAAGAGGACACAAGCATGCCAGGAACATGAACAAAATGCCTTACCCTGTCGAGAATCTTACCATCCTTGGGAGAGCACTGCAGGCATTCCCAGTATCCCTTCATTATTGTGAATGTTCACTTTGTTTAAAAACAAATTATGAAAGATCTAGTTAAAACAATGATATTTTTCAATTAAAACATGCAAAACATTTGTTGAAATGGAAACAAATAAGAGTGCAAATAATTGGATAAAGGCTCAAATTTATTTGATGGAATGGTAGTCTGCAAATGGCAAGACTCCATAGATCTTTTCAAAATTTTGAAATTGGTGATATATATTGGAAAAGGGCTACATTGAACATAATGACCGTTTCTCCACCAATTCTGAATCCGATGTATTTGAAGCTTTGGTTGACAGTGAATGAGCGAGAATCTTTGACTGATGACAGTTGTAGAACAAAGTCTCGTCAGGATGCAGTTACTTGCCAAAATCCCTAATTTTTTTTTGCCTAGATTGCCCTAGGGTGAGGTACTCAATCTAGCGGGATACATATATTCATTTTTTTCATGTCTCTAACTTTTTCCTGGATCGCCCTTTCGGGTTTTCAATCCACCGAGACGCTCTTTTTTGCCTAAGTCGCCCTTTCGGGTTTTCAACTTAGCGAGTTATTCTGTTTTTATTTATTTATGCGAAGTATTTCTTGACTGCATCTGAATTCACAGGACGAGTGAAATCCTCCCCATCCATAGTTGTAAGTATCAATGTACCGCCTGAAAAGGCTCTCTTAACAACATATGGACCTTCATAGTTTGGAGTCCACTTGCCCCTGGAATCGGGCACGAAAGACAATACTTTCTTGAGCACAAGGTCACCTTCTCGGAACACACGAGGCTTGACCTTCTTATCAAAGGCTTTCTTCATCCTTTGCTGGTATAACTGACCATGGCACATGGCAGTCAATCTCTTATCTTCAATCAAATTCAACTGGTCATAACGACTCTGAACCCATTCAGCATCAGTTAACTTGGCTTCCATCAAGACTCTCATTGATGGGATCTCCACCTCTACTGGGAGCACAACCTCCATGCCATAAACAAGGGAAAAAGGGGTTGCTCCTGTTGAAGTGCGGACAGATGTACGATATCCATGTAAAGCAAATGGCAGCATCTCATGCCAATCTTTGTACGTGACAACCATCTTCTGGATGATTTTCTTGATATTCTTATTAGCAGCTTCAACAACCCCATTCATCTTGGGTCTGTAAGGAGAAGAATTATGATGCGCAATCTTGAACTCGCTACATAGCTCTTTCATCATTTTGTTGTACAAGTTAGATCCATTATCGGTAATGATCTTATCTGGCACACCATATCGGCATATGAACTGATTCTTGATAAACATCACAACCACCTGCCTGGTCACATTTGCGTATGATGCCGCTTCAACCCACTTAGTGAAGTAATCAATTGCTACGAGAATAAATCTGTGTCCATTGGACGCTTTCGGCTCTATCATGCCAATCATGTCAATTCCCCACATGGAGAAGGGCCATGGTGACGAAATCACATTCAGAAGTGTCGGAGGAATATGAATCTTATCCGCATAAATCTGACACTTATGGTATTTCTTCAGGTATTTGCAACAGTCAGACTCCATTGTCAGCCAATAGTAGCCTGCTCTCAACATCTTTCTAGCCATGGCATGTCCATTGGAATGAGTACCAAATGAACCCTCATGGACCTCAGTCATCAACATGGTCTGCTTCGTGTCCATCCACGCATCTGAGCAGCACCATATCAAAATTTCTCTTATAAAGCACATCACCATTGAGGTAAAAACTTCCTGATAATCTCCTCAGAGTCTTCTTATCTTTCATAGATGCCCCAGGCGGGTAAATCTGGCTCTATAGGAGACACTTGATATCATAATACCACGGCTTATCATCTTTCACTTCTTCTACTGCAAATACATGGGCTGGTCTGTCCAAGCGCATCATAGTGATATTGGGAACTTCATTCCAAAGTCTGACCACAATCATTGAAGCAAGTGTAGCAAGAGCATCGGCCATCCGATTCTCATCTCGAGGAATATGATGGAAATTAACCTCAGTAAAGAACGTTGAAATCCTCCTCGCATAATCCCTATATGGAATGAGACCAGGCTAATTCGTTTCCCACTCACCCTTAATCAGATTAACAACGAGGGCTGAATCACCATAAACATTGAGGTGTTTGATCCTAAGATCAATGCATTCCTCCAATCCCATAATACAAGCTTCATACTCAGCCATATTATTCATGCATTTGAAAGTTAGCCTTGCTGTAAAAGGAAAATGTGTTCCCTGAGGAGTAATAATCACTGCCCCAATACCATTTCCATATTGATTTACAGCGCCATCAAATACCATACTCCATCTGGAACCAGGCTCTGGCCCTTCATCGAGCGTAGGCTCATTGCAATCTTTCATTTTCAAATACAAAATCTCCTCATCTGGGAAGTCATACTGAACTGACTGATAATCCTCAATCGGCTGATGTGCCAAATGGTCAGCCAAGATACTACCTTTAATAGCCTTTTGAGCTCGATACTAAATATCATACTCAGATAACAACATCTGCCAACGGGTAATCCTCCCTGTTAAAGCAGGCTTCTCGAAGATGTACTTGATTGGATCCATTCTGGATATCAAACAAGTCGTATGATTTAACATATACCGACGTAAGCGCTTAGCAGCCCAAGCCAAAGCACAACATGTTTTCTCAAGCATTGAGTATCGAGACTCACAATCAGTGAACTTCTTACTCAAATAATAGATGGCATGCTCTTTATTTCCTGATTCGTCCTGCTGACCAAGGACACAACCCATCGAGTCTTCAAGAACTGTCAGATACATGATCAATGGTCTCCCTTCCATAGTCGGAGACAAAATCGGAGGCTCAGACAAATACTCTTTAATACTGTCAAAAGCTTTCTGGAAATCCTCGGTCCAATCATGGGATTGATCTTTCCGGAGGAGCTTGAATATAGGCGCACATGTGGCAGTCATGTGGGATATGAATCTGGAAATGTAATTCAAGCGGCCAAGAAAACCTCAGACTTGCTTCTATGTTTTGGGCGCAGGCATCTCTTGTATTGCTTTGACCTTTGGAGGATCAACCTCAATACCTCTTTCACTAACGACAAAGCCCAATAGCTTGCCGGAACGGACTCCAAATGTACACTTGTTGGGATTCAGACGAAGCTTGTACTTCCTCAAACGCTGAAAAAGTTTCAACAGGTGTTCTACATGTTCAACTTCCGTTCTTGACTTAGAAATCATGTCATCAACATATACCTCGATCTCCTTGTGCGTCATATCATGAAATAAGGTAGTCATAGCTCGTTGATACGTGGCTCCGGCGTTCTTCAAACCGAAGGGCATCACTCAATAACAGAATGTTCCCCAAGGTGTGATGAATGTTGTTTTCTCCATATCCTCGGGTGCCATTTTAATCTGATTATATCCGGAAAATCCATCCATAAATGAGAAGACATTGAATTTAGCTGTATTATCTACCAACATATCAATATGTGGTAGTGGAAAATCATCTTTCGGACTAGCTTTGTTCAAGTCTCTATAGTCCACACACATTCGGACTTTTCCATCTTTCTCAGGCACGGGCACAATATTGGCCACCCATTGAGGATACGTAGAAGTCACCAGAAACCCCGCATCAATTTGCTTCTGAACTTCCTCTTTGATCTTCACTGCCATATCGGGATGAGTTCTTCTGAGCTTTTGCTTCACAGGCACACACTTAGGCTTCAAAGGTAGGAAATGTTGCACGATATCAGTATCTAGACCCGGCATGTCTTCATATGACCAAGCCAAGACGTCAACATATTCTCGTAGCAACTCAATCAACCCTTTCTTAACAGACTCTTCCAGGAGTGCCCTAATCTTTACTTCTCGCACACAACCTTCAGACCCCAAGTTGATTGTTTCCAAATTCTCAAGGTGCGGCTGAATGACTTTCTCTTCATGCTCGAGTAGACGGGTAATCTTGTCAGGAATATCTTCAACATCATCTTCTTCCGCCTCAAATACAGGGAATTCAAAGTTGGGAGATGGTGTTGGATCATTATGTTCAATGGGTTTGATCAACCTGCATAATGATTTTGGATATAAAAAGCTTTTAGAATTCAAGCAAGGCAAATCATTATGCAGATGAAAAGATTGATTTTATTTTTTCTTTAGGGTTTTATGTGATCACCAATTTCATGCAAAAAGCAAAAAGGGAAAATAATTGGAAAAACAAACATTTAACATGAATTTATTGAATGAAAATATCATTACATTTATGCGTCAACAATGTCGTCACTCCTCCTTTTGGCATGGGAGAAGGGTTTTTTAAACATAATGAACATTACTTTGACTTATGGATAACTGTTGGAATATCCATAGCGACCTAATTATTGCAGATTCCTCCAGGGATAATGAAATTGCCAGAATCCTCTTCGTCCTCTTCCAAAATGGCATCAGCCTCTTCATCCTCACCAGTGTGGATGAATCCTCCACTCTTGAACAAACCTTGCATATTGAAGACCCCATAAGAATAGCCTATGCCAGCCCGGGACTTGTTGTCTTCTAACTCAATCATTTGCCCCATTCCAGCAGTTGCGCCATGCTCAATGGCCAACTTCGCATCTTTGTAGGAAGCAAATGAAGGAATTTTCTTCTCAACAGGCTCAGCAATAGATAAAGCTTGGAAGGGAGTTCCAACTTCATCCTCAGCATATATGTATGAGAAGGAAGACAAATGGCTAACCAGGAGAGCCTTTTCTCCCCCTACCACCACCAGCTTCTTATTCTTCACAAATTTCAATTTCTGGTGTAGGGTGGATGTCACGACGCCAGCCTCGTGAATCCATGGTCTGTCTAAGAGACAGCTATACGATGGGTGAATGTCCATAACCTGGAAGGTAATCTGAAAATCACTTGGTCCGATTTTGACTGGGAGATCAACCTCACCAATCACAGTTTTGCGAGACCCATCGAAAGCCTTCACAACTACCCCACTCTGCCTCATGGTAGGCCCCTGATATGATAACTTCGTAAGAGTGGTCTTCTGCAATACATTAACCGATAACCCAGTGTCCACCAACACATTGGACATGGCGTCGTCTTTGCAACTCATAGATATATGTAATGCCAAGTTGTGGTCTCTTCCCTTCTCGGGGAGATCAGACTCACAAGACATGGACATGGCGTCGTCTTTGCAACTCACAAGCGGTGATATTTGCAACAATGCTATCAAATTGTTCTAGCGTGACATCGTGATCTACGTACGCCACATCCAACACCTTCTGCAGAGCTTCTCGGTGTGGTTCTGAATTCAATAGTAGTGATAACATAGATATTTTAGATGGTGTTTGTAGAAGCTGGTCTACAACGTTGTACTCGCTTCTCTTGATGAGCCTTAACATCTCATCACAATCTTCTTTCGTATTGCCACTCGGGCCAACAGAAGCAGGAGTTTTCAACATGGAGGCGGGCTTAGCCACAAGTGCCGGATTCGGAGTGCTCACAGCATTCCCAATCGAACGTTCAACAAAATCAGTATCGATACTTCCTCGAGCACCAGCCTGGGGCTTCAACGGGGCTGAAAACACACGACCGCTGCGGGTCAAACCACTGACGTCAGCAATGTTTACAACAGACGAAGAGGGCAAGGGCACCTCTTTCCCACTTTCCACTGCTACAACATTGTAGCGATAAGAAACCGCCTTCTCGGAGGAGTACGGTACAAGTCCGGCAGGCTTGATGACAAGAGCAGGAGAAACCTTTTGCTTGCTACCATCATACTTGATAACAACAGGCTCAGGTATCTGGAATACCGGAGAAATTACGTTGACTTCGAGCTCATCTTCGTCAACATTTCTATTCTGAAGGATCTCAATGACTCCTTCGTCTAACATCTCTTGAACATCTCTGCGCACCTGGCGACATCCTCTCTAATTAACAGAACAGACTCTACATCTATCATGGTCATGCTCATAATGACTATAGTCACACAGCAAGCGATGCAACTCAACCAGCGATTGTCGGATATGGCTGACATATTTAACTTTGTACTTGCCAGGACATCCCTGGACCATATTAACAGACTTCCCATGCTCGAGCAATGGGTTCTTCACATTCGGACCTACGTCCTCGAAAAACAAAATCCCTCTTCTCACAAGGTCTTGCACCTTGGTCTTCAAGGGATAACAATTCTCCACATCATGTCCGGGAGCACCGGAATGATACACACAATGAAGCTCAGGCTTGTACCACCACTGGGGGTTAGCAGGTACAGCGGGAGGGTCTCGCGGAGTGATTAACTTTCTATCGATCAGAGATGGATAGAGTTCAACATAAGTCATCGGGATTGGATCAAAGGTGACCCTCTTCCTCTCATAGTTGGTGCTGGCACTATTGTTGTTATTTCGAAGTTGGTAGGGCTGCTGTTGTGAACGTTGTTGTTGTTGCTCATATTGTTGAGTTTGCGGCTGTTGATAATGTTGAGCTTCCCTGAAAGCAGGTGCTATATGAGCCACCTGATGCTGATTACTGACTGGGCGAGCAATCTTCCTCTTCACAGAGGGTCTTCTCTTGATATGGGCAGACACAGCGTGTGCCTCTCCCTCCTTCTTCTTTGCAAAGCTTCCATATCTCTTTGCTGAAGAGCCTTCATCTCGAGTTAAGCGTCCTTCTCGGATCCCCTCTTCCAATCTCATCCCCATATTCACCATCTCGGTGAAGTCTGAGGGAGCACTGGCTATCATTCTCTCGTAATAAAACGAGCTCAAGGTCTTCAAGAAGATCTTGGTCATCTCTTTCTCCTCTGGGGGTGGCACTATCTGAGCTGCCAATTCGCGCCACCTTTGGGCGTATTCTTTGAAGGTCTCTTTCTCTTTCTGCAACATTGCTCTCAATTGGTCTCTATCAGGAGCCATATCCACATTATATTTATACTGCTTGACGAAGGCCTCGCCAAGATCGTTGAGAGATTGGATGTTCGAATTTTCCAGACCCATGTACCACCGGAGAGCGGCACCGAACAGACTGTCCTGGAAATAGTGGATGAGCAGTTGATCGTTATCAGTTTGTGTCGACATCTTGCGAGCATACATCACGAGATGACCGAGAGGGCATGTGTTTCCCTTATACTTCTCAAAATCAGGCACTTTGAATTTAATAGGGATCTTCACGTTAGGCACAAGGCACAACTCAGCAGCACTTTTACCAAAGAGGTCTTTCCCCCTCAAAGTCTTCAGCTCCTTGCGAAGCTCAAGGAATTGGTCCTTCATATCGTCCATCTTCTCATAAACGTCTGGGCCCTCAGATGGCTCAGAATGATAGATGGTATCTTCAACCCTTGGTAAAGTGTGCACGACAGGAGGTGGCATGGACATGACCGGGCTAGATGTCGGCAAAGAAGCAAGAGTTGGAGCAAAACCCTCTGGCATGTACTTGGCGGGCATTCCCCAAGGGAATCTGGCTGGCATTGATGGCGCAAAATGAGCTGTCGCGGCAGGCACAGTAGAAGTTACGACCTTAGAAATGACCGTCCTCTGGGGAGGAGTTGCAGGTGTTGGAGAAGAATGGCTCTGAGAGGCTAAGAATGACTCCATCAGGGCAGTCAATCTAGCTACTTCCTCCTTCAGCTCGCGTTTCTCTTGTTCCAAATTATCCATCAGTCTCGAAGAATTGGCTCTGGTGTAGTACCGGTGAGTCAGCTTGTCTTCAAAATAAATGAAGAACACAGAGTTAGACCATAGGACAAGAAGCCTGGAACAAAACCTGCTTATGCACATGATGCATGCAATGCTTGTGCAAATGATTTGTTTTTATTTCAGAGGAACTTTTAGAGTTCTACTTGCAAATTTTGGGAAAAATTACATTCTTTTGTTGAAATATCTCATCAATAATATATGGGAAATATTTTTACACCAAAGAAGTATAGCATTGGTTACCAAATGCAAGAGAAAAGGAAAATAACCATCCTATGGATCCCTAGAAACAATCATCTAAAGCTCGGGACATAGGAAGATAAGATGCACGAAGCCTCTTAACCTCCTCCTCATAGGCTGCCTCCATATCTGCCTTCTCCTTGGCGAGTCGATCGTACTTCCTCTTCCAGAACCTAGAAGATTGAGGAAGTAGAGAAGTCCATGCATCATCAGGATCATCGGTAACCTGATGCTTGAGAAACTCAATCAAAGCATCCTTCTCCTTAATCTACTGAAGCAACTCTTCTCGTTCTCGGATCCAGGCACGTGAACGGTCTTCGTCTCTCAACTCCTCTACTCCTTGGTCAGGAAGGGTTGAAGGCCCAGCCATAACCAAAGGCGTAGGTCTTGGATACTCGTACGACATGAGATACTCAGAAGCTCTCCTTCTAACCCAAGCAGTGTAAGGCTCCAAAGCGACACAATTCTTAGGACCTAACTCATTCCTTCCTTTCCTATGAATCTTGCGCCAAGCGCGGACCATCCTAGCCTTCAAGCCTTGGGGATCTTTACCCTCCTGAAAGAACACACCCTCTAACAGAATGTTATTGGGTTTATCTTTTAGGGGGAACCCAAGCTGACGACGTGCCAAAACAGGGTTGTAGTTAATCCCACCACATGTACCAAGAAGAGGCACATTGGAGAATTCACCACAAGAGTCGATAATCTGCACACCATCGTACGCACGGTTTTACCAAGAGATATCATCATTAGATAGAGACATAAGTCTCGTGGACCACCGTAGACATCCCTTGTTCTCTTTGAAAGCGACCGTCTGTGGTAAGTGAGAAATAAACCACTTATACAACAGAGGCAAACAGCACATGATGACACCACCACCCTTTGCATTCCTCATATGCAAAGAAAAATAAGTATCACCCAACAGAGTCGGAACGGGATTAAGAGTAGAGAAAATCCTAATAGCGTTCACATCCACAAACTTGTCGATGTTGGGTAACAACATTAACCCATAGATGAGGAGTACAAATATGGCTTCAAAGGCATCCTCACTCATGGCCTTCCAATACATAGTGGCTTGAGCAATGAGGAACTCAGAAGGGAGACCTTGAATTCCACCTTTGGTAGTCATATGAGCACCAACCAGAGATTCATCTATATGCAACATGTCAGCTATCTCTCGAGAAGTAGGAATACTCTCTAAGCCACTGAACGGTAACTGGTCTAAAATAGGTATACCCACAAGATATGCATACTCCTCAAGCGTAGGCAAAAGCTGGAAATCCGGAAATGTGAAGCAACGGTACAAAGGATCATAAAACTGCACCAATACACTCACCAATCCTTCATCCACCTGAGCAGTCAGAAGAGGAAGAAGCTTCCCAAAACGAGCCTTGAAACCCAAAGGATCTAATACATAGGATGTCAATTTCCTTAGCTCTTTCAATTATGGTTGTCTGAAACTGTACTTCTTTGTATTCCTTCTTTGTCTTTCCATGTCTGAAAATTTTGCAAATAGACCTCTTAAGTTCCTTGAAAATTTTCTTATTATTTTGATGATATGGATGCAAATGGGTGCATGAATGCATGAATGCAACAATCACACTCAAGGATCAAACAAAGCACACCAAACAAAGGTCATGGGATGGATCACATTATCCTTAATATCAATCATCCATTTTGGTGGATTATGGCTTACACCTTATCAACACCCAAGTTCCATTGATATTAAGGATACATGGACAGATCGACCACGAATCAAGGGTTTGTTGCAAATCACGAGCATGGAGTCTCGGTTAAGAATCACCCAAAAGTAGTGTACTAGGGTTTAACCTGCCAACATGTTCTACAAGAGGTTCCCATAGTCATCATCCCATCTTTCGGATATTATCGGAGAAACGACTACTCGTATTCCAAAAATATCCTCAAGAGAGACTCTTATGAGTGTAGTATCGCGTAACAATCATATTAAATCTTACACTTGAACGACTTTCGCACTACATCCTAAGAATAGGCCAAGATGGGCTTGGTAAACAAAGGTCCTTGGCTTCTAAGGTCCATATTGGAAAGAGTAATGTTTAACCATAACTACTTGTGTGACATTATTGATCCCAACATGACCTCCACCAAGTGAATGGACTTGCAAGTCAACTTGCTAAGGAATAACTCCACACAAGTCAACAAGACTATGCCATTCTCCTATCCTAAGTGCACTCGAGTTCGGGTATAGAACTCATCTCACAAAGATCACCAAGCATACAAAGAATTAATATTCAAGCAAATCAATCATTACATACAATACAGTAATCCCAAATTGCACAAAAATATGTCACAAAACAATATACAATACAATACAACAATTATGAAAAGTAGGCCAAACCCACTAGGCAAATCATTCCCCAACAGAGTCGCCACTTTTCTGTAGCGGGGTATTCGTTACCATTAGAGATATTGACTAAATCTAAGGTAAACCATACAAGTCGAGTCGCCACCGCACTTCTATTTATCCAAAGGAATGGTTAGAAAGCGAACAAAAACCTAAAAGTCTTATCGAATCAAAAACTAGTAAAAATGTCAGAGATCTGGGTAAGGGGGTTGGTTATGCAATGGGAAGGTATTAGGCACCCAAAACATCCTAGGTACTCCTAGGGAGCACTTTTCATACTTGTTGTAAGGTTGGTGTTTTGTGAAAATTTATTTGTGCAAACATGATTGAAGAGATGAGAAGAGAATATACAAGTTTATTTACATTTTTGTGTTTGGATGGATAAACCCATTGCCTACGTACCATCTTAAAAAAGATTAGGATCAAAACCTCGTAGTTCGGGGTAAAAATCTCAAAACAAGTTGGTGAATTGATTGGTCCAAAAGCCTTAAGGTCTTTTTTTATCCAAGGGAGAAAACTCAACCCAAAACCACAAATCCACCATGTGAGGATAGCTTCAACATGCTAGTGAGGGGTTAACCCTATAATAAGCATGGAAGACTTATTGTCCATCACTAAGGATATAGGTGAGTATTACATTTACCTCAAGGATAACTCAAACCTAATAGCTAAAGGTTATGGAAAATTTGATTAAGAAAGTGGCCATTGAAACCACAAAAGGACATTTGAATGGGTTGTATTTGCCAATGAAAAGTATGTACAAAATGGTCAAAGTTGATTTAGGAGTTCAATTCAAAATAAGTATTAAGAAAAGAATGTTTGAAAATCAAAAGCATAAGGCTTATGTTTCTAATGTTGAAAACAAATGTTAAATGTTTGCACAAAAGTTTTGGCTTGGGTTAGAGTGGAAAGAAGAAGAAGAAAGGCTAAAGTCCTAAGCATACAAGAGATGAGGGATGAAGAAACAAAACCACAAATGGAGTTCCTCTCTTAAAATCATATTGATGATCCAAGTAGCTCCTATCCTTTGGAATAAGCAATCACAATAATGGTGAACTCAAGCAATCAACAATCAAATGAAGCTCTTGGAAAGTTCCTCAATGTATCTTGTATCTTTCACTTTGGATGCACATGGCAATGATTCTTCAATTTGAGCTCTCATAGGATTCCCTAGCACAAAAACACACACATCAAAAGGTTCTATTAACAATCAAAGAATGGACAATAGGGAGTTTAGAATATAGTCCTTTCAATGTTCATCTTCAAGCTTTTAAGCATTCTAAAGGCATGAGGCCTAGTTGCTCTTTGACATTTTAAGCACTCTAAAGGCATGTGGCCTAGTTACTCTTTGACATTTTAAGCACTCTAAAGGCATGTGGCCTAGTTTTGATTTGAAAACTTCTTATCTTTGGGTTTTGTTCATACTTTTCCCTTTTCCTTTGGAAACAATAAAAGTGCGGTGGTGACGTTAAGTTTACCCATAGCTTGATTGTCATGAATTTACCGCTACAAAAATTAAGTGGAGACTCTGTTGGGGAGTAGTCCTCAGTGGGTTTAGCCTACTTTTTTATGTGAGTGTATTTGTATATTTGATGTTTATATAGTTATTTGTATGATAGAATATGTCTGTTGTGCTTGGTGATCTCTGAGTGGTGAGGTAAGTTCTAACCCGAACTTGAGTGAAATTAAGATAGGAGAATGGTATAGTCATGTTCAGCTTGTGTGGAGTAATCCCTAACAAGTTGGCTTGAGACCCATCTACTCAGTGGAGACCCTTTTGGAGTTACTAATGTCACACAAGTTATTTGTGGTTAGGCATTCCTTTCTCTTATTTATGGTCCGAGAAGCTGAGGACCATAAAACATTTAACCCAACTTGGCATATTTAGGACATAGTGCGGAGGTTGTTCAGGTGTAGACCTGATAACAGTTGTTACGCAATACTACACTAATACGAGTTTCTCTTGAGAATATTATGGGTTGATGAGTCAGTCATCCTAACCTATAATATCTAATAGATGGGATTAAGACTCTGAGAACTTTTATAGAACGTGATTTATAGGTTTTTATCCTTAGTACACTCCTTTGGGATGGTTATTAACCCGACTCCATGCTCGTGACTCACAACAAACCCTTTGATTCTTGGTCGATCCGATAAAGTCTTGTCAATATCAGTGGAACTTGGGTGTTGATAAGGTGAAAACCATAATACACCAAAATGGATGATTGATCTTGATGATGACTTGATCCATCCCTTGACCTTTGTTTATGTTTTCCTTGTGTTTGATCCCTTGTGCGTGATTGTTGCATTCATGCAATCATGCGCATCAAAGCATTCATCATAGAAAAATTTCAAGGAATTGAGGTCTTATTTGCAAATGTTTTCAGACCATGGATTATGGACAAAGGAACACTAATAAGTACAGTTTCAGATGTCCTGATTTGAAAGAGTTAAGGAAGTTGTCATCCTTTGTATTATATCCCTTGGACTTTAAGCAAAGTCATGGGAAGCTCTTGTCTATGTTATCTACTGATGTGGTTGAAGGACTTTTGAGTGTTTTTGGTTCAGTTCTATGATCCTCTTTACCGGTGCTTCACTTTTCCCGATTCTCAGCTTGTGCCTACGTTAGAAGAGTATGCTCGTCTCTTGGGAATCCCGTATCTGACAAAGTACCTTTTAGTGGATTGGAGGAGATTCCCATATCTCATATCCTAGCTAAAGCTCTTCATTTGAAGAAATCTGAGGTTGATGCTCATTTGGTGAAGAAAGGAGGTAGTATTGGGTTGACTTCTGAGTTCCTCATTGGTAAATCTATTATCTTTACTCAAGCCGGTAGTATAGATGCTATTGAAGCCATCTTTGTATTTCTCATCTATGGTTTAGCTTTGTTCCCTAACATTGACAGTTTTGTTGATGTTAACGCCATTAGAATCTTATTGATTGGGAATCTCGTTCCTACTATGTTGAGTGACATGTATTTCTCATTGCATTTGAGGAATTCTAAAGGTGGTGGGACTATTGTGTGTTGTGTTCCTCTTCTGTACAAGTTGTTTATTTTGCACTTGCCTCAGACGCCTGCTTTCTTAGAGAACAAGCAATGTCTATGGTGGTCTCAGAGAGTTATGTCCCTCACTAATGATGATATTATTTGGTATGATTCTGCATTAAGTAGCTTGGATATTATTGATAATTATGGTGAATTCTATAATGTGTCTCTCATTGGTACACAAGGAGGAATCAACTACAACCTTGCTTTGGCACGTCGTCAACTTGGGTTCCCCTTGAGAGATAAACCTAATAACACTCAGTTAGAAGGTCTTTTCTATCAAGAGGGTAAAGATACCCAACATTTGAAGCAGAGAATGATACATGCTTGGCATAATATGCATAATAAAGGAAGATCCGAGCTTGGTCTATAAAATTGGGTAGATTTGGAAGCTTACACTATTTGGGTGAAGAAGAGAGCTCTAGAGTTGAAGATGTTGTATGCTTATGAAAGACCTACGTCTGTGGTTATGGTTGAGCCATCAACTCTCCTTGGCCAATATGTAAAGGAGATGGAAGACACACTTGCCAAGACGAAGCAAGAGAGAGATATTTGGGTAGAGAGGTTTCATGCTTTGAGTCGAAAGTATGAAGATTTGCAACTTGAATCGAAAGACAAGGATGTGCTTATTGAGATTCTTGGAGACCGAGCAGTGAAGAGACAGAGAGAGCCAGAGGGTCTATCTTCCTCTAGCATGCCTCAGCCTTCCGGTGCTTGGTGAAAGATTGTTGATCAGCTAGTTCTTGAGAAGGACTAGATGAAGACATCCTTTGAGTCCGAGATTCGATGCAATCGAAGGAAGTACGCACCTACAGCCAGATCCTCTGATACAGTTGCTAAGGGATCCTTAGGATGATTAGTTTTCTTTTCTCTTATATTTGTATCTTGGTTTCTGAAATTGTACTCAATGTAATCCTTCCAAATTTTATGAATAAAAAGAGATTTTATGGTTAATCAAATTGTTATTATTATATATTTGTAAATAGAACTTCATATGTCCCTTGAAATTAAACAATAAAAAACATTACATTTCATGCATCATTTGCATAATAGGTTTTCTTTCGCCATATGTCTTATCAGTTCTTCTTATGTGCATCAGCCAAGCTGACTCACCGTTATAACACTCGTGCTAATCAACCAAGGATCATGGAGAATCTAAAGCAAGAGAACCGAGAGCTGAAGGATGAGATTTCCATATTAACGGCATTCATGGAATCTATCATTGCTGCAAAGAACCAGTCATCACCAAGTCCTGCAACTCCTCCCCAGAGGACTATTATTTTTGAGGTGGCTACCTCAATTGTTCATGTTGCTGCCAGTCAATCTATTCCTTCTATGTCTGCTGGATTCCCTTAGGGAACGCCATCAAACTTTATGACAGAAGGGTGTAACGGGGTATTCGTTACCATTAGAGATATTGACTAAATCCAAGGTAAATCATACAAGTCGAGTCGCCACCGCACTTCTATTTATCCAAAGGAATTGTTAGAAAGCGAACAAAAACTAGTAAAAGAAACAGAGATCTGGGTAAGGGGGTTGGTTATGCAATGGGAAGGTGTTAAGCCCCCAAAACATCCTAGGTACTCCTAGGGAGCCCTTTTCATACTTGTTGTGAAGGTTTTTGTTTTTTGTGAAAGATGGTTTGTGCAAACATGATTGAAGAGATGAGTAGAGAATGTACAAGTTATTTACATTTTGTGTTTGGATGGATAAACCCATTGCCTACGTACCATCTTATAAAAAGATTAGGATCAAAACCTCGTAGTTCGGGGAAAAAATCTCAAAAAATGAGTTGGTGAATTGATTGGTCCAAAACCCTTAAGGTCTTTTGTTATCAAAGGGAGAAAACTCAACCAAACCACAAATCCACCATGTGAGGATAGCTTCAACATGCTAGTGAGGGGTTAACCCTATTATAAGCATGGAAGACTCATTGTCCATCACTAAGGATATAGGTGAGTATTACATCTACCACAAGGATAACTCAAACCTAATAGCTAAAGGTTATGAAAGATTTGATTAAGAAAGTGGCCTTTGAAACCACAAAAGACATTTGAATGGGTTATATTTACCAATTAGGAGTATATACAACAAATGGTCAAAATTGACTTAAAGATTCAATTCAAAATAAGTGTTATGAAAAGAAAGTTTGAAAGTCAAAAGCATAAGGCTTAGGTTTCTAATGTTGAAAACAAAGGTTAAATGTTTGGACAAAGAGTTTTGGCTTGGGTTAGAGTGGAGAGAAGAAGAAGAAAGGCTAAGTCCTAGGTAAAACAAAAAGGAGAAGGGATGAAGAATCAAAACCACAATGGAGTTCCTCTCTTGAGATCATATTGATGATCCAAGTAGCTCCCATCCTTTGGAATAAGCAATCACAAAGCATAAGCAATCAAACAAGTCTCATAAGAGATCCTCAATGTGTCTGGTGTCTTTCACTTTGGATGAACATGGCAATGATCCTCCAATTAAGCTCAAATGGAAGCTCCTAGCACAGAAGCACACACATCAAAAGTTCCATGAAGTAAAACAAGAATGGACAAGAGTGAGTTTAGAGATTTGGTCCTTTTAATCCATCTTCATCATTGAGGTCCATCTACTCCAATTTTGTAAAAGGAAAGTCCTAGAATCTAAGTCCAATTCTCCATTTTTTGCATAGGGGAAGTCCTAGAAACTAAGTCCATTTCTTTGCATTTGGTTCACAACAATCAAGACAAAACACAAGCATAATAATATATACACAATTATGTGCTCAAGTGAGCAAAAGGAAAATGGCATTAACATAAACATGTGCCCAAGTGAGCAAAGAGAAAAGCAAATGGATAATATGTGCAAGAATAGTAAATTGCAATAAAGATAAAGTGCATAAAGTAAATGTTAATTGTCAATAGTTAGTGTTAGTAGTTAGTGTGCCATAAGGCGAATTTAGCGCTATGTTAAGCAATCGTAATTGGACTTATGTAGAAATCACAACTATCTGAGGCCGGTCAATAGTAATGTAGGCAACAAACACAAGTTAGGAGTCTTGATTAGTGAACCAAGTCCCAACAACTTGCCATGCCAAAAAGAAGAAGAAAATTGATCTTGTATTGGTTTAAGCCTTTTGCATGATTTAGGAAACAACCTATCCTTAATGCAAAGCCATTCACTTGATCAATTGATCAAGATGAATTAGATTTGGATCAAGGAAGATTAAGGGTCCCTAATCAATGCTAACTTATCAACCTTCAACTCATTGATCCAAAAGAAAGAGAAGAAGAAGAAGAAGAAGGAGAGGAATAAGAGAAATGGAAATGGCAAAATTAAAGTGCATTAAATGAAGTAACATGTACCAATCCTCATATGTTGACCAATGAGATTGAAAGTCAAGGTCAAACAATCAAAAACAGAAGTGAGATGAAGATTGGAAGTCAAGAAATGAACAAAATATTTTTGGCATTTTTTAATATTTAATATTAAACTTGAATTAAAAATAAAAGAAAGGTCAAACTTCAAAATCACTTCAAATCAACCTTGAAAGATCCAAGTAATTTATCCGAAGTTCAACAAGGTCAAACAAAGTTTGACAAAAAAAATTCAGCATTTTTAAAAGTCAGAAACTATTTTTAATCAATTAAAAATGAATAAAAACAACCTAATTGAACTAAAATCTCAATTAAATCTCAAATCAGTTTAAAAATTGATGAGAATATTTTTCATAGATCCATCATCATTCAAATAGGTTAGGAAAATATTTTTGTATTTTTTGAATATCAAAAACTATTTAAAATGAATTAAAAATAACCAGAAAAGAGAAAATTCACAAAAAATATCAAATGACAAAATAAAAAATATTAAAAATCAGAAATAGAAACTAGAAATTGTTTGGAGACTAATGCAATTGGTCCCATAATTTTTGGATAAAAAATGAAAGAGATATTGATTTTTGAAATAAAATGGAATTAAAGAAAATAAAATGGAAATTAATAAAAATCAGAAAAAGCCTGGCGCGTTGGATGAGATTCATTAAATGATGTGTCACATCAGAAGGCTTACAGGCGCGCGCGTACCAAACACACTAGTCAACCGAAACGCAGGGTGCATTAAAAAAAGTCATAACAACTGAAGGTCCAGATTAGATCTGGAAAAGAGATCACACGGTCCAGATTTGATCTGGAGTTGGGACGGCCACCGGAGCCACCGTCTTCTCCGGTGAGACCTCCAGTTCCGGTGAGAATTGCAGACATGGCAAGCTTAACCAAATGGAGCGATCTATACATCAATCGAAAGAGGAAGTGATGTACATCACTCCTATACCATGCACTTCCACTCTAGATCCCTATAAATGGAGAAATCAGAGCTGGAAGTATGATGGTGTTCATCATGAACTTCATGCTTTTGCAAAATTGAAAGCACAAATCAAATGCCTCTATTGAGAGGACTTCAGCCAGACCAAGGAACACAAGAAATAAGCAAGGATCAAAGAGTTTCGAAGAGAAAAAGTTCTGTTATCCACCTTTGAAATGCAGGTCTTGTAAGCACGATTCTTCACAACCAAAGCTTGCAATGAGATCTAGTGATGAAGAGGAAGCAAGGCTGAGGAATTATAGGTCTGAAAATCAACCAAGGAAGTTGAAATTCAGATCTGAATTTTTTAGAGAAAAGTGAAAATTCCTTTAGTGATGGTTATGGATAGAATTCTGCAGCATTTCAGGTTAAATCAGGGTGTAGAATGAGAGTTTACATGCCATGTATTTATAGCCAAAGCCATGCTGAAAGTGTGATTTCAAATTTGCATGAATGGAAAGGGCCTCCATGCATGGGCCTGTACAGGTGCATTAAGGGCCCAATTCCACTTGATTTGGCAAGATGATATCACAAATGAATGAAATGGACGTGCAACATAGATGTAATCAGCTCATGCATGGCAATTGAATCAAGTTTCCCAAAAATGCCCTAAAAGTTCTCCTCTTCGAAAATGATATTTGCCAAATCCAAATATGGTCATGTGAGTAATGGTTGGAAAGATCTTGATGTAAGGAACAAATGTTATGTTGGGCAAAAATCCATTTTAAGTGTGGAAATTTATGAAATTTGAGTTTAAAGTGCAAGGTGCATGACATGTCAAAGCAAGGTTTCCAAATTTGGCCAATTTTCAAGCCCCTCTGTTTTGAGGATGCAAGCCTCAAATGAAAACATCTTCAACATCAAAGTTGTATATCTTTTCAATAAAATCAAAGTGGACTTAAATTTTGCATCATTTGGATTTTTGATGAAAGAGTTATGGGAACTTGAAGTTGGACTTTTTTGACTTTTAATGCCTTTGGTCAAAAAGGACCTATAATGTCTTGCATTATCACATGTATTTCCTTTGAGATTTTGAAATTTTGTTCAACATAACATTTGAAATAGACATCTTAATATTTCCAATGCATTTGATCCCACATCAAAATCATAAAAAATGAATGAGTTATGTCCTTGGGAAGTTGACCCAAAATTAGGGTTTCAGTCAAAATGACTTATAATGTATTGGAATGACAAATGGTCTTCCAAGGTTCAAATCAATTTTTGATGAACATGAAAGTTGTTCATATTGTCCTTAAGAACATTTTTGCGTTTGGAATCATCTCCATTTGACCAAAACATAAAAAGTTAGGTCTCAGTGCATTTCAAAATAGTCAGATGAATTGACTGATCAACTTCTCAAGTCCACAACCCATATCTTGATGAATTGATGATTGAGGGCACTCAAATAAATTCAAATATGCATGAAATGGTAAATTAAAGAACTTCCCTTGATTGTATTTGACCATGGGCTGAGGTTGTTTCATGAGCAAGGCATTGTGGTGCACAGATGAATTAGGGTTTCTCTGGGGAACAAACCTCAAACCCTTTGACTTGCTTTGATCAAAATGATGAATTGAGGGGCTAGGGAGGCATATTTGATGGATGAGACCTTTGGGAGCCATTACCAATCTTGCATTCATCTTCTCTTAGCCATGTCATTGCACAGATGATCTCCTAGAAGCTCTTGACCTTGTGATTGCTCAAGCTACAAACAAAAGATGTTAGTGACATATTTTTTTGCTTTTGGTTAGTAAACAAAATAAGAAGAGCAATGATATACAATTCAAGCATGTTTGGTGATCTCAAACCACTCACAAGGAGTCCCATCCAAAGGCAAATGGAACCAAGATGCTCATAATCCTTGAGGCTTATGCAAATGCAATGTTATGATGCCATGAGGGATCTTAGGGACAAAATTGGGGTCTTACAAAGGGTATGCGCCCACATATGTTTCTCTGTCAACATCTAGCCTAGTCATGTCAGTGCCACCTCCTGTTATTCACACTCTGCCTCGTGTTGAGGACACTATCTACCACTCTAAGTCGTATGAGGGTCCAAATGTGTATGAGAAGATGAACGAGATGAAAGATCAATTCTTCGAGCTGCGTAAAGAGTTGAAGACTTTGAGAGGAAAAGATTTGTTTGGGAAGAGTGTTGTTGAACTCTACTTGGTCCCAAATGTTAAGATCCCGGTGAAGTTCAAGGTCCCAGACTTTGAAAAGTACAAAGGGAATACATCCTTCCATCTAATGACTTCAGCATCAATTGCACACGAATTAGAATTGGATTACATCATTGATTGGGCCTAATTCCATGCCCATGAACCCATGCACAACATTGCTATTTTTGGCCAAATATTGAAATGTTGCAAAACCGAATTCCATAGCCTATAAATACAAGTGCATTGGCCATAGATTGACACACACACCTTGCTCAAGACTTGCCAAGCAAACTCAAAACCCTACTCCATAAAATTCCTTGAAGATTTCATTGAAATCTAGTTCTTGATTCAACTTCTGTTTATGAACAAGAACTCCAAGGATTCATAGCCAATTTCATCTCAATTGATCACTACAAGCAAGAGGAGGAAGAACCAATTGGAATTGCATCAAGATCCAGCCAAATCACTACAACCCAAAGGTGATTTTTCCAAAACTTCAAGCCTTCAATTCTCTCTCAATTCTCCACTATTCTACTTGCTTATTGGTTTCCTGAAGTCCTACCAATGTAGGTAACAAGATTGAGTTGCTTTGAGGTTAAATTGAAGACACTCATATCGTGTACCTCAAAATTCAATTCCTCAAATCTCTCAATATATTTGGAATTAGGAGAAATTGAGGCCAAATTCGAGCTCTTGAGCTTCTTTCTCTTTAAAATAGTATACTCACTTTTTATTTTGGTGATGGTTGGTGGTGGACCAGCCCGGTGAGGTCCTCCGGAGAAGACAACCGGAGTTAGGGCTCCGGTGGTGTGGTGTCACGTCTCTTGGCCATTTGATCCATTTGAAATGTTTCAATCTTAGCCATCTGTTTTGATTACCAAGCCTATGTCGCGTTGACTGAAGACCTTAGTGGAACGCGCGCGCTTGGCCATCAGATCTGCCACCTCAATTAATGAGGGAGATCTTATGCCCTCGTTTTTTCTATTTTCTTTTTTAATTCTGATTTTTCATTTAATCTATTTATTTTGTTTAATTCATATTAATTTCATTTTTAATCCAAAAAATATGGGACTTTCACCAAAAATATTTAAATATTTTCCTCCTCCATATTTTGAACTAAAATCATTTTTTGGACTAATTTTGATATTTTTCATGAATTAAATGATATTTTAACTTGTTTTAAATATTTCTAAAATACTTCTGACTTTCCAAAAATCATGAAATTTTTTGTCTAAGGTCCTTTGACCTTGTTTGATGTAGGATAAACCCCTTGGCCATTTATTTGGTATTTTGAAGGGATTTGACGTTTTGTCCATTTTTAAATATATTTTAATTCATTTTTAATTGAATAATTGTTTGAAAATTGTATTGAGCCATTTATTTGGTCTCGTGATGTGTGACTTTCTGTTTGGCCTTGATCATGGTTGATTTGACTTTTGTTTGACCAATACTATTGAATTTATGGGATTGATGAAATGTACATTTCATCTCCCAAAATGAATGGATAGTATTGATCAGATGTAACTCCTCCTATGATCAATTTATGTTACTATTTCCCCTTCCCTCTTCATCTTCATCCCTATTCTTCCCTAATCCATCATTGACCAATGATTTCTCTAATGTATAAATACTAGTTGATTCATCAATGACCTTGTGTCAGATGAAACATGAGTATGACTGAGATAGGTCCTTCCCATTTTCTTTTAGTGTGTGTTATGTTTTAGGAGTTTGGTTCTTTGTACCAAATCTCTAACATGCATTAACACCTATATTTTTATTTCCAGACCTCAGATAGTTGTGAATTCTACATAAGTCCAATTACGATTGTCTAACATAGAGATAAAATTTTCCCGCAAGGCATAGAATTCTAGTAAGTTTGATTGTAAGTCTCCCATTCTTCATGGAATTGTGTGGAAACTTGACCTTTTTTCCATTAATGAGAGCTAGTGGCATACTTGTTCATTTATCCAGGTTGGAGCCATTCTCATGGATGATGTCTTGGTTCATGGATTCATACTTGTGAATGAATGGTTGAGTGTTCTCCAAAGAATGACTTAATCAATTAAAACTCTTAACTAACATTTGACTAACCATTGACTAACTATTTATTAATGTTGCTTTACTTTCAAGTCATTTACTTAATGCAATTTAAGTTTCAATACCTTTATCATTCATTGCCATTTAAATTTCATACAACTTGTTTATATTTCAAGTCCTTTTCACTTTGCTCATTTGAGCCATATTTTGTGAATGTATATATTGTTTGCTTGCCTTTGTTTTTGTTTGTGGTCTTTAGACCTTAAAACACCTCATAACAACAAAAACCCTAAAAAACATCTTGGTGGATTGTTGGACTTGATCTGAACTTTTACACTTAGAATTAGGCAACAATCCCTATGCTTTGAGAACTTGGCCAATGCCATCATCTGAGACTGAGATATCCTTGACTATGCTTTTCATCTGATGCAAACCTCTGAGTGCTCTTGGTTCACATGTCACTTTGACTTTGTGCTTAATTGATTATACTGTTATGATTGCTTATGTCTGATAATTGCTTCTGAGTTGACCAATGAGTATTTTCATCTGATACATTGGAAGAAGTTGAAGACTGCTAGCTATTGGATTTCTTGCTTGGATGTTATGGTTATCTTTATTTGATGCCTTGATCTTCACATGGTTTGATTGGATACTGCTTATGTTTTTTGCTTTCTAAAGTCCAGAGGAAAATGGGTTTCTATATAACATTCTTGTCTGTTGGATTGCATCCCATTGGTCAGGTCTTTTCAACCCTTAATTGTTAATTATTATCAAGGATAGTCCCTTCATCTCCTCCCACTTCTTAAATTTAAAAATCTCTCCCTCTTTTCAAAAACTTTATTTGTTTGTGTTTTATAACTTAGACATGTTTTAATGATTAGAAACATTGGCCTTATGCCAATGAATATTCAAACTTTTTTTTAATCAAACTTGTAAATGAACTTAACCATATTGACTTTAATTTCAAAAAGACAAAAAGAACTAATAACCCATTCACATCTTTGGCCTTTTGTGCCTTGTCTTGTTAAACTTTTGTTAAAATAAATTCACCAACTTCTTTGAAATCTTTACCATGAACTACGGGGTTTTGATCCCTCATTTTTATGTTGGTACGTAAGCATAAGACCAAAGGTCTTGTCAAACACAAAAATAATCAATGAATTCTTTCCTCATCCCCTCACTTTATATTTTATCAAACATCATTTAGACCAAATCACTTACACACAAATAGAGCTCCCTCGGAGTACCTAGGACACTTTGAATGCTAACACCTTCCCTCTGTTTCACCAACCCCCTTACTTGTAATCTTTGGAATTTGATTAGTTTTTATTTGAAAACTTCTTATCTTTGGGTTTTGTTCGTACTTTACCCTTTTCTTTAGAAACAATAAAAGCGCGGTGGCGACTCTGATTTTTTTGATGTCAAGTTTATCCATAGCTTGATGGTCATGAATTTACCGCTACACCCACATGTGAACCGATGATCAAATTATTGAGAAAAGATCGGGCAGTGGTGTGTGTAGCAGTAAATTCATATCCTAGCTGGATATTCCCATATCTCATATCCTAGCTGAAGCTCTTCATTTGAAGAAATCTGAGGTTGATGATCATTTGGTGAAGAAAGGAGGTATTATTGGGTTGACTTTTGAGTTCCTCATTGGTAAATCTATTGTCTTTGCTCAAGCCGGTAGTATAGATACTTTTGAAGCCATCTTTGTATTTTTCATCTATGGTTTAGCTTTGTTCCCTAACATTGACGGTTTTGTTGATGTTAACGCCATTTGAATCTTATTGATTGGGAATCTTGTTCCTACTATGTTGAGTGACATGTATTTCTCATTGCATTTGAGGAATTCTAAAGGTGGTGGGACTATTGTGTGTTGTGTTCCTCTTCTGTACGAGTTGTTTATTTCGCACTTGCCTCAGACGCCTGCTTTCTTGGAGAACAAGCAATGTTTGTGGTGGTCTCAGAGACTTATGTCCCTCACTAATGATGATATTATTTGGTATGATTCTGCATTAAGTAGCTTGGATATTATTGATAATTGTTGTGAATTCTCTAATGTGTCTCTCGTTGGTACACAAGGAGGAATAAACTACAACCTTGCTTTGGCTCGTCGTCAACTTGGGTTCCCCTTGAGAGATAAACCTAATAACACTCAGTTATAAGGTCTTTTCTATCAAGAGGGTAAAGATACCCAATATTTAAACCAGAGGATGATACATGCTTGGCATAGTGTGCACAATAAAGGAAGACCTGAGCTTAGTCTGTGCAACTATGTAGCTTTGGAAGCTTACACTATTTGGGTGAAGAAGAGAGCTCTAGAGCTGAAGATGATGTATGCTTGTGAAAGACCTACGTATGTGGTTATGGTTGAGCTATCAACTCTCCTTGGCCAAGATGTAGAGGATATGGAATACACACTTTCCAAGATGAAGCAAGAGAGAGAGAGAGATTTGGGTAGAGCGGTTCCATGCTTTGAGTCGAAAGCATGAAGATTTGCAACTTGAATCGAAAGACAAGGATGCGCTTATTGGGATTCTTGAAGATCGAGCAGTGAAGAGACAGAGAGAGCTAGAGGGTCTATCTTCCTCTAGCATACCGCAACCTTTTGGTGCTTGGAAGAAGATTGTTGATCAGCTAGTTTTTGAGAAGGCCTAGATGAAGACATCCTTTGAGTCCGAGATTCGACGCATCCGAAGGAAGTACCCTCCCACAGCCAGATCATCTGATACAGTTGCTAAGGGATCCTTAGGATGATTAGTTTTCTTTTCTCTTATATTTGTATCTTGGTTTCTGAAATTGTACTCAGTCCAATCCTTCCAAATTTTATGAATAAAAAGCGATTTTATGGTTAATCAAATTGTTATTATTATATATTTGCAAATAGAACTTCATATTTTCCTTGAAATTAAAAAATAAAAAAAGTTGCATTTCATGCATCATTTGCATAACAGGTTTTCTTTCGCCAGTGTCTCATCAGTTCTTCTTTTGTGCATCAGCCAAGCTGACTCACCGTTATAACACTCGTGTTAATCAACCAAGGATCATGGAGAATCTAAGGCAAGAGAATCGAGAGTTGAAGGATGAGATTGCCATATTAATGGCGTTGATGGAATCTGTCATTGCTGCACAGAACCAGTCATCACCAAGTCCTGTAACTCCTCCCCAAAGGACTGTTATTTCTGAGGTGGCTACCTCAACTGTTTATGTTGTTGTCAGTCAATCTATTCCTTCTATGTCTATTGGATTCCCTTGGGGAATGCTATCAAAATTTATGGCAGAAGGGTATGCGCCCACATATTTTTCTCTGTCGACATCTAGCCTAGTCATGTCAGTGCCACCTCCTGTTATTCACACTCTGCCTCGTGTTTAGGACATTATGTACCACTCTGAGCCGTCTGAGGGTCCAGATGAGTATGAGAAGATGAACGAGATGAAAGATCAATTCCTCGAGCTGCGTAAAGAGTTGAAGACTTTGAGAGGAAAAGATTTGTTTGGGAAGAGTGTTTATGAACTCTACTTGGTCCCCAATGTTAAGATTCCGGTGAAGTTCAAGGTCCCAGACTTTGAAAAGTACAAAGGGAATACCTACCCGCTAAGCCATCTTGTGATGTACGCTAGAAAAATGTCTACTCTGACTGATAATGATTAGTTACTGATTCACTATTTCCAAGACAGTTTGATTGGAGTTGCCTTGAGGTGGTATATGGGTTTGGACAGTGCAAGCGTCCGTACTTTCAACGACTTGGCCGAAGCCTTTGTAAAGCAGTATAAGTACAACGTGGATATGGAGCCTGATAGAGACATGTTAAGGTCTATGTCTCAAAAGGATAAGGAGACATTTAAAGAACATGCCCAGAGATGGAGAGAGTTGGCTGCCTAGATTAGTCCACCTTTGGAAGAGAAAGAAATGACAAAGATCTTTTTGAAGACGCTGAGTTCGTTTTATTACGAACGTATAATTGAAAGTTCCCCCAATGATTTTACCGAAGTGATAAATATGGGGCTGAGGCTAGAGGAAGGAGTTTGTGAAGGACGTTTGTCTAAAGAAGAAGCATCATCCAGCAAGAAGTATGGTGGGAGTTTCTCAAAGAGGAAGGAGGGGGGAACTAATTTAGTGTCAGTGGGGAGGCAAAAGAGGCCTCATGTCAGAAAAAGTTCTCAACCTCGTCAACATCAACACCAAGTTTCATCAGCAATTCCTGTATTTTCCAACAATTATAATCAATCAATTCAAATTCAGCAACAACAACATCAACAACAACCGCAACAAAGAACCAACTACAACAACAAGAATAATCATCAGCAAAATTTTGAGAGGAAGAAGGTCTCCTTTGACCCTATTACTATGTATTACGCAGAACTGTACCCATTGTTGGTCCTCAAAAGTCTAATCCAACCAAGAAATTCTCTGCAAATTCTTGAGCCACTTCCATGGTGGTTCAAACCTGATTTACACTATGATTTTAACCAGGGAGCCCTTGGCTATGACATAGAGAACTTCTATCCATTGAAATATGAAATCCAAAAGCTTGTGAAGAGTGGAATGGTGTCCTTTGAGGACACAACACCAAATGTCAAAGCCAGTCCTCTGCCTGCTCATGGTAATGCTATTGTCAACATGGTGGACGGATGTCCAAGGAATTTCCGAGTTTTTTGATGTGAGACGTATTCGTAGGTCATTGGTGGAAATGCATAGAACCTTGTGTTTAATCAATGACTGTGAACATGACCATGATGGTTGTGTGATTTGCAGTGTGAACCCCCGTGGGTGTATGGTTGTCAAGAGAGATATCCAGAAGTTGATGGATGAGAATGTAATCCAGATTCAACAGTCAAGGGATATAGACGATGTGAATGTGATTTTGCGTGTATTTAAGACCCCTGAGCGGGTAGTTATCCAGTTTGATAGCAGAAGCAGTAATAATGTTAATAGATCGGTATTTTCGTTAGTTATACGGTTGGCGGGCTCTATTTCGTATGCATCTGATAAAATTGTGCCATATCAATACAATGCCACTATGATAGAAAATGGTCAAGAGGTTCCTCTACCAGTTTTAGACTCAGTGGTGAATATTGCTGATATGGCAAAGGTGACCCGTAGCGATCGTGTGTTTGGTCCAGTTTTTCCAAAAGAAATAGAAGATGTTTCCGCAAGTAAGAAGGCAGAGATTCCGGTTGGTGCTTTAATGTGTCAGTCTGATGAATCCAGCAAAATGAAGACTAACAATCATGATGAAGTTTTAAATTTGATTAAGAGAAGTGAGTTCAATGTTGTGGAGCAGCTGCTCCAGACTCCGTCAAAGATCTTTGTGTTGTCACTACTGATGAATTCTGAAGCGCATAGGGGGGCATTGTATAAAGTGCTAGAGCAGGCTTATGTTGAGCATGATGTGACCGTGGATCAGTTAGACCACATAGTTGCCAATATTACTTCTTGTAATAATCTAAGCTTTTGTGATGAAGAGCTTCCTGAGGAAAGAAGAAATCACAATTTGGCGTTGCATATTTCAATGAACTTTAAGGAGGATGCTTTGTCCAATATGTTGGTTGACACTTGATCATCTTTAAATGTGATGCCAAAATCAACTTTATCAAGACTCTCCTATCAAGGCACCCCAATGAGCTACAACGGCGTGATTGTCAAGGCGTTTGGCGGTTCTCGTAAAACTGTCATTGGTGAAGTGGACCTTCCAGTGAAGATAGGCCCGACTGATTTCCAAATTACTTTCCCGGTAATGGATATCCACCTGGCCTAGAGTTTCTTGTTGGGAAGGCCATGGATTCACGAAGCAGGAGTTGTGACGTCTACTCTACACCAAAAGCTGAAATTTGTGAAGAGCGGAAAGCTTGTCATTGTGGGTGGAGAGAAAGCCTTGTCTATTGCTGATGAAATGAAAAAAACGGGGGCACCCATGTCTTCTTTGAAAGATGCACAAGAAGCCATTCTGATTGGTAGAACTGACAAATGGGGTCGTATGATAGAGATTATGCAGAACAAGAATATGGACGAATTGGGTTTTCAACCAGGGTCGTTCAGCATCAGAATTGAAGTTGTGCAACCATGTTTCCACGGTGGAGGGTTCATTCGTGGGAATGATCAACACTCAGCTGTCGTGATTGAAGACGAAGCTTGCGCCAACTTTGTGATGCGTGGCCAGACTTACAACAATTGGGTTGATGTTGATGTTCCTACTGTTATTCATCGCTCTAAGTAGTTTGTTTTCATTTATTTTAAAGAAAAATCCTTCTCATATGCCTAAGGGATAAGTGAACATTGTCGGGCATTTTCCTTATTATCATCAATAAAAGACAATTGTATTCATCTACATCTATGATGTTTTATTTTTACTTTTTTCTTTTCTGAAAATGGTAATCACAAAAAAGACATAAATAAATAATAGTCTTCCATCTACATAATATTTGGTCGCACACCACTTCTCTAAAATCAAAATATCAAATCATTATGCAGGTTGGTTCTCAAACCTATTGAATACAATGATCTTACTCCCTCTCCAAACTTTGATTTCCCTATGTTTGAAGCTGAGGAAGAGATTGATGCTGAAGAATTATCTGATGAATTATCTCGTTTAATTGAGCACGAGGAGAAAACCATTCATCCGTTTGAAGAGCAGATTGAATTAGTCAACTTGGGTTCCGAGGATGGTGTGAAGGAAGTCAAGATTGGGTCTCAACTGTGTCAGAAAGCTAAGAAGGGGTTGATTGATCTTCTTCGAGAGTATTCTGATGTGTTTGCTTGGTCCTATCAAGACATGCCTAGTTTAGATTCTGAGATTATGGAGCATAGATTGTCGTTGAAGCCAGAATGCTCGTCGGTCAAGCAGAAATTGAGAAGGACTCGTCCTGATATGGCAGTAAAAATAAAAGAGGAAATGCATAAGCAGATTGATGCTGGTTTTCTTGTTACCTCCGAGTATCCGCAGTGGGTGGCCAACATTGTGCATGTTCCTAAGAAAGATGGAAAAGTCTTCATGTGCGTTGACTATAGAGATTTGAACAAAGCTAGTCTGAAAGATGATTTCCCTCTTCCACACATTGACATGTTGGTAGACAATACAACTAAATTCAAAGTCCTTTCGTTTATGGATTGATTTTCCGGTTATAATCAGATCAAGATGGCACCTGAAGATATGGAGAAGACCATATTCATTACACCCTGGGGAACATTATGTTATAGAGTGATGCCTTTCGGTTTAAAGAATGATGGTGCAACATACCAGAGATCTATGACTACTCTTTTTAATGATATGATGCATGAAGAGATTGAAGTTTATGTTGATGATATGATTGCCAAGTCAAGTGATGAAGAAGAACATGTTGAGCATTTGTTGAAGCTATTCCAGTGTTTGAGGAAGTATAAACTCCGCTTGAATCCCAATAAGTGTACTTTTAGTGTTTGTTCTAGTAAGTTGTTGGGCTTTATTGTCAGCAAGAAGGGTATTGAAGTTAATCCTGCCAAGCTCAAAGAAATACAAGAAATGCCTGCGCTCAAAACATTGAAGCAAGTCAGAGGTTTTCTCAGCCGCTTGAACTATATCTCGAGATTTATATCGCATATGACTGCCACATGTGCGCCTATATTCAAGCTTCTTCAGAAAGATCAATCGTTTGATTGGACCGAAGATTACAATAAAGCTTTTGATAGTATAAAAGAATATCTGCTTGAGCCTCTGATTTTGTCTCCACCTATTGAAGGAAGACTGTTGATCATATATTTGATTGTGGTTGATGAGAGTATGGGTAGTGTTCTTGGTCAGCAAGATGAATCTGGATAGAAAGAGTATGTAATTTACTACCTCGGTAAGAAGTTCACCGACTGTGAGACTCGATATTCTATGCTTGAGAAGACATGTTGTGCATTGGCTTGGGCTGTTAAGCGTCTACGCCAATATATGTTGAATCATACTACCTGGTTGATATCTAAAATGGATCAAATCAAGTACATTTTTTAGAATCCTGCTTTAACTGGGAGGGATTAGCCGTTTGCAAATGTTGTTATCTGAGTATGATATTGAATATCGATCTTAAAAAGCTATTAAAGGTAGTGTCTTGGCTGACTATTTGGCTCACCAACGTATTGAAGACTATCAGTCAGTGCAATAAGATTTTCCTAAAGAAGAGATTTTGTATTTTAAGATGAAAGATTATGATGAACCATTGCTTGAAGAAGGGCCAAAACCTGGTTCCCGTTAGGGCATGGTATTTGATGGATCAGTTAATTCGTATGACAATGCCACTAGGGTCGTGATTATTACTCCTCAAGGCACTCATTTTCCATTTACAGCTAGATTAACCTTCAAATGTACGAACAATATGGTTGAGTATGAAGCTTGCATTATGGGGCTTGAAGAGGCCATTGATCTCAGAATAAAGTATCTTGACATCTATGGAGATTCAGCTTTGGTTGTGAATCAGATCAAAGGTGAATGGGAGATGAATCAATCCAGTTTAATACCATATAGAGACTATGCGAGGAGGATTTCAATTTTCTTTACAAAGGTTGAGTTTCATCATATACCTCGAGATGAAAACCGGATGGCAGATGCTCTTACAATGTTGGCTTCAATGATTATCGTGAAATTTGGGGAATGAAGTCCCCATTTTGACAGTGATGCGTCTTGATAGGCGAGCTCATGTGTTTGTTGTTGAAGAAGTTAAAGATGAAAAGTCGTGGTATTTTGATATCAAATGTTTCCTCCGAAGTCAGATTTACCCACCTGGGGCATCTTTGAAAGACAAAAAGACTTTGAGAAGATTAGATGGCAACTTCTACCTAAATGGTGATATGTGTCATACCCCAATTTTATCCAGGCATTTTTAAATTTTCGTAAATTTGATTTCATTTTTCATTTGCATCATATGTACAGCATGACATGCATTTCATCATGAATAATACCTAGAATTTCAGTCGGAATATATTATTGAAATACAGACAGTTTGGTTAAATCATTTCTCAAGAACGTGCAAAATCAGCGGGTAAAAGGTTTCAAAATCAAAATTGTATACGCCAGTATTATTAATCTACGGTTCATGTAGTTTAACCTGGTGTGCTCATTATATTTTTCAGCAACTTCTGCAGCTGCATTTTAATCCACCTGAGACTTTTAACCAATAAAAACTTATTTCAGAATTTAAAGAAACGCTGCTTTTTTCAATAAGTATATTTCGTCCTGATCATTTTAGTGCATCCATTTATTTTTTTCGAATAAACTTTCGCCCGACTTTTATTCATATTTGATATTTTATTTTTATCCTTTTAACAAAAAGTCTCATTTGAATAAATTAGAATTAATTAAATAGTCAGTTTGAATCTATTTTAGTTAATTGATTTTATTTTTAATACAGTTATTAACCCTTTATAGTTTCTAAAGTTAAAAAAGAGGAAATATCTCAGACAGTTGGCTCCAACAACTGGCAAATAAAAAAATAAAAAAATAAAATTGGAAAAGAATGAAGATTCCCTTCCTCACGTGAACGAGGTGGAGACCCTCTTCTACTGTGTAAAATCTCACCCACTACTCACCAAATCCGAATCCTCTCTTTCTCCACTGATAATATTCTCTCTCTCGAAACTCAAAAAGAGAAAACAAAAAGACCCTCTCTCATAATAGCTCTCTCTCTCAAAAATTGAAAGAAAAATCATCTCTCCACTGAGGATCTCTCTTCACTTAATCTCTCAACAACTCTCTAGTTGGCAGAGAGAAAACTAAAAAAAAAAAAAAAAAAAAAAGAGAAGAAGTTTGGATCTTTTTTCTTCCATCGTCTCCACCATTTCCGATAACTTCACCGGCCTCACCTTCATCCTTCCTCCATCAAATCCGTCGCGCTGACACCACCAAACACCGGCGAATCCTCACTCCTCTGCCTTCTCTGACCTACCCAAAACGACAAACCACCGCCATGCCTCCATCCTAGGCACAAACTCACACTCCGTTCGACAACAAGGTCGCGCCAACTGCCTCTTCTTCAACGCGCAACCTCCGCTTTCAACGTATAAATTCCGCTACACCACCACCGTGAACCTCACTCCTCTACCGCGACTACAATCACGCATCTGCCATCACCGTAAACTCAACGACATCTTCCTCCGTTCTTCTTTCCCCCACTCACAACAACCGCTCGCTGCCTTATCTTCCGCCATCTCTGTCGCGAGCTCCGTATCAATAAATCCTCCGCCTCCTACATTACCATATCCACTGAAGTCAAGCATCCTTCTCACCTATTTCCCTCAATCCAAACACGACTTTGTTCAAATCGAATTGCTAAATCTACTCAATCACGGCGAGAATAAACCGTCAAGCCTCCAGCTCCTCCCGTTCCGACACATAAACTCCTCCACTACATCGTCGCGGTAATACCGTCACAGCAGCAAGTTCATCGCCTACAACGGTTTAACATCGCGGTAATATTTTTTTTGGTGTTTCCCTGGATATCATACTGATTGCTATAGCCATTACTTTAATTTTGATTCATTTACGGCATATTCATGTTAGATTTTGTTTGGTATTCAAATGCTGCAAATCATACATTCATGGTATTTAGCTACTATTTTATTTGATTGCATGTGTATTCGGTTCGAACATGACTTTGGTGGCATTGTTGTTTTACGGATTTCATATTATGATTGAGTTTGTAAATCACCGTACCAAATTGTTGTTGCTATTGACATTAGCATTACTCTGTTTTTTTTATTGTTTAATGTTGATAATTTATGAGCATTGCCCATCGTGATTTCTTAATGGTATTTACTTTAGTAATGTTCAGTTTTCTTTCCTTTAGGCAAGTGTTCTTGCTGTTATGAGTGAGGCATATGGTTCACTATAATATTCAAGAGGTGTATTGTAATTGTTCTCTATTTTTTTTTTGTTGGTGAAGAGAAATTTCATGAGCTTGAAGATCTTGTTTTTTTTATCATTTAGGAGAATTATTATTCTTAGCTTGGATTATTAAATAAGAATGCAAGCAAACTGTTTTGGAGAAGGAGAGAAACGGTTATCTTTTTTCTTATTCCCAAAATTTTCCTCTTAATTACTTACTCAATGTATTGTAGAAAAATCAAAACAGTTTTTTTATATATTTTTAGCCATATGTTGTTAATATTAAAGTAAATTAAGAATGAAATTGACTTTTCTCATAACACTTTGAGCCCATGGCTTATTTTTCCACCTCCCATTTGTAAATAAATTTGTGTTATAGAATTATATTATATTTTATTCTTTTATTCATGGATTCGACTTTTGTATGTCGTCATTCTGCCAAAATACAATACATCAAAAGAATATTTTTCACCACGTCATGATTACGCGAATGACGTTTACCATGTTGTCATTTTGCACAAACCGGTTTGAGCATACCGAATTCAATTAAATAAAAAGTGATACCGTTACTTAATTCTTTCTCTTTAATTATGATAAATTAATTAATTAAAATTTGACCAATTAATTAAATACTATTAATTAATTTTAATTAGCTTAATTATTTGATTTAATTAAATAATTTTGATAATTTTTCTTAATTAATTTAGTTAATCAATTTAATCGAACTTTAATCAATTAATTTTGTTAATTAAAAAATGGACCGACTTATCTTATCATCAATTCATAAGCTTTTCAAACTAATTCAATTTCATCATCAATCCAAACCAATTTTAAAAAAATAAACACAAATCACACAATTCTTGATTTAACATCAAGCCCACTTTCAAAACAAACCCTTTGTAAGTCGATTGCTTTAGCATCGCCATCAACCTCACATGTAAATAACTTTACTGACATTCCATAAAAATTCAAACCATTTTCTAGACAATTTAACTTCTAATGAATTTTCTCTTTTAACGTGAATTTGGGATGAAAAGGATATAGGAAGCGTTCACTTCACTATTTCTCAAGTATTCGAATGATTGGCGTGCGCCATATTACTCGAACTCTTGTCACCCAATTAAAGCTTCAACTACAATGTTCGAATCATTTCTCTCAAATTAATACAAATTCTAAACCCTTTTAATTATAAACATCCGATAATAAAAGGATGGGAGGCATTCGCCTCACTATCTCTTGGATAATTGAATGATTGGCGCTCGCCATATTGCTCAAATTATCGATTTCCGATTAAAGCCGCAATCTTACAAACTTAAATCATTTTTTCCAAACCAATTATAATACCTAAAGAACATGTCTTTTATAAATCAAATCTCGGATGAGAAAGATGGGAGGCGTTCGCCTCACCATCTTTTGAATAATTGATTGATTGGCGCTCACCGTATTGCTCAAATTATCGACCTCCGATTAAAATATTTTAAAATTACTAAACCTAATTTCTCGGCCCCGTGCACCACATTGCTCAATCTTTCGTCGTTCTCCAAAAAATATCTTAAACATACTAAACCTAATTTCTCGGCCTCGTGCGATCGAAACCAATCAAACAAAACAGCAAACATATCAATTCGACTTGTCACCCCCGTGTGACCAAAACTCTTTTCAAAAAGAATGTTATTAATCCTTTCTAATGCACACAACAACCCAATGCTTAAGCCTCCGTCGAGAGTAGACAAGCCAACGTTTAGCCTTTATAACGCGATCTACATAGTCGTTCATTAAATAACACCCACTAATCGTAGTTCCCCGAACTACGAATGCTCTGATTTCCTTATTGCACCATAAGGATACGTAGGCAGGTGATTGTTGTATCTTCGCGAGCACACTAATAAAAAACCTCCATTTTTCCCTTTCTGAGGTATCCATCCAAATCTATTATCTATTTTAAATCACTCGAAGAAAGCAACTAACATTCAACTAACATTCAAATAGCAAATTGGACTAATACCTTCCCCTTGCGTAATCGACTCCCGAACCCGAATATGGTTGCGACGACCATTATTCTATTTTCTTAAAAGGTTTTGTCGATATTTTCCTATTCCTTGATTGGGATAAATAAAGTTCGGTGGCGACTCTGTTCGAACAAATTTTTTCCGCGTCCATCCCGAGGGTTTCACATTTTTCGAGGTGCGACAGATGGCGACTCTGCTGGGGACCCTGCCCCTAGCAAGAGAGAGTCAAACCTAATTTAGTCTAACTTGCTAAGAATGTTAGAATGATATTCCTTTCTTCTGTATTGCTTCTTTGTATCTTATTATGTTGCTTGTATATAATGTTTTTTGATATCATGATATAGGGCTTGATGTATGTTGTGAGATAAGCTTCATACCCGAGCTTCGAGAAGAACTTAGAAACAGGAGTTGTGTAGTATTGAACCGAGGGGTATACACCTCGTTGGGACAATGCAAAGACTCCACCTAGAGTAGATCTGTTTGGAGTTTCCATCATAATATGGCTAGCCCATTTTTGTGGGGAAGTTCTAAATACGATCCGTGACTCTAGGAACCTCTCCTTAAACCCAAGTTTTGTTTTCATGATTGGTGATTATGTAGTATTGACCGAAGGGTCTACACCCTGTTCGAACAATACGAGAATCCCACTTATATTAGATCGGTTCAAAACTCCCATCACGATGTGACTAGCCCATTATTGCGAGGAAGTTTTGAACATGATCCGTGAGTCTAAGTGCCTTCCTTGAAAACATAACTTTAGAACCTACCTTTGGGAATTCCTAGTAATCAGAGAAACCCAAGCTTCTTTCCTTTTATCCTGACGTACACAACGTGTAAATCATCATGAGTACCTGTATTCCTTGTGGAAAAACATGGCAAAATTTCATGTATTTGCATATCACCAACATGCATTACATATCATTTTCCAGAAACAAAAACTTACACCATATTCTACCCTTTGTCCAGTAACGCTGACTACTCGACACCGGTATGAAATACGCCGCAACTACAAAATGACACTCGAACAACTTGAGGCCAACCAAGTTTCAATGAGGACAGACATTGACTCCATGCAGGCTAAGATGGATCATTTTCTTGAGACTATGTTGCTCCTAGCCCAGAAGGAAAAAGATGCTGAGACTAGCGCCGAAGCCAGAAGAGTTGCTGCTCAGTTTGGATCGCCATCGCTTAACATCCCTGGAGTAACTAACCTTGATGGTAACCCTGCCCATCCAAGAAGAGGACCGATCCCTATTCCTATTCCAATGGATAATGTGAACCCCCATGAGCATTCTGATGCATCTGCTCAACATGGATCTGTGATGGGTGATGAAGATCAGTATGATGCTTTCTTCATGCCACAACCCGTCAAACCTATTGTTGGAGGTATCTTAGACCCAACTGTTGAGAGACTCCATGGTTTGGAAGAGAAATTCAAGTCCTTTGAGGTTCACACTACTCCCGATTTGGACGACGTCGATATGTGCTTGGTGCCAGGTCTAGTGATTTCACAAAAATTCAAAGTTCCAGATTTCGAAAAATACAAAGGGATCATCTGCCCTAGAACTCATCTTAGAGCTTACTGTCGCAAGATGGCAGCCCACATTAGCAATGATCAACTCTTGATTCATTACTTCCAAGATAGCCTCAGTGGGGCATCTTTGGAGTGGTATATGCAGTTAGAGAGAGGAGAAGTCCAGTCATGGAGAGACCTCACTGAAGCCTTCCTTAGGCATTATCAATACAACACTGATCTAGCGCCCAATCGCACCCAGCTGCAAGACATGACTCAACGCAACAACGAGTCGTTCAAGGAATACACCCAGTGATGGAGAGAGCTTGTAGCTCATGTCCAACCTCCTCTACTCGTCAAGGAGTTAATTAATATGTTTATGGGTACTCTGCATGCCCAATACATGGAGAAGATGGTCAGATCCAGCTTCCCAACTTTCACTGAGGTTGTCCCTATGGGGGAACGAATCGAGAGCCAGATCAGGAAAGGAAAGCTTCCTTGCACTGTCAATGCTTCAAGTGGAGTGAAGAAATCATATCCTAACCTCCCAAAGAATCCAGAAGGTCAAACCAATGCCATAATGGGAGGAGGAGGACATAGAGCATATCCATATGTTCCTATACCTTACCATCATGTTGCCGCTGTCATCCCAACACCGTATCAGCAACAATATCAACAATCGTATCAGCAACAATATCAACAGCCGTATCAGTAGCCAGCTTACCAGCAGCCACACCAAAATCAACAGCAACGTGCTCCACCACAACGTCAACCTAACCATCAGAGGGTAAAGGAGGCCAGAAAGATATTTTGATCCTTTGGCAATACCGTATAGCAAGATCCTTCCTTATCTGCTAAAGGACGGATCAATCGCTTTTAAAGAGCTAACGCCTGCAATTCTACCTTATCCACCAGGCTATGACGCTAATGCTCATTGCGAATATCACATGGGTGCCCCAGGGCACACAGTGGAGAATTGTAAGGCCTTCAAACACAAAGTCCAAGACCTGATTGACAGCAAATCAGTTTCTTTCACGCCAGTTAGGCCAAATGTTGTGACAAATCCCATGCCGGCGCATGCGGAGCAGAGTGAGGTTCGAAGGTAAAGCTTCACACCAACCTGGATGAGCAGAACAATTCCTAATGAAGAATCAAGAGATGAAGGCCCGTTTATTTAAATGAAGGAAATCATTATGCCATTTTTACCGTTTCGCATTCTTGTAATTTGTTCTTGTTTGTGTAAGTATTGTATGCTTTAAACATTGTTATTTGTATTTGGTCTTATTAATGGGATGATTATACATACTTTGAATCAACCTTTCATATTCACTCATCTATCACATTTGCAAAGCACAAACACGTACTTTTTCACTTCACCTTCTTTATCACAATATTGTTAGCAAATGTTGGAAGGAGGATGACGAAAACAAAATACTCATAATTGTTGATTGAATGCTTTCAGATAAAATCCTGCTAATGATGTACAAGCATTGTTTCAAATCCCCAAACACCGAAAAGATAAGGAGTTAATCCGTAGTTAACCGCTTCGAGCCTAGAAGTAGGAGTTTCTTTCGGATCTAAAAAAAACCCTTACGCTTAACCTGGGGCATGGTAGTGTTCAGTTAATCTGACTTCACATCTGAATTGCAAGAGGAGATATCCCATATGAGGATCAACCACATAATATTCTTCGCACACATCCTGAAGTGTCGAGGGAACCATACAAAATCCAAAATTCATGTCGGTTGTTCTTCAACGACCAATGACTTGGCAGCCACAATTTTCAAAAAAAAAATCAAAGAAACATCCCGCTAAGTCAAGCACCCTAAATAGGAGACTTAGGCAAAAACTGGGGCAATCCCGATGGATTAAAGCTTCAAAAGGCGGTCCATGCAAAAATTAGGGATCAAGACAAAAATCAAGAGAGACGATGAAAGTCCTCAACAAAACAGAATAAGAATCGATGACCACCATACCAAAATCAAAAAGTCACCAACATCAATGAAGAGCAAAATAAAATGATTATCATGTCAAGAGATCTTACATTGCCAAATCTTGTAAAAGTAAAGTGTGCGTTGAATTAACTGAACGTAGGTTTGGAGATCATCATGAAGAAGGGGTGGGTTAAAATAAACTTTGAGCCTTATATCCTTTTGTTTCAATAACCCTGAACCAAGCCACGCTACAACCTTCAAAAGACCTAATTGAAGTAAGGTTTATTCTGAAAGCATACTACACCAAGGTTATGTAAACTGAATCCTAGAGATTTGCTAATATTATATTCTCACTATATCACTCACACGCTAGCTAAATCAACACCGCGTTTGGACTCATGGTCCACTCGTCACACACTACCACATCACTCCCAAACGAATTATTGTTTTTTCAAAACTTGCATAACTTTTGAATTAAAATTACCATTTCTTGAATGAACAATTCTTAAACTGCAAGTCAGTACTTGACATCGAGGAAACGCCAATAGAGGGCAATCCGAGAGGTACTTGATTGTTGGTGCTGACACAAATCAAAACCATCTCATAATCCTATGGACCAGGGGCATGGCATCTTTTGATTATGTTGACTTAAGAAGCAGTCAGTGTGAGACAAATCTCCAAACATCGGTTAACCATAGAGGAAAAACACTTCAATACTCAACTCAATCAGGGGGAAATTACCCCAAGAATACAGTGAAAGCCAACTCCCAAAGATCAGCCGGTTAAAGAGAATTGTCTCGAGGGCTGGCTAATCAGGGGAAGACCATTGCAAGATTTAGGCATTGGAAGAAACAAACTCAGACCATGTCGTGGAATAATCATTCCTAACAGCTTCCTTTTAAGGAGAATTCCTTTAAATACCCTACAGACTGGGGCAAGACAAGTTGCAAGGGGAAAACTCCCTTCGTATCTTCAAGTAAATCAAGCAGACTATGTCAGACACTGGAAACTATCTGAATTCACAACCAAAACGTCAAAAGTTCACGCTAGTACAACATCATATGTTGACAAGAATCCATGGGACGCATCAAAAGCATAATCATCATGCATTAATCATGTCGTTGTGCTCACTTACAGGCTAGCCAGACATCTCAGAAGAGGAATTTGAAATCGCCTTAGGGGCAAAGACACAACGTATCAGCAAGAAATCAAACTTGGGGCACTGATAGTATTCACACTCGTGGATGTTCATCGCATTATCAACTACCGAGTGTCGGGAAGTCAGATCCTTTCACCCACCAATAGTCTAACCCACATTGACAGTTACCAGAAAAACAAAATCCACCTTGCTGGCATCCACATAAAAATAAATACAACCAACATTGGTATCCAGAAAATACATCGCCTTTGAAAAGGGGGGGGGGGGCAATCCCAAACAAACCAATCAATCTTTGCATTCAAACATGCATCACATGCATCACCTCATACCTAACGCATACACGACATCTAAGCATATAGCACGAATCAAGATCCAAGGTTTAGTCGTAGGTATCCAGGCCAACCCTCAGTTGAGTCATTATTATTTTCTCAGAGCGAGTTCCTACCTTGTATTGTTGGGTTTTCCCCATTGAGTTGCATCCTTTAACCTTTTATTGATGAGAAGTTATCCTCAGTTAAGTCAAATTATGTTTTTAAACTCCTACCTGGTTTCTCATTGAGCGTCCCTCAATGAGTTGTTTCCTTTAACCTTCGGTAAAGTGAAAATTACATTTTTCCAGAGAATATTTGTTCTGCAACCTTTTATTGTTGATATCCCCCAAGCAAGTCTTACCCAGTAATGTTCCAATACTACCCAACAAGTCGGGTTTATTGAACTTTGTCAGTAGCTTTAGCTTTCCAATGTTTTTCTCACTATCATCCTTTTGGTGAAAGTCCCTTGATAAATAATGATTATCGTCCTATTTACGATAATCATTATCCTTTTGGTAATGGTAAATCCCTGACATTTGTGATTTTACCGTCATCCTTTTGGTGTCGGAGATCCTTGAAAGTTTTGGTCCCAACCTTCATCCTTTTGGTGAATGGCGATCTCTGTAATTATTACAGCTTACTGTCATCCTTTTGGTGTCGGCGATCCTTGTGATAATAGGGATCCTTGTCATTTTGGTTCCATCATCATCCTTTGTTGATGGCGATTTTTGTTATTATGTTTAATCATCATCCTTTTGGTGATGGCGTCCAGTTCGATCTAAACATCATCCTTTTGGTGATAAATATTATGAGGTTCGGTTTAAGCTATCATCCTTTCGGTGATTGTGACATTGGGAAAGTTCAATCTTACCGTTATCCTTTTGGTGTCAGTGATATTTAAAGTTGTTATAACTTGGTATCATCCTTTTGGTGGTAACAAGTTTTGAAGTTATGATCTCACCTTCATCCTTTTTGGGGATGGTGATTGTTAACTCATTATCATCCTTTTGGTGATAACGGGTTTTGTTTTGATCTTACCTTCATCCTTTTGGTGACGGTGATCACTAAATTTTAACTTATTATCATCCTTTTGGGTTGTAACAAGTTTTGTCGTTTGATAATACCTTCATCCTTTTGGTGATGGTGATCGTGTACTTATTATCATCCTTTTGGTGCTAACAAGTTTTGAAGTTTTGTTCTTACCTTCATCCTTTTGGTTATGGTGATCATTTAGGTTGGTGTGACTTATTATCATCCTTTTGGTGATAACATGTTTTGTTATTAATCTTACCTTCATCCTTTTGGCGACGGTGATCATTTAAGTTGTTGTGAGTTATTATCATCCTTTTGGTGGTAACAAGTTTTGTCGTTTGATAATACCTTCATCCTTTTGGTGAAGGTGATCGTTGACTTATTATCATCCTTTTAGTGGTAACAAGTTCTGTTGTTTGATAATACCTTCATCCTTTTGGTGATGGTGATTGTTGACTTTTTATCATCCTTTTGGTGGTAACAAGTTTTGTTTTGATCTTACCTTCATCCTTTTGGTGATGGTGATCATTTGAGTTGTTGTGACTTATTATCATCCTTTTGGTGGTAACGAGTTTTGTTGTTTGATAATACCTTCATCCTTTTGGTGATGGTGATCATTAATATTGTTGACTTATTATCATCCTTTTTGTGGTGACAAGTTTTGTTGTTAATCTTACCCTCATTCTTTTGGTGACGGTGATCATTGAAGTTATGACTTATTATCATCCTTTTGGTGGTAACATGTTTTGTGGTTTGATCTTACCTTCATCCTTTTGGTGATGGTGATCATTTGAGTTGTTGACTTATTATCATCCCTTTGGTGGTAACAAGTTTTGGTGCTACTTTCATCCTTTTGGTGATAACAAGTTTTGTTGTTGGATCATACCTTCATCCTTTTGGTGACGGCCATCTTTGAAGTTGATGAGTTAACAATCATCCTTTTAGAGGAGTCCCGCCATTATCCTTTTGGTAATGAAAAACTTTATCGGGATAACCATCATCCTTTTGGTGACAGAAATCTTTGGATTTTATTGTGTCTAACTTCCATCCTTTTGGTGATAACGAGTTTTGTTGCTACTGTAACCATCATCCTTTTGGTGATGGCTACCTTTGAAGCATGGAATATCCATTATCCTTTTGGCGATGACGATCTTGGAAATCATGGTGAATTACTATCACCCTTTTGGTGATGGTAACTAACTCTATTGTCCTCCTTTTGGTGCCAGAAAACCCGTTCAGCTTTTGTCCTCGCATCAAAAACGACCTTTGCAAGGTTTGAATGTCAACTCGAGGGTTGGCATTGACTTGACATTCTACCCATAATACATGGGTGCTGTTAGAACTCGTTGCATTTTCTTTCTTCATTTCTCCAATGCATTTCAAGGGACAAAATTTGGGTCTTTTCGTATTTAATTACCTTCCACCATGAATGTATGAAGACCGTTGTCATTCTTACCTTCTAGTTCAAGTTAATTAAATAGGGGCAGCTGTCATAGCCCAATTTTGTCCAGGCATTTTTAAATTTTCGTAAATTTGATTTCATTTTTCATTTGCATCATATGTACAGCATGACATGCATTTCATCATGAATAATACCTAGAATATCAGTCGGAATATATTATTGAAATACAGACAGTTTGGTTAAATCATTTCTCAAGAACGTGCAAACTCAACGGGTAAAAAGTTTCAAAACCAAAATTGTAGACGCCAGTATTATTAATCTACGGTTCATGTAGTTTAACCCGGTGTGCTCATTATATTTTTCAGCGACTTCTACAGCTGCATTTTAATCCGCCTGAGTCTTTTAACCGATGAAAAATTATTTCAGAGTTTAAAGAAACGCTATTTTTTTCAATAAGTATATTTCGTCCTGATCATTTTAGTGCGCCCGATTTATTTTTTCGAATAAATTTTCGCCCAACTTTTATTCATATTTAATCTTTTGTTTTTATCCTTTTAACCAAAAATCTCATTTGAATAAATTAGAATTAATTAAATAGTCAATTTGAATCTATTTTAAGTAATTGACTTTATTTTTAATATAGTTACTAACCCTTTATAGTTTCTAAAGTTAAAAAAAGAGGAAATATCTCGGACAGCTGGCTCCAACAACTGGCAAATAAAAAAGGAAAAAAAAGAAAATTGGAAAAGAATGAAGATTCCCTTCCTCACGTGAACAAGGTGGAGACTCTCTTCTACCGTGTAAAATCCACCTACTACTCACCAAATCCGAATCCTCTCTCTCTCCACTAATAATACTCTCTCTCTCGGAACTCAAAAAGAGAAAACGAAAAGACCCTCTCTCATAATAGCTCTCTCTCTCTCGAAAATTGAAAGAAAAATCCTCTCACCACTCAGGATCCTACACTGAGGATCTCTCTTCACTTAATCTCTCAACAACTCTCTAGCTGGCAGAGAGAAAACTAAAAAAGAAAAAAAGAAAAAAAGAAAAAAAGAAGTTTGGATCTTCTTTCTTCCATCGTCTCCACCGCCACGCCTTCATCCTACGCACAAACTCACACTCCGTCCGACAACAACATCACGCCAACCACCTCTTCTTCAACGTACAACCTCTGCTTTTAACGTACAACTTCTGCTACACTACCACCGTCAACCTCACTCCTCCGCCGCAACTACAATCACGTATCCGCCATCGCCGCAAACTCAACGACATCTTCGTCTGTTCTTCTTTCCCCCGCATCACCACCACCGCTCGCCGCCTTATCTTCCGTCGTCGCTGTCACCGTCGCCGTTGCGAGCTCCTTATCAACAACTCCTCCGCCTCATGCATTACCATATCCACCGAAGTCAAGCGTCCTTCTCACCTATTTCCCTCCGTCCAAACACGACTTTGTTCAAATTGAGTTGCTAAATCTACTCATTCACGGCGAGAACAAACCGTCACGGCTCCAGCTCCTCCCAATCCGACACACAAACTCCTCCACTACATCGATGCGGCAATACCGTCACAGCAGCAAGTTCATCGCCTACAACGGTTTAACATCGCGGTAATATGTTTTATGGTGTTTCTCTGGATATCATACTGATTGCTATAGCCATTACTTTAATTTTGATTCGGTTACGGCATATTCATGTTTTATTTTGTTTGGTATTCAAATGCTGCAAATCATACATTCATGGTATTTAGCTACTATTTCGTTTTGATTGCCTGTGTATTCAGCTCGAACATGACTTTGGTGGCATTGTTGTTTTACGGATTTCATATTATATTGAGTTTGTAAATCACCGTATCAAATTGTTGTTGCTAATGACATTAGCATGACTTTGTTTTTTTTTATTGTTTAATGTTGATAATTTATGAGCATTGCCCATCGTGATTTCTTAATGGTATTTACTTTAATAATGTTCAATTTGCTTTCCTTTAGGCAAGTGTTCTTGCTGTTATGAGTGAGGCATTTGGTTCATTATAATATTCAAGAGGTGTATTGTAATTGCTCTCTACTTTTTTTTTTTTTGGTGAAGAGAAATTTCATGAGCTTGAAGATCTTGTTTTTTCATCATTTAGGAGAATTATTATTCTTAGTTTGGATTATTAAATAAGAATGCAAGCAAACTGTTTTGGAGAAGGAGAGAAACGGTTATCTTTTTTCTTATTCCCAAAATTTTCCTCTTAATTACTAACTCAATGTATTGTAGAAAAATCAAAACAATTTTTTATATATATTTTTATCCATATGTTGTTAATATTATAGTAAATTAAGAATGAAATTGGGCTTTTCTCATAACACTTTGAGCCCATGGCTTATTTTTACAGCTCCCATTTGTAAATAAATTTGTGTTGTTGAATTATATTATATTCTATTCTTTTATTCATGGATTTGACTTTTGTATGTCGTCATTCCACTAAAATACAATACATCAAATAAATAATTTTCACCGCGTTATGGTTACGCGAATGACGTTTACCGTGTTGTCATTTCGCACAAACCGGTTTGAGCACACCGAATTCAATTAAATAAAAAACGATACTGTTACTTAATTCTTTCTCTTTAATTGTGATAAATAAATTAATTAAACTTTGACCAATTAATTAAATATTATTAATTAGTTTTAATTAACTTAATTATTTGATTTAATTAAATAATTTTGATAATTAATCTTAAATAATTTAGTTAATCAATTTAATCGAACTTTAATCAATTAATTTTGTTAATTAAAAAATGGACCGACTTATCTTATCATAAATTCATAAGCTTTTCAAACCAATTCAATTTCATCATCAATCCAAACCAATTTCAAAAAAAACACAAATCACACCATTCTTGCTTTAACATCAAGCCCACTTTCAAAACAAACCCTTTGTAAGTCGATTGCTTTAGCATCGCCATCAACCTCACATGTAAATAACTTTACTGACATTACGTACAAATTCAAACCATTTTCTAGACAATTTAACTTCTGAATAATTTTATCTTTCAACGTGAATTTGGGATGAAAAGGATATAGGAAGCGTTCGCTTCACTATTTCTCAAGTATTCGAATGATTGGCGCGCGCCATATTACCCGAACTCTTGTCACTCGATTAAAGCTTCAATTACAATATTCTAATCATTTCTCTCAAATTAATACAAATTCTAAACCCTTTTAATTCTAAACCTCGGATAATAAAAGGATGGGAGGCGTTCACCTCATTATCTCTCGGATAATTGAATGATTGACGCTTGCCATATTGCTCAAATTATCGATTTCCGATTAAAGGCTCAATCTTACAAACTTAAATCATTTTTTCCAAACCAATTATAATACCTAAATAACATGTCTTTTATAAACCAAATCTCGGATGAGAAAGATGGGAGGCATTCGCCTCACCATCTTTCGAATAATTAAATGATCGGCGCTCACCGTATTGCTCAAATTATCGATCTCCGATTAAACTATTTTAAATGAACTTGGATAAGGGAATGAGTGGCGCACGCCTTATCATTCCTTGAATAAGCAAGTGGGAGGCGCACGCCTTACTACCGCGCATATTCAAATTCTACAAACAAACTTTCAAAAATAATTCGAACGAAAGAGGGAATAGAAGGCGGTCGCCTTATTATTCCTCGAAAAGAATTGAACGATTCGTGTGCACCATATTTCTCAAAATTTCATCGTTCTCCAAAAAATATCTTAAACATACTAAACCTAATATCTCGCCCCTGTGCGATCGAAACCAATCAAACAAAACATCAAACATATCAATTCGACTTGTCACCCCCACGTGACCAAAACTCTTTTCAAAAAGAACGATGTTAATCCTTTCTAATGCGCACGACAAACCAGTGCTTAAGCCTCCGCCGAGAGTAGACAAGCCAATGTTTAGCCTTTAGAACGCGATCTACACAGTCGTTCATTAAAAAACACCCATTAATCGTAGTTCCCCGAACTACGAATGCTCTAATTTCCTTATTGCACCATAAGGATACGTAGGCAGGAGATTGTTGTATCTTTGTGAGCACACTAATAAAAAACCTCCATTTTTCCCTTTATGAGGTCTCCATCCAAATCTATTATCTATTCTAAATCACTCGAAGAAAGAAACTAACATTCGAATAGCAAATTGGACTAAAAGGTTCCCGTTGAGTACAACGAACGTGAGGGGTGCTAATACCTTCCCCTTGCGTAATCGACTCCCAAATCCGAATATGGTTGTGACGACCATTATTATATTTTCTTAAAAGGTTTTATGGATATTTTCCTATTCCATGATTGGGATAAATAAAGTTCGGTGGCGACTCTGTTCGAACAAATTTTTTCCGCGTCCATCGCGAGGGTTTCGCATTTTTCGAGGTGCGACAATATGCTTTATAAGAGAAACTTCGATATGGTTTTGCTCAGATGTGTGGATAGACACGAAGCAGACTTATTGATGACCGAAGTCCATGAAGGTTCCTCTGTTACTCATTCCAATGGACATGTTATGGCAAAGAAGATGTTGAGAGAAGGTTACTATTGGCTGACAATGGAATCTGACTGTTGCAAGTTTATGAAGAAATGCCACAAGTTTCAAATTTATGCAGATAAGATTCATGTTCCTCCGACACTGTTGAATGTCATTTCCTCTCCATGGCCCTTCTCCATGTGGGGAATTGATATGATTGGTATGATTGAGCCCAAAGCTTCGAACGGACATCGTTTCATTCTGGTGGATATTGATTACTTCACAAAGTCAGTTGAAGCAGCATCGTATGCAAATGTAACCAAGAAAGTTGTTGTAAGGTTTATCAAGAATCAGATTATATACCGTTATGGTGTGCCAAGTAAGATCATTACTGAAAATGGATCAAACTTGAACGATAATATGGTGGAAGCTCTTTGCAAAGACTTCAAGATTACACATCATAATTCTTCTCCCTACAGACCTAAGATGAATGGTGTTGTTGAAACTGCAAATAAGAACATCAAGAAGATCATTCAGAAAATGGTTGTGACGTACAAAGATTGGCATGAGATGCTCTTATTTTCTTTGAATGGGTATTGTACATTCGTCCGCACTTCAATAGGGGCAACCCCTTTCTCACTTGTTTATGGCATGGAAGTTGTGCTCCCAGAGGAGGTTGAGATCTCGTCCTTGTGTATGCTAATGGAAGCCAAGTTGACAGAAGCTGAATGGTGCCAGACCAGATATGATCAGTTGAATTTGATTGAAGAGAAGAGATTGACTTCCATGTGTCATGGTTCGTTATATCAACAGAGAATGAAGAAAGCTTTCGATTAGAAGGTCAAGCCTCGTGTGTTCAGAGAAGGTGACCTCGTGCTCAAGAAGATTTTATCTTTCAAACCTGATGCCAGGGGCAAACGGACTCCTAATTATGAAGGCTCGTATGTTGTTAAGAGAGCCTTCTCAAGAGGTGCTTTAATTCTTACAACTATGGATGGTGAAGAGTTCACTCGTCTTGTGAATGTTGATGCAGTCAAGAAATACTTTGCCTAAAAAGGAAAGGAACAACTCGCTAATTTGAAAATCGAAAGGGCGGCTTGGGCAAAAATGAGCATCTTGGTAGATTGAAAATCCGAAAGGGCGATCCAGGAAAAAGTTAGAGACATAAAATAGAAAATTATCCCAGTAGATTGAGTACCCCACCTTGGGGCAATCTAGGCAAATATTAGGGATTATGGCAAGTAACTACATTCGGTTGGTCATAATCATGGGAGCAGTTTTGAGCAAGTCATTTGGTTATGATTCATTATTCTCAATCGAATCCAAGAGCACAATGGATATTGAAGTTGGTAGGGAGAATAGTGATCATTCTATTCAATATAGCCCTTTTCCATGTAAATTGTCATTTTCAACTTTTTAAAAATCTATGAAGTTTTGTCATTTACAGACTACCATTCTATTAAATAAAGTTGAACTTTTATCCAATTGTTTCTACTCTTACTTACTTCTGCTAAATAAAATTGAATTTTTGTGAGATAATACTTAAATAAATGAAAGAATAAAAATTATTTTTCTTAAAAATAATAAAAACAATCACTTTAAGAATAATTGATCTCAGCAAGGAATGTCAACAGGAATCTGAGAACAGTTAAGTCTTGAACTGCGAAGCCTTGTTGGTCTTCCCCAAGCAGTCGGTTTGGTAACTATTTTCCTCCCCAACAGTTCACAAGTTATCCCCAGCTGAGTTGGAGGGTCACATCCTCCAGTTTGTGACTCTGGAAATCCGGAACCTTTATTTGGTTTCCATTAGCATTTTTGTGTTACATAATTTCGGCAGTTCATCGGATCCGGTTATCTTTTCCTTGGAATTGGTTTATTTCACAAATTCCAAAGAGAATTTGATGATTTCTGAGGAATGTGATGATCTTGGTTATAGCATCTTCAGCAATAGGCTTAGATCCTCGTGCAGAGTTTTTCACCTCTTGTATTCCCCGGCGGGGTTCATCTTCTAATATGAAGATCCCATGTTCCCGACAATTTTGGATTCTGAGCAGTATTTTAGTTTTGTCCCCTGCGGGGTTGTCTCCCATTTGATATGGTGTTGACCTAAAATTCCCCGCAGAGTTGACAATTTGGATTCTCAGCAAATCTTTTCTCTAATCCTCGGCATGTTTGTTTATCTTCATCAGTGCTCTTTCTCCCCGTGGAGTTTTCCGTTATTGGTTGGAATCATGTTCTCCATGATTTCCCAGCTGTAGCGGTGTATTCGTCACTATATGATTTATTGATTAAACCATAAGCAAAGTATACAAAGAATCGAGTCGCCACCGCACTTTTATTTATCCTAAGGAATGGCTAAAAAGCGAACAAAAGCCTAAGAAGTTTTACACGTAGAAAACTAATAAAATGATCAGAGAGTCTGGGTAAGGGGTAAATTACGCAATGGGAAGGTGTTAGGCACCCAAAACGTCCTAGGTACTCCTAGGGAGCCCTTTTCACACTTGTTGTATAAAAATGTTCATTTGTTTATGACATATTGTGCAAACATGAATGGGATGGTGAGAAAAGAATGTACAATTTTTTATTGTTTTTGTGTTTGAACGGATGAACCCGTTGCCTACGTACCTTCCATCAAAGGTAAGGATCAAAACGCCGTAGTTCGGCTAAAATATTTCCAAAAGTTAGTGAGTTCATTTTAAAATACAAGCATTAAGGCTTTTCATTACCAATGGGAGAAAACTCAACCTGAATCAACAATCCACCATGCGAGGACGGCTTCGACGTACTAGAGGGGTTAACCCTGTTTTCAGTACGGAAGTCTTACAATCGACTCACTAAGGATGAGGTAAGATTTACATCAACCACTATGGTAATTGAAACCTACGGCTAATGTGTAAAACATGTTAACAATGGACAAAGCCACAAAACAATTGAATGGGTGAAGTTAATTGATTATGAGTATTCACAAAATATGGTCAAGGTATGATTAGGATTGATTCAAAGAAGTGTTACGAAATGGAGTTTGAAAAGTCAAGGACTTAGGGTCCAGGTTTCTAATTTGAAAAGACATGAGAATGTTTGCACAACAAGTCAAATTTTTTGAAAGCAAAGTGTGAAAAGGTTTAGGACAAAGGGGGTGAATGGATAATGGAGCGTAAAACTTCTCAGAAAGGTTCACCTCTTGAAATCATATAGAAGATGATTCAAGTGTGTCCTTAGGAATAGGCGAATGAGCAATAACAAATAAGCAAAACAAATGATACCGGAGGCCAATAGCTGGGCTTATACCAATCTCACAACAAAGGTGGATACCGGATACCAATAGATGGATTTACACCAGTCTCCTAAAACAAACAGGGATGTCAGATGCCAATAAATGGACTTATTCCAACCTCCTAAAACAAAACAACAACTGGATATCAGATGCCAATAAATGGGCTTACTCTAATCTCCTCAAAGTAGAACAAAATGTGGATGTCAGATGCTAATCTATCTGGGCTTACTCTAATCTCCAACAGATGATCATAGGAATACAAAAGCCAACAACATGGTCTTACACTTGCATCCTCACATACAACAAATAAACAAGCAATGGACATAAGTGGCCAAATGAAATGGTCTTACACTTTATCCCTTCCAAATCATAGGAACCATGGCCAATGAGTGGACTTACAGTTGTTCTCAATGGGTAAACCAAAGATGGATCACAAAGGTATGAAATGATGATCATGCAATAATGAACAATCAATGGTGATAAGTGCACAATGGCAAACAAGCACACATGTACAAATGGACTAAGCAATCAATCAAACAAAGTCATTTAGCACACACTATAACCAAGCAATTAGGCTCAAACAAGGGTTAGACTTTAAAGTCAACTGGAATAGGGTAAATGGTGCTCTTAACCTTGACATTGAGAGCCAAGGTGAAGCAGATGACAGGATATGAGGGGTGTGCCTCATTGCTCTTATCCCTGGTCAGGGAGAGCATTGAATATCAGAAGGTGTGGGAGTTCAGAAAGATGGAACTCTCTCCACAAGTTAAGGACTCTATAGATCTTGGGCTTTTACTCACTATGCATCAACACATGTGGTGTGAGCAAGGTGAGTGACACACAGAATAGTAGGAGATAGGCTACATATCTCTTCTATCTACCAATTGCCTCATATGAGGTCTTTTCCTGCTTGGGGACAAAAGTAAACAATAACATACATTGCCTCTTAAGGAGGATTTCAGACAGGTGCCTGGCCAAGTAACAGGCCAGGTCTTCCAGACTACATGGAGACAAGAGATTCTACCTCAATGCTTAAGCAAAGCAAAGCAATAGCAAGTTCACAATGGAACTATAGCAACTAAGGTACCTGAAATCAATCAAATATAATCAGTAATCCAATCACAAAGTCAAAACAGACAAGATAAGAACCAACAGTCAACACAATCAATCACATGTGCAAAGCACACACTCAAATGAAATGAGCTAGCATCCTACAAAACAAACCAAGTTAGTTCATAACAATCAAATAAACCAAACTCAATCAACTTGAATTAATCTCCTTAAAGCAATTGCTTCTTCAACCTGAAAATCAAACTCAAACATGAGAAGTAAACCCTTAGGCCAAAGCCTAGGGTCCAAGATAGGGAAAAAATTTAAAACAGAACATGAAACTTAACCAAAACCAAAATTTATCAAATAATAGCAAAGTCCAATTGGTCTCATGTCAAAACTATGCACCAATTCCATTTCATAAGCAAATCATGTCAAACTATGCAAATTGAAACACATTGGAGCAAACAGAATGAACACAAGCAAATCAAATCAAACAATGGCTCAATAAATTCCAAGAAAAATTAGGCCTAAACAGAACATATTGAATAAGCAACACACCAAAAATCATGTCAATTGGATAAGTGGAAGTTTGTCAATTAAAATCAACAAGTCAAAGCATGTTCAAGCAAGCTCATACAAGGCCACAAGTCATACATCAAGTTCATGCAAGCATAAAACAGAAATGACATAAGATAACTGAGTGAAACCAAAGCCATGGGAAACCTCAAGATGTCTATAACACACATGCCAAATTTCAAGTCCACCCAATAAGCCACAAGAATTTCATAAAACATATGAGATCATGACTCACAAAATGTTCACAATTGACCAAACAGAGGGAAAATTCTCAAACAAATAGAAAATGCATTAAAAAATTCCAGGAAAAATCACAAGCAAACTTAACATCCATAAGTATCAACATGCAAAAATCCAGAGCAATTGGTATAGCATAAGCATGGAAAATAAAATCAAGAACATGAACAAGACATGGTGTGACATACATTGTCACACCTCCAAATATCACATCATATCTCACAATCCAGAAACTCAAAAATCACAAACCATATACCAAAATAACCAGGAATGAGTCTAGATCATGCATGTAAAATTTCAAGAATTTCCAATTAAGCATCAAGATTTCATGGTCAAAATAGTAGGCAAGGTGCAAGGAATGGTACATGAAAGTAAACCCTAGGCATTTCTAAAATCCAACCGTGCACAAATTTATTAAAAATCATCAAAAAATATAGCACATAACAAGGATCATAGTGAAAAAAATTGCATGTGAATTGGATCAATATTTTTTGATTTATGAATTTTTTAATGGAAAGAAAAAAAATGCAAGAGAAGGCAAGGCATGAACATGATAAGCATCATATGAAAAAATAATACAAGGCCAAGTGAATTTTGTAGCCAGCGGGGAATCGAACCCCTGGCCAATTCAAATGGAGCACGTTTCAGAATGAAACGCTCCGTTTCATTAACTACGTGGCGCCTGGCAATTGGTAGCATGGCACACAAACGGCTAAACGCATGCAGAAGCGAAGAAAATGGATCAAAGCGCGCGCTGGGAACAAAACCTAAGAAAGTTCATCATGTTCTTCAGCATTCATCATCATCATGAACAAATCTCGCAGAAATCCACAAAAATCATATGGATCGACTCAGCATTCAACGTACATCAACAATCTAATCATGATTTATCCTAATTTTATGTATGGAAAGAGATTCGATAGAAACAAGTTTTGGTGTTCAAACTTAAAATCAAGATATCTTCATCAAATCTCAATGAAATCGCACGATTCAAGTTGCAGTGTGCTCTACTAACTAGGATCTACAAAAGCCACATGAAGATTTCAAGAATTAGCTCGGTCGAATCTTACCTTGATGAAGATGCAGCTGTTGAATTTGTGCTCTTCAAGGCTTGGATTATCAAAACAGATCTTCAAGAATGCTTGGATGAAGGTATGGAACCAATGCTTCAGCTCAACACAGCTCGAATTAGCATAAATCTCCAACTGCCATGTGCAAGCTCAAAGTTCTACAGTGGTGATTCTTCAAGATTTTCCACGATTCTCCTTCAACAGATCTCCTATAGTACCTGTAGATGATGAACCACACAAGAACAAGCAAGAAGAATGATGAATTTCGATGGAAAAAGTGGAAAAAAAAAGCTTGAGAGAAATTGAGAGAATTTTGGTGATTTCTGATTTGGCTCTGAGATTGTGATTGTTGATTTCGAAATTCTGTTACAATTAAGACTATATAGTACTTGTTAATCCAACTGTTAAACATGATTAGCAACAATGCAAATGAATTAGTGGATTAAGCATAATATGCAATTTGGGAAAAATGCCCCTTTTCAAATGGAACTAATGGAACAGTGAAATTCTTCTTGCAGCAAATCCAAATTTCTGTTTTGAAGTGATTGGCATTGGTTTGGAGTGAAAATCATGTGTATTTTTCAAAATCACTTTTTTTTCCACCAAAATTTAAATTGGTTCACTTGAAAAATGGACTTTTTATGTGATGATTTTTGATGAAATGTGATGATGGATTATGATAGCTTATGTCAAATGGGATTTGCTCAAAGAAACCTCACTCAATTTGGCCAAATGGTTCAAGAGTTATGCCTCCTTGAAGTTCAACTTTTCTTGAAAATGATTTGATCATAACTTGCCAACCACAAATGAGAAATGGATGTTCTTGGACTTTGTGGAAAGGTAAGAGCAAGATCTTCAACTTTCATGTTGGGAAAAATTTGATTTGTAGCTTGCTTGATGATGTAAAGTTGAGGAGAATAACTTTCCATTTTTGGCAGTTTGAAATTACAGGTCCTTGCTATTTTGGGAAACTTTTTGTCTGACCTCCAATTCCTCAATGATGATGTTTGACATGTTATATGAGGCTTGTATGGACATGAACGAGACCTCTAAAACCATTTCCCACCATCAAATCATTGATTAAATGCACAGTTGACCACAGTTGACTTTGCCAGGGTTTTGGTTGACTGAGCCATGTTCTGATGACTTTCAAGCCTCTACCACTTGAGATCTTGATACCAAATGATGTCACAACTCATATGAACTCTTATGAATGATCATGGTGCCCAAATTCTTCAGAATGGCCACCATCTAGCTCAATGACTTGCCTTAGCTGGTTTGACCTAATTGCTTCATCTGCAAGTAACAAGGTTAGATGATAATATTTTTGTACTTTTGGGTTAATAAACAAATGAAAAGCAATGATATACAAATGCAATACACGCTTGGTGATCAAGAACCACTCTCACATGATAACCCACCCACTACGAGGGAAGTAAAGGTGCACAATGATCCTTGAGGCAATGATATGATATGATATAATGCCATGAGGGATCTTAGGGCAACAATTGGGGTCTTACAGATGCCCCTATTTAAGGTCATTCTACCCGGAGAAGTGAAGTTAAGAAATCTTCATCTCGACGCGGTGGAATGGGCTTAAATAACAGTAATGAGACAAATTTTGGTCCCTAAGAGACCTCATGATGTAGATGTATACATGCGAAAGACACAAACTCTGTGGGGATATGGTTCACACAGAAGAAAAGACGATCCATCGGAGTAATTCACTCACCAGGAACAGAGACTCAAACAGGACTCTTATGGGACTTTGATAGGGGATAAGAAAAGAAAACGAAATGCGTGAGCAGGACACGACTCTGAGTTGGGGGGAAAGTAAAACTGACCGGAGACTTTACTGGGGAAGTAAAGGACTCAAACTGGGGAGAGAAAGAATTCCAAAGGACAAACACTTCCATTGGAAAGACTCAAGCTGACTCACAAAATGCATGTACTAGGGATAACACCAATACAGCAACACGAATAGGAACACAAATCCGCTGGGGAAATCTAGAAAAGACTTTCCAGGGGAAGCCAAAGGATGAGATGTTACCGGTTAGTGAGTAACGAACTCAGGAAGAATGAATATCTAAGACCGGTATAAGGGTGAGAGATATCAATCAACCAAACATCTGAGAAAGACCTGAAAAAGGTACATAAACTCAGGAAAATCTGGCTCCACAGGGGACCAAGGTCATAATAGGGAGCAGACAGGAAGGAACACCAAGGATACCGGGTTGTAGGTATGAAACAGGTGACCGACCAAAGCGTGAATTGGTGTGTGTTCCAAAACACTCATCATCCTGAAGAAAGCGAAAGTAAACTTGTTTATAGGGTGGATATTTGATTCTGTAAAGAATGCAAATCTTACTCAGTTGGGGAAACAAACAAAGGATCCGACAAAAGAGCGCATGAGATATATTATCTATAGCCGTCAAAACGTAGATAATATACTCGCATGGAAGATTATCCTGAACCGGGTTGTAGGTTGTTTATAGGATAAAATCCGGAATCGTGAATTGGTTTGTGATCCAAAACACTCATCACCCTGAAGAAAGCTAGAAAAGCAGACTTGTTTATAGGATGGATATTCGATTCCACAAGGAATACGAATCTTACTCTGCGGAGAAAACAATCAAAAGATTGACCCAAGAGTGAACGAGACATAATATCCATTACCGTCAGAATGCGGATAGTATACTCAAAAGGAAGATTATCCTGAATCGGGTTGTAAGTTGTTTATAGGATAAAATCCAAAATCGTGAATTGGTTTGTGTTCCAAAACACTTATCACCCTGAAGAAAGCTAGAACAGCAATCCTGTTTATAGGATGGACATTCGATTCCACAAGGAATACGAATCTTACTCTATTGGGGGAAGATCAACAAAAGATTCCAACCAAAGAGTGAAAGAGATATATTATTCATTACTGGCAGACCATGAATAATATACTCGAAAGGAAAAGACACCAGAGATACCGGTTAGGGCATATAATAGGTGACTAACCAAAAAGAGAAGACAATCGATACCAAGCATCCGGGTAAACGAAAGACAACTCAAAGGGATAAATTGCAAGCATCCGGCAATTATCCAACAACAAATATTCGACTCCACAAAAGGAAATACGAATCTTACTCGACTAGGGAAACACAAACGGCTTCGACTGAAGAGTGCATGAGATATATTATCTATAGCCGTCAAAACGTAGATAATAACCTCGAAAGGAAGATTATCCTGAACCGGGTTGTAGGTTGTTCATAGGATAAAAATCCGAAAAGAAAGGCATCGGGATACCAAACTAGGTATATAAAGATGACCAATCAAAGGGAGCAACAAACATTACCAACAAGAGGGTAAATGAAAGAAGACTCGCCGGAGATACATTGATGAAAACCAATGATCCGGGGAACAAAATCACTGACAAACGGTGAAGGGACCCGCTAGGGATAAAATTGCTAGCATACGGCAATTATCCACAAAAGACTTGCTGGGGATATAAGTGCTTATTCAAGCGACTTATCCAAACGAAGGGAAAATCAACATCGAATACTAGATGAAGATAACCACAAATAGGGGATTACATCTACCAAAGAGGTTGGATAGAAAACCACAGAAGGGAACTGTCATCGGTTGGGATGAACAACAAAAGTTAACTCCGTTAGGGGAGAAAACAGGTTTATAACTACTGGTTAGTAGGTAGAAAAAACCGCAAAGATAGGACTTACAACTGCTGGTTTGTAGGCAGAGGCCATCAAATTCTGCTGAGGAACAAAATGAGAAAAAGGATTTACAACTACCGGGTAGTAGGTAGAAGACCGCAAAGGTAGGACTTACAACTGCTGGTTTGTAGGCAGAGGCCATCAAATTCTGCTGAGGAACAGAGTGAGAAAAAGGATTTACAACTACCGGGTAGTAGGTAGAAGACCGCAAAGGTAGGACTTACAACTGCTGGTTTGTAGGTAGAGGCCAAAACATTCCACTGAGGATAAGATGAATGAGCGCCGGTTTGTAAGCAACTATTCATTTATGCCACAGTGAAGCGCAAGAGACAGTTGAAAAAGGCCAATTCAGGATCGAACCAAAAAGGCGGACTGAATCAAGATTTGTCCTAATGAGGATATAACTCAAATAGGAACATCCATCCCAATATATATGTTGGGAGGAAACGGAAGAAACTGTCATCCACGAGGATGTATCTCAGTGGGGAAATGGCAGGAAAGGATAGACACTTTCTGCTTAAGGGATGACTCTATTTTGAGAGATTAAACACCCGACATCTGCTTTGGGAGATCTATAAAGGAGATCTATATCACCATAGCAGGAAACAACAAACAAAAGATATATGGCAAAAAATGCAACATGAATATCTGAATGTTTATGAGTATGCATGAATATGCGTGATTAATGTTTGATGAATGCTGACAAAACAGACAATTCTAACACAAACAAGTTCCAGGAATCAAACATCCGGTACTATACTTCCAGGGAAAGAAATCCAACTGGACAGCCAATCTGTTGGAGATCTTCAAGCTGAAAAGCAAAGATTTGCGGGGAGGCGAAAGATCGGAGATATCACACAATCTCTGAGTAATGGATCAACAAACAACCCAACTGGAGTACAGAACGTCACAACAGGCAACGACGGCCACAAAGACAAATCTGTTGGGGAATGGGAGCTCACTGCACAAACAAAAACTGCCACGAGGGCAACTCCGCAATAACTCCACTGGGGAATAACCCACTGAGGGAGAACAGATCATCCACGTAGAATCCGACTGCACAAGCAACTCTACCTGGGGATAATGCAAGTAGCCACTCCATTGGGGAACAACCCACTGAGGAGGAAGAATAGATCACACAAGTAGATTCTGCAACAAGCCACTCTACTGGGGATCCAAAGCAACAGGAGATCAACCAAATCTATGGATGACAGATCACCAACCAACCCTACTGGGGAAAACAGAGGTTTCCAACTCTGGCGGAGATTCTGAGGGGAATATCACAGATGCAATCCTGACTCTGCTGAGGAATACCCATTCCATTGGGGATTTTGCATATACCCGATCCACCAAACCAGAAATCTACAGGCAAATCCACAGGGGAAGTCACTGAGAAACCCACTGGGAAATATGGAAGAGAGCTGGGGATCAACCACCAAATACTGACTCTTCTGAGGAGAAAATCCACAACTGCTGAGGAGGAACACAATCATTGCCCTGCTGAAGGACTAAGCGCACTGATGGGGAGATAGCAACTCCGCTGGCAACTTGGCCGGGGAAGAGAGTACTACTGGAGCAAACAAAGTCTTCCATAACACTCTGCTCTGGGGATATATCACAGATCCTACTATCGACTGTGCTGAGGAAAGATAGCAACAATCCTGCATGCGACAATGCTGGGAAAGCGATAAAGTACCGGGATGTCAATCCACCAACCATTGAATCTTCAAAGGGAACGCGTCTATGCTGAGGAGAAAGACCACAACTCCACTGGCGATTGCACTGGGGAGAATGATAGGGTACCGGGGTCTCAAACCACCAACTACCGAAACTTCCAAATGGAAAACACCCATGCTGGGGAGAGGAAACTGCTGGAGAAGAAAACGAAGTCTTCAACAACCCTCTGCTTAGGGAACAAACCCCTACAAAAGCTCTGCTTGGGGAACAACCCCAACAATAAAGCAGGATAAAGAGGATACAACCAATGCCAGGAATATGAACAAATGTCTTACCTGTTGGGCATCATGCCACCCTCGGGAGAGCACTGAGAGATTCTTAAGTATCCTTTCATCATTGTGAATGTTCACTTTGTTTAAAACAACAATTTTTGAAAAATTTATTTGTTTAAAACAATGACATTTTATCAATTAAAACATGCAAAACATTTGTTGAATTGAAACAAATAAGAATGCAAATAATTGGATAAAAGCTCAAATTGATTTGATGGAATGGTAGTCTGCAAATGGCAAGACTCCATAGATCTGTACAAATTTGAAATCAGTGATATATATTAGAAGAGGGCTACATTGAACATAATGATCCTTTCTCTACCAATTTGAATCTCGATGTATTCGAAGCTTCAGTCGACGACGAATCGAGAACCTCTGACGAACAGACAACTGTGAAACAGAAAGTCTTGTCAGGATGCAGTTACTTGCCAAATCCCTAATTCTTGCCTAGATTACCCCAGGGTGAGGTACTCAATCTAGCGGGATGCAAATATACTCTTTATTTCAAGTCTCTAACTTTTGCCTGGATTACCCTTGCGGGTTCTCCACCGAGACGCTCATTTTTGCCTAAGCCACCCTTTCGGGTTTTCAACTTAGCGAGCTATTCTGTTTTTCATTTGCATATACTTTTTTTTTAGGCAAAGTATCTCTTGACTGCATCTGAATTCACAGGACGAGAGAAATCCTCCCCATCCATTGTTGTAAGCATCAAAGCACCGCCTGAAAAGGCTCTCTTGACAACATATGGACCCTCGTAGTTTGGAGTCCACTTGCCCCTGGAATCGGGCACGAAAGACAAGACTTTCTTGAGCACGAGGTCACCTTCTCGGAACACACGAGGCTTGACCTTCTTATCGAATGCTTTCTTCATTCTCTGCTGATATAACTGACCATGGCACATGGCAGTTAATCGTTTCTCTTCAATCAAATTCAGTTGGTCATACCGACTTTGAATCCATTCAACATCAGTCAACTAGGGACTTGAGGGTATACTTTTTCTTTTTTCTTCTGAAAAAAATTTCCAGATTTTTTGATTTTTTCTTCTTTTTCACCCTCTCTCTTTTTTTTTTTTACATTACATTTGTAATGCCCCAGTTTGATTGTTTGCTGATTCTCATGATACAGCTGAATGAGCTTCTTTTCGTGCTCAAGAAGACGGGTAATCTCATCAGGAATCCCCTTCAACATCATCTTCCTCTGCCTCAAATACAAGGAATTCAAGATTGGGAGATGGCGTTGGATCATTATGTTCAATGGGTTTAGAAATCCCTGCATAATGATTCTGGATAATGAAAAGCTTTTGAATTTAAACAAGCAAATCATTTATGCAGATGAAAAGATTGCTTCTTTTTTTTTTTTCAGGGTTTTTTGTGATCACTGATTTCATGCAAAAGCAAAAAGTGAAAACAAATGGAAAAACAAATGTTTAACAATGCATTAATTGAATGAAAACATCATTGTATTAAATGCTGCCATCAATGTCATCACTTCTCCTTTTGGCATGGGAGAAGGGTTTTAAACAAAGTGAACAAATTACGCTGATTTATGAATGACCGTAGGAACATCTACAGCGACCCAATTGTGGCAGACACCACCAGGAATGATGAAATTGTTCAGATCTTCTGCATCCTCTTCCAAGATAGCAGCAGCTTCTTCAGGTTGATCAGCATGGATGAATCCTCCACTCGTGAACAAACCTTGCTCATTATATGCCCCAGTGGAATAGCCAATGCCAGCCCGGGATCTATTGTCTTCAAGCTCGATCACCTTCCTTAAACCAGCAACTGCACCACACTCAATGGCCAGTTTCGCATCTCGGTAGGAAGTGAATGAAGGAGACTTCTTCTCGATCGGTTCATCAATAGATAAAGCTTGGAACGGAGTTCCAACTTCATCCTCGGCATCAATACATGAGAAAGAAGACAAGTGGTTAACCAGGAATAAATCCATCAACAGCACTCTGTCTGGCAAATTCCTCCTCGAGTTCACAATTCTCTTGCTCAAAACGGTCCACCAATCTGGCAGAGTTGGCTCTGGTATAGTACCGGCGAAGTGCGTCTTCAAAATAAATGAAGATCGCAGGGTCAGACCACAGGACAGGAGACTGAGAATAACACCTGCTTATGCATATGATGCATGAAGTGTTTGTGCATATGCTTGTTTTTTATTTCAAAGAAACTCGAGGGTTTTATTTGCAAACTTTGAGATATTGAAGCATTTTGATCGTATATGAGAATATCTCATCAGATATATCAGGTGAAAAAAATTTCCGATTTTTTCATGTTTGAAAATTTTTGCAAATAAACTCCCTTGAGTTCCTTGAAAATTTTCTTTTTATCTGATGATATGGATGTAGATGGATGCATGAATGCATGAATGCAACAATCACACTCAAGGATCAAGCAAGTCACACCAGACAAAGGTCATGGGAAAGCTCATTGTATCCCTAATATCAATCATCCATTTTGGTGGATTTAGGTTTTCACCTTATCGACACCCAAGTTCCATTGATATTAACGGTACATGAACCGGCTCAATCATCCTTAATATCAATCATCCGTTTTGGTAGATTTAGGTTCTACACCTTATCAATACCCAAGTTCCATTGATATTAAGGTTGTCTGAACGACTCAACCATGAATCACGGGTTTACTGAGAGTCACGAGCATGGAGTCTCGGTTAAGAACCACCCAAAGGGAGTGTACTAGGGTTTAAACCTGCCAGACATGTTCTACCAGAGGTTCCCATAATCATCGTCCCATCTCTCGGATATTATCGGAGGAACGAATACTCGTATTCCAAAAATATTCTCAAGAGAGACTCTCATGAGTGTAGTATCGCGTAACAATCGCATTAAAACTTACATCTGAACGACCTCCGCACTACGTCCTAAAAATAGGCCAAGATGGGCTTGGTAAACTAAGGTCCTTGGCTTCTAAGGCACATGATTGAAAGAATAATGCCTAACCACAAATAACTTGTGTGACATTATTAATCCAACATGACCTCCACCAAGTGAATGGACTCGCAAGTCAACTGGCTAAGGAATACTCCACACCAGTCAACAAGACTACGCCATTCTCCTATCCTAAGGTGCACTCGAGTTCGGGTATAGAACTCATCTCACAGAGATCACCAAAGCAAACAGCAATTGTATATCAAGCAATTCAAACATTACAATCAATACAGTTATCCCAAATTGAACAAAAATATGTCAAATAACACATAAACAAATATCATACAACAAGGGTGAAAAGTAGGCAATACCACCAGGGAAGGTCTAATGTCATCCCCAGTAGAGTCGCCACTTTTCTGTAGTGGTGTATTCGTCACTATATGATTTATTGATTAAACCATAAGCAAAGTTTACAAAGAATCGAGTCGCCACCGCACTTTTATTTATCCTAAGGAATGGCTAAAAAGCGAACAAAAGCCTAAGAAGTTTTACACGTAGAAAACTAATAAAAAGATCAGAGAGTCTGGGTAAGGGGTAAATTACGCAATGGGAAGGTGTTAGGCACCCAAAACGTCCTAGGTACTCCTAGGGAGCCCTTTTCACACTTGTTGTATAAAAATGTTCATTTGTTTATGACATATTGTGCAAACATGAATGGGATGGTGAGAAAAGAATGTACAATTTTTTATTGTTTTTGTGTTTGAACGGATGAACCCGTTGCCTACGTACCTTCCATCAAAGGTAAGGATCAAAATGCCGTAGTTCGGCTAAAAGATTTCCAAAAGTTAGTGAGTTCATTTTAAAATACAAGCATTAAGGCTTTTCATTACCAATGGGAGAAAACTCAACCTGAATCAACAATCCACCATGCGAGGACGGCTTCGACGTACTAGAGGGGTTAACCCTGTTTTCAGTACGGAAGTCTTACAATCGACTCACTAAGGATGAGGTAAGATTTACATCAACCACTATGGTAATTGAAACCTACGGCTAATGTGTAAAACATGTTAACAATGGACAAAGCCACAAAACAATTGAATGGGTGAAGTTAATTGATTATGAGTATTCACAAAATATGGTCAAGGTATGATTAGGAATGATTCAAAGAAGTGTTACGAAATGGAGTTTGAAAAGTCAAGGACTTAGGGTCCAGGTTTCTAATTTGAAAAGACATGAGAATGTTTGCACAACAAGTCAAAAATTTTGAAAGCAAAGTGTGAAAAGGTTTAGGACAAAGGGGGTGAATGGATAATGGAGCGTAAAACTTCTCAGAAAGGTTCACCTCTTGAAATCATATAGAAGATGATTCAAGTGTGTCCTTAGGAATAGGCTAATGAGCAATAACAAATAAGCAAAACAAATGATACCGGAGGCCAATAGCTGGGCTTATACTAATCTCACAACAAAGGTGGATACCGGATACCAATAGATCTTGGGCTTTTACTCACTATGCATCAACACATGTGGTGTGAGCAAGGTGAGTGACACACAGAATAGTAGGAGATAGGCTACATATCTCTTCTATCTACCAATTGCCTCATATGAGGTCTTTTCCTGCTTGGGGACAAAAGTAAACAATCACATACATTGCCTCTTAAGGAGGACTTCAGACAGGTGCCTGGCCAAGTAACAGGCCAGGTCTTCCAGACTACATGGAGACAAGAGATTCTACCTCAATGCTTAAGCAAAGCAAAGCAATAGCAAGTTCACAATGGAACTATAGCAACTAAGGTACCTGAAATCAATCAAATATAATCAGTAATCCAATCACAAAGTCAAAACAGACAAGATAAGAACCAACAGTCAACACAATCAATCACATGTGCAAAGCACACACTCAAATGAAATGAGCTAGCATCCTACAAAACAAACCAAGTTAGTTCATAACAATCAAATAAACCAAACTCAATCAACTTGAATTAATCTCCTTAAAGCAATTGCTTCTTCAACCTGAAAATCAAACTCAAACATGAGAAGTAAACCCTTAGGCCAAAGCCTAGGGTCCAAGATAGGGAAAAAATTTAAAACAGAACATGAAACTTAACCAAAACCAAAATTTATCAAATAAGAGCAAAGTCCAATTAGTCTCATGTCAAAACTATGCACCAATTCCATTTCATAAGCAAATCATGTCAAACTATGCAAATTGAAACACATTGGAGCAAACAGAATGAACACAAGCAAATCAAATCAAACAATGGCTCAATAAATTCCAAGAAAAATTAGGCCTAAACAGAACATATTGAATAAGCAACACACCAAAAATCATGTCAATTGGATAAGTGGAAGTGTGTCAATTAAAATCAACAAGTCAAAGCATGTTCAAGCAAGCTCATACAAGGCCACAAATCATACATCAAGTTCATGCAAGCATAAAACATAAATGACATAAGATAACTGAGTGAAACCAAAGCCATGGGAAACCTCAAGATGTCTATAACACACATGCCAAATTTCAAGTCCATCCAATAAGCCACAAGAATTTCATAAAACATATGAGATCATGACTCACAAAATGTTCACAATTGACCAAACAGAGGGAAAATTCTCAAACAAATAGAAAATGCATTAAAAAATTCCAGGAAAAATCATAAGCAAACTTAACATCCATATGTATCAACATGCAAAAATACAGAGCAATTGGTATAGCATAAGCATGGAAAATAAAATCAAGAACATGAACAAGACATGGTGTGACATACATTGTCACACCTCCAAAGATCACATCATATCTCACAATCCAGAAACTCAAAAATCACAAACCATATACCAAAATAACCAGGAATGAGTCTAGATCATGCATGTAAAATTTCAAGAATTTCCAATTAAGCATCAAGATTTCATGTTTAAAATAGTAGGCAAGGTGCAAGGAATGGTACATGAAAGTAAACCCTAGGCATTTCTAAAATCCAACCGTGCACAAATTTATTAAAAATCATCAAAAAATAAAGCACATAACAAGGATCATGGTGAAAAAAATTGCATGTGAATTGGATCAATATTTTTTTATTTATGAATTTTTTAATGGAAAGAAAAAAAATGCAAGAGAAGGCAAGGCATGAACATGATAAGCATCATATGAAAAAATAATACAAGGCCAAGTGAATTTTGTAGCCAGCGGGGAATCGAACCCCTGGCCAATTCAAATGGAGCGCGTTTCAGAATGAAACACTCCGTTTCATTAACTACGTGGCGCCTGGCAATTGGTAGCATGGCACACAAACGGCTAAACGCATGCAGAAGCGAAGAAAATGGATCAAAGCGCGCGCTGGGAACAAAACCTAAGCAAGTTCATCATGTTCTTCAGCATTCATCATCATCATGAACAAATCTCGCAGAAATCCACAAAAATTATATGGATCGACTCAGCATTCAACGTACATCAACAATCTAATCATGATTTATCCTAATTTTATGTATGGCAAGAGATTCGATAGAAACAAGTTTTGGTGTTCAAACTTAAAATCAAGATATCTTCATCAAATCTCAATGAAATCGCACGATTCAAGTTGCAGTGTGCTCTACTAACTAGGATCTACAAAAGCCACATGAAGATTTCAAGAATTAGCTCGGTCGAATCTTACCTTGATGGAGATGCAGCTGTTGAATTTGTGCTCTTCAAGGCTTGGATTATCAAAACAGATCTTCAAGAATGCTTGGATGAAGGTATGGAACCAATGCTTCAGCTCAACACAGCTCGAATTAGCATAAATCTCCAACTGCCATGTGCAAGCTCAAAGTTCTACAGTGGTGATTCTTCAAGATTCTCCACGATTCTCCTTCAACAGATCTCCTATAGTACCTGCAGATGATGAACCACACAAGAACAAGCAAGAAGAATGATGAATTTCGATGGAAAAAGTGAAAAAAAAGCTTGAGAGAAATTGAGAGAATTTTGGTGATTTGTGATTTGGATTTGAGATTGTGATTGTTGATTTCGAAATTCTGTTACAATTAAGACTATATAGTACTTGTTAATCCAACTGTTAAACATGATTAGCAACAATGCAAATGAATTAGTGAATTAAGCATGTTATGCAATTTGGAAAAAATGCCCTTTTTCAAATGGAACCAATGGAATAGTGAAATTCTTCTTGCAGCAAATCCAAATTTCTGTTTTGAAGTGATTGGCATTGGTTTGGAGTGAAAATCATGTGTATTTTTCAAAATCACTTTTTTTCCCACCAAAATTTAAATTGGTTCACTTGAAAAATGGACTTTTTATGTGATGATTTTTGATGAAATGTGATGATGGATTATGATAGCACATGTCAAATGGGATTTTCTCAAAGAAACCTCACTCAATTTGGCCAAATGGTTCAAGAGTTATGCCTCCTTGAAGTTCAACTTTTCTTGAAAATGATTTGATCATAACTTGCCAACCACAAATGAGAAATGGATGTTCTTGGACTTTGTGGAAAGGTAAGAGCAAGATCTTCAACTTTCATGTTGGGCAAAATTTGATTTGTAGCATGCTTGATGATGTAAAGTTGAGGAGAAGAACTTTCCATTTTTGGCAGTTTGAAATTACAGGTCCTTGCTATTTTGGGAAACTTTTTGTCTGACCTCCAATTCCTCAATGATGATGTTTGACATGTTATATGAGGCTTGTATGGACATGAATGAGACCTCTCAAACCATTTCCCACCATCAAATCATTGATTAAATGCACAGTTGACCATAGTTAAATTTGCCAGGGTTTTGGTTGACTGAGCCATGTTCTGATGACTTTCAAGCCTCTACCACTTGAGATCTTGATACCAAATGATGTCACAACTCATATGAACTCTTATGAATGATCATGGTGCCCAAATTCTTCAGAATGGCCACCATCTAGCTCAATGACTTGCCTTAGCTGGTTTGACCTAATTGCTTCATCTGCAAGTAACAAGGTTAGATGACAATATTTTTGTACTTTTGGGTTAATAAACAAATGAAAAGCAATGATATACAAATGCAATACACGCTTGGTGATCAAGAACCACTCTCACATGATAACCCACCCACTAGGAGGGAAGCAAAGGTGCACAATGATCCTTGAGGCAATGATATGATATGATATAATGCCATGAGGGATCTTAGGGCAAAAATTGGGGTCTTACACCAGCCAGGGTTGATTTGTTCAGAGCCATATGGTTTATTTTCATCCCTAGCATTTTCTCCAGTTGGTGTTTCCATCTTGTTGAGATTAGCCGAGTGTTGCAGCAATGATTCAAATTTTTGATATTTGTATCCTTTGTGTTATTTTTTCAGCATAATCATCAATCATATACATGTATATTCATCAGATATTTCATTATGCATTGCATTTGATCTCGTTATTCTGATCCCCTATTTTGGTGATATCATTTACCTATGCAGATTTGGTGTGTCTGTCCTCCCTCAATTGTAGAGTGTCAGCCCCTTAAGCAGAAAGAGTTTAACCTTTCTCATTTCCCCACTGAGTTATTTCCTCGTGGATGATTATTATTTCAGTTTCCTCCCTAGTTAATTATATGGATGAAACCATTCCCCTTGAGTTATATCCTCATTGGGTTGAGTCATTTTGACCGTTTCTTTCTAGTTATTACCTAGATAGATATTTTGGTCCCTTGAGGGTCTATTACCCAGTAACTGGTAATATTCTTCTCAAATTTTGAGTACTTTACTTTTGCCCAATACCCTGTAAAAGTAATCTACTTCCTTTGTTTTCCCCAGCTGATTCGTTTTCACGTTTCCCCAGGCAGTATATCCTTGATATGTTCATCCTAACCGGTGACGGATATTCTTCCTTTTGTGGTTTTCTACCCAGTAAAAAGGTAGTTGTAATCCCTACTTTTATTCCCCAGAGAGTTCATCCTTGGTATGTTCACTTTAACCGGTGATAGATATTCTCTCCTCTTTGCGGTCTTCGGCCCAGTAACCGGTAGTTGTATACCCTAATTTCCCCTCTGAGTCTATCCTTGATATGTTCATCCTAACCGGTGACGGATATTTTCTCTTTGGTATTCTATCCAGTAACTGATAGATATAATTCCTATTTTCTCCCCGACAGTCTATCCTTGATATGTTCATTCTAACCGATGACGGATATTCTTCCTTTGAGTTTATCCTTGATATGTTCACTTTAACCGGTGAAGGATACTCTCTCATATTGGTCTTCTACCCAGTAACCGATAGTTATAAATCTTATTTGGGCTTTTCCCCAACAGGCTATTCTTACCCAGTAACAGGTAATGAATACACCTCTTTTTCCTTAGTGAGTCATCCTTGATATGTTTACCCTAACCGCTAACGGATGTCCCTCTTTCAAAGTATATTATCTTCCTACCCAGTAACCGGTAATAGATAATCTCTGGTACTCCTGCTTTGAAGATTATTCTTACCCAATTGAGTTTGAGTGCGTACTTCCTCAGTGGAATCACCATTTTTCTGTTTGAATCGAGTATTTTAGCCTCGTTCTTATTTACCCGTTTCCCCTGTAGAGTTTCCCTTATCCCCAACCAAGTCCTTCCATTGATTTATTTTCATAGAAATTCCCCTCATGTCTCCAGCAGTTTTTAAGGCGTAGCCTGACCTACGCACAACTTCTTATCCGCCCAGAGTCTTTGTCTCCCTAGTGAGTTTTCCTTATGGAATGCATTATGCTCCTGTGGACTTTCAATATCTCCGGATTCTTTTCTTTTGTGGCAACATATTCCCCACAAAGATTATTTTAGCATTCATATCATATGCATCATGAGGTCTCTTAGGGACCAAAATTTGTTTCTATATGTTGTTATTTAAGTCCATTCTACTGAGTTGATATGAAGATTTTAACCTTCACATCCTCAGTTAGAATGTCCTTAAATAGGGGCGGCTGTAAGACGCCAATTTTGACCCTAAGATCCCTCATGATATCTCATCATTTGCATTGGCTTTGGGATCACACCTTGGCATCTTCATTACCCCTCATTCATTGGGTTTGTATTGGGAGAGGTCACCAAGCATATTTGATTGTATTAAACTTTATTTTTCTTTGTTTACAAACCAAAATACCAATAATATGTCAATGTATAGTTTACTTCCTTTGTAGGTAGTGTGCGTGTTCATAATGGACCTAAATAACATCATATATGGATCAATAAAGGGTTTGATACCTAAAACCTATGCCTCATCAAGCTCATATCTAGGGTTTGATACCCTCAATGAAATGGATCAATAAAGGAAAGTTTCATAATGGTTCTAAGCATCATATATGGATCCCCGTGTTCTTTATTTGATCAAGAAATCATCATGAGTTTGAAGCTTGTTGGCATTGGAAACCCTAATTCATCTGGGTATCTTGTGTGACTTCCTCAACAAGTTTCTTCAAAAATTGGTTCAACATATAAAGGTATACTTCATTTCACATAATCTTATTCATATATGATCCTCCATGAGTCCCAAAGATCAAGAGAACTTTAAGTTTGCAAGTTGGTTCAAAGAAGTTGACCATAGAAAGTCAACTGGTCAAAACTGGGGTCCCTAAACCCTATCTCCAACAATTTTTGTAATATGAAAATTATTCCAAGAGAAAAGTTACTCCTTATGACATTCTAAACAACTTTCATGTTGGAATCAAGATCTAGTTTTGCTTGGAAAGTCATTTTTTATGGTGAAAGATTATAGGTCATTTTGTTTGTGCCCTAGTTAGGAGGTCAACAAAGACCATAACTTGCTCAATATTTATGATATGAAGTCTATCCAATTTTCATGATTAAATTCAATATGTCCTCTCCAACTTTTATTCTTTGTAGAAATTCAAATTCAACTTGCAAGGGCATGTGCAAAGAGGAAACATTATAGGTCACTTTGGGCCATTACCATTGAACAAGAGATTTTCCTCAACTTCTAAAATGCATAACTCCTTTATGCCAAATCCAAATGAGGTCAATTTTTTTACCAAATTGAAGAGGTTTGAAAGAGATATAACTTTGATGAAGTAACATTTTCCATTTGAAGCCCATAGAAAAAGTTATTCAAGGTGGAAGAAGTGAACATTTGGCTTGGTACTTAGAAAATTTCTATTTATGTTTGATTTTCTAAACTTCCACCTCAAAACTCATCATGATCCAAGCTTCAAATGGAAAAGTGTTCAACATGAAAGTTGTTTCCCTTGATCTCACCTTTACAAAAGGTCCAATATTATCTCATTTGGTCAAGAATTGGATGACTTGCGCATGGCTTCTCTTCAAGGCTCTATTTGGATGAATCTCATGTTCACATTCCAATTTCCCTTGCATGATTACATGACACACTTTTAGCATTGAACATGATGAAATTTGGACCTGATTACATCATTTCATGGGCCCATCACACGTCCATGCAACCATGCAAGTGAAGTTTTCTATTTTTGGCATTTTGATGGAAGGGTGTGAAAACCAATTGCATAGCCTATAAATAAGACCCCTCATGATTAGAATTATGGACACCTTGCCCAAGCTTTAAACCTGCAATCCAAACCCTTACCATTAGAGGACAAACTTGAAGGTTTTCAATTAAAAATCTAGTTTCAATTTCACTTCAGTTTTGAAGTTGAAACTCCAAGAATCCAAGCCTTTCCTTGATCCAATTCAACTCCTGAAAGCTTCTGAAGTCAAGCCAAGGCCAATTAGAAGCAAGATCAAGAAAGATTCAAGCTCCCTCGAAGGTGAATTTTTAGAAACTTCATATCTTCGATTCTCTCTCAATTCTTCACTATTCTCTTTGATTTTTGGTTGGCTGAACACCTACCAAAGTAGGCAACAAGATTGAGTTACTTTGAGGTCAAATCTAAGCAACTCAGTTCATGATCCTCAAAATTCAAATCCCTGTATCTTTTTATATACTTAGAATTGGAGAAAATTCAGGCCAGATTCGAGATCCTGAGCATTTCCTCTTTGAAATAGTGTCCTTGTTTTTCATTTTCCATTGAGATGAAGTTGATTTTAGGTTTTGACCAAATTAAAATGTATTTTAAAGGGATTTTAGTTGTATTTTAAAATGTAATTCAAATCCCTGTACCTTTTTTGACCTAGCATAAATCTCTTGGCCATTTATTTGGTGTTTTGAAGGGATTTTAGGTTTTGACCAAATTAAAATGTATTTTAATTCACTTTTAATTGGATTTTTAATTGATTAAATACTTAAAAATATTGTTGAGCAATTTTTAAGGTCTTGTGATGTTTGACTTTCTGTTTGGGCCTTGGTCAAGGTTGATTTGACTTTTGTTGGATCAAAACTATTGGATGTAGGGGATTGATGAAATGTACATTTCATCTCCCAAAATAAATGGATGGTTTTGATTTGATGAAACTCCTCCCATAACCAATTTGTGTTTCTATCTTCCCCTCCCTCTTCATCTTCATCCCTATTCTTTCCCATTCCCTCATTTGACCAATGAAATCTCTAATGTCTTAAGGCTAATAGGTTCATCAATGACCTTGTGTCAGATGAATCAATACAAGTATGACTGAGATAGGTCCCTCCCTTTTGATATTTTATTTAAATATGTGGTATGTTTTAGGAGTTTGGTTCTTCAAACCAAATCTCTAACATGCATTAACACCTAAATTTTTATTACCCGACCTCAGATAGTTGTGACTTCTACATAAGTCCAATTATGATTGCTTAACATAGAGCTAAATTTGACCCTAATGGAATAGAATTCTAGTAAGTGAGATTGTAAGTCTCCCATTCTTCATGGTATTGTGTGGAAACTTGAACTTTTTCCTTTCATGAGAGTTAGTGGCATACTTTTTGAATTATCCAAGTTGGATCCCTTCTCATGGAAGATATCTTGGTTTAAGGATTCATACTTATGAAAGAATGGTTGAGTGTTCTCCAAAGAATGACTTAATCAATTAAAAAACACCTTCTTTGCTTGTGATCTCCCATCGGTCAGATCTTTTCAACTCTTAACTTTTAAATTTATGCTTAGGATAACCTCTTCATCTCCTCCCACTTCTTAAATCTCAAAATCTTTCCCTCTTTTCAAAAACCTTATTTTCTTGTGATTTCAAACTTAGATTTGTTTAAATGATTAGAAACTTTGGCCTTATGCCAATGAATTTTCAAACCTTTTTCTTAAATCAAACTTGTAAATAAACTTAACCATATTAACTTAAAATTTCAAAAGACAAAATGAACTAACAACTTCACTCTACTTTGGGGCCTTTTATGTCTTTTTCTTATTAAACCTTTTGTTAAAATCAATTCACTAACTTTGAAATTTTTACCATGAACTACGAGGTTTTGATCCCTCATTTTTATGTTGGTACGTAGGCACAAGACCGGAGGTCTTGTCAAACACAAAAATATATAATCAATGAATTCTTTTCTCATCCCCACACTCTATTTTTCTCAAACATATTTATGTCAAAAACACATACATACATAAAAAAGGGCTCCCTAGGAGTACCTAGAACACTTTAGGTCATAACACCTTCCCTCTGTGTAACCAACCCCCTTACCTGTAATCTCTGGCATTTTATTAGTTTTGATTTGAAAACTTCTTATCTTTGGGTTTTGTTCGTACTTTTTCCTTTTCCTTTGGAAACAATAAAAGTATGATGGTGACAGAGTAGCAGATGAATTCAAACAAATCCCAAAGCTTGTATCAGGTGAAGGCTTGGTTCATAATAGCTCATCTCAGAATGTTGGCATTGGCCAAGTCCTTATTACACAGGGAATGTCGGCTAATCCTAAATCCAAAAGTTCAGATCAAGTTCAATAGTCCACCAGATTTTTTTACGGTTTTCGTTGTTATTAGGTATTTTAAGGTCCTAATACCATAAACAAAATCAAAACACAGAAACAATATATACAATCAAAAGATATGGCTCAAATGAGCAAAGTGAAAATGACATAAACATAAACAAGTTATATGAAATGTAAATGGCAATGAATGATAAATGACTGAAATTTAAATTGCATAAAGTAAATGACTGGAGAGTAAAGCAATATTAACAAGAGTTAGTCAAATGTTAAATTTAGTCAAGTGTTAATGGTGATTTTTTAATTGATTAAGTCATTCTTTGGAGAACACTCAACCATTCATTCACAAGTATGAATCCTTAAACCAAGACATCTTCCATGAAAAGGCCAAGTCTCCACAAAATGCCATGAATAATGGGAGACTTACAATCTCACTTACTAGAATGTTATGCCTTGAGGATCAAATTTAGTTATATGTTAAGCAATCGTAATTGGACTTACGTAGAAGTCACAACTATCTGACGTCGGGCAATAAAAATATAGGTTTTAATGCATGTTATAGATTTGGTATATAGAACCAAACTCCTAAAACATACCACACACTAAAATAAAAGATCAAAGGGGGAGGGACCTATCTCAGTCACACTAGTATTGATTCATCTGACACAAGGTCATTGATGAACCAATTAGCCTTTAGACATTAGAGATTTCACTGGTCAAATGAGGGAATGGGGAAGAATAGGGATGGAGATGAAGAGGGAGGGGAAGATAGAAACACAAATTGACCATGGGAGGAATTTTATTAAATCAAAACCATCCATTCATTTCGGGAGATGAAATGTACATTTCGTAAATCCCTTAAATCCAATGGTTTTGATCCAACAAAAGTCGAATTAACCTTGACCAAGGCCCAAATAGATAGTCAAATATCACAAGACCGGAAAATGGCTCAACAATATTTTTAAACATTTAATCAATTAAAAATTAATTTAAAAATCAATTAAAATACATTTTAATTTGGTCAAAACCTAAAATCCCTTCAAAACATCAAAGAAATGGGCAAGGGATTTATCCTAGGTCAAACAAGGTCAAGGACCTAAGATAAAAAATTTCAATCTTTTTAAAAAGTCAGAAGTATTTTTAAACAATTAAAAATATGCACAAAAACATTTAATTCATGAAAAATATCAAAATTAATCCAAAAAATAGTTTTAATTCAGAATATGGAAGAGAAAAATATTTAAAGATTTTTGGTGAAATTTCCATATTTTTTGGATTAAAAATGAATTTCTATAAATTAAGTAAAACAAGTGGATTAAATGGAAATTCAGAAAATACAAAAAAATAAGGGCCATCAGATCTCCCTCATTAATTGAGGTGGCAGATCTGATGGTCAAGCGTACGCGTTTCATGGTGAACCTGAGTCAATGCATCATACGCGTGGTGATTAGAACCAATGGCCAAGATTAAAACATTTTAAAAGGATCAGATGGTTTGGAAGGTACCTACACACCACCGGAGCTAGGGCTCCAGTCATCTTCTCTGATGGACCTCACAGGACTGGTCCACCCTCAACCCAATGAAAAATGAAAAACAAGGACACTAATTCAAAGGAAAAATACTCAGGAGCTCGAATCTGACCTCCATTTCTTCCAATTCCAAGTATATTGAAAGATACATGGATTTGAAATTTGAGGTTCATGATCTGAGTTGCTTCGATTTGACCTCAAAGTAACTCAATCTTGTTACCTATATTGGTAGGACTTCAGCCAACCAAAAATCAAAGAGAATGGTAAATAATTGAGAGAGAATCGAAGAGAGAAGGTTTCTGAAAAATCACCTTCGAGTAGCTTGAATCTTGCTTCCAATTGGCATTGGCATGACTTCAGAAGCTTGCATGAAGTTGTAGCGGTGTATTCGTCGCAATATGATTTATCGATTAAACCATAAGCAAAGCATACAATGAAATTTCGAGTCGCCACCGCACTTTTATTTATCCAAAGGACTGGCTAAAAAGCGAACAAAAGCCTAAGAAGTTTTACACGTAGGAAACTAATAAAAAGATCAGAGAGTCTGGGTAAGGGGTAAATTACGCAATGGGAAGGTGTTAGGCACCCACTACGTCCTAGGTACTCCTAGGGAGCCCTTTTCACACTTGTTGTATAAGATTGTTATTTGTTATGACATAAACATTGTGCAAACATGATTGGGATGATGAGAAAAGAATATATAATTTTATTATTTTTTGTGTTCGAACGGATGAACCCGTTGCCTACGTACCTTCCATCAAAGGTAAGGATCAAAACGCCGTAGTTCGGCTAAAAGATTTCCAAAAGTTAGTGGATTCAATTTTAAACACAAGCCCTAAGGTCTTACGTTATCCACGGGAGAAAACTCAACCTTATACAACCAACAAGTCCACCATGTGAGAACGGCTTCAACTTGCTAGTGAGGGGTTAACCCTATAATAAGCAAGGAAGACTTACAATTCAATCAACTAAGGACAAATAGGTGAGATTGACATCAACCAGCTAAGATAAATCAAACCTATAGCTCATGTATGAAAAGATTAACAATGGACAAAGCCGAAACAATTGTATGGGTGAAGTTAATTGATTATGATTATGAAAGTGGAGTCAAAGTATGATTAAGATTAATTCAAAGAAGTATTATGAAATGGGGTTTGAAAAAAGTCAAGGACTTGGGTCCAGGTTTTTAGTTTGAAAAGCATGAAGATGTTTGCACAATATCTATGTCGAGTTTGAAGTAATGTGTGAAAAGGTTTAGGACATAATGGGGATGAATGGATGAAGATGGGTTGTAAAACTTCTTAGAAGGTTCACCTCTTGAAATCATATAGGAGATGATTCAAGTGTGTCCTTTGGAATAAGCAATGGATAATAACAAACAAACAAAGAAGAAAGTCAACAAAAGCGGATACCGGATGCCAATCACTGGGCTTATACCAATCTCCTAAAACAGAACTGGATATCAGAGGCCACTCAATGGTCTTACACTAATCTCCTCAAACAAAGAAATAAAAGAAAGTGGATACCGGATGCCAATCACTGGACTTATACCAATCTCCTAGAACAAAAACAAGATTAAACTGGGATACCAGATGCCAATCACTGGGCTTATACCAATATCCAACATATGATCATAGGAAAACAAATGCCAAATTACACGGACTTACAATTGTATCCTCACATACAAACAAAGAAAGCAAAACATGGATGTCAGATGGCAATCTATCTGGGCTTACTCTAACCTCCACAGTATGGTCCTAGGAATACAAATGCCAAATTACACGGACTTACAATTGTATCCTCACCTACAAACAAACAAAGCAACATGTGATCATAGGAAAGCAAATGCCAACTTACAGGGACTTATAATTGCATCCTCACACACAAACAAACAAAACAACAGAAGATATGAGTGACCAATGAGGTCTTACACTCTATCCTTCCATATCATAGGAGCAAAGGCCAATGAATGGTCTTACAATTGTCCTCAATGGGTAAACAACAATGATAATGTCACAAAGACAAATGAGATGATCATGCACTAATGAGCAATCAATGAGGATAAATGCACAAGGCATGCGAGCAAACATGTGTATATGAAGCAACAATCAATCAATGAAAGCATTCAGCACACACTATAACCAAACAAGGAGGCTCATACAAAAGGGTTAGGCATTGAAGCCAACTGGAATAGGGTCACAGGTGCTCTTAACCTTGCCATTGAGGGGCTAAGGTGAAGCAGATGAAAGGATATGAGGGGTGTGCCTCATTGCTCTTATCCCTGATCAGGGAGGGCATTTGAATATCAGAAGGTGTGGGAGTTCAGAAAGTAGGAACTCTCTCCACATATTAGACTCTATAAATCTTGGGTTTGGATCTCAATGCTACAACCATGTAATGGGAGCAAGGAGAAGACTCACAGAATAGTAGGAGATAGGTTGCTTATCTCTTTGATCTACCAATTGCCTTATTTGAAGGACTTTTCCTGCTTGGGACAAAAGTAAACACACACAAGCATTGCCTCTTAAGGAAGACTTCAGACAGTTGCCTGGCCAAGTAACAGGCCAGGTCTTCCAGACTACATGAAGAAAAAGGGATTATACCTCAATGCAAATTGCTATTTAAGCAAAGCAAAGCAAGTTCAAAGAACTAAGCAACTAATGGTACCTGAAATAGTCAAACAGAATCAGTACACAATTCAAAAGATAAAGCAAAAGGAGGATAGAGTTAACAGTCAACATAATCAGATGAATGTACAAAGCACAAGACTCAAATCATATGAGTCAAGCCACCTACAAAACAAAGAGGTTAGCTCATGATAAACAGTCAAGCTCAATCAAATTTGTATGATCTCTTTGGGGCATTGTTGCTTAACCTGAAAACATGAACTCAAACATAAGCAACAAGACCAGTAGGACAAGCCTAGGGTCAAAAGAGAATGAGAAAATCAAAACAGCAAATGATAGTCAACCAAAATCAAGTTTAAACAATCAAGAAGCAAACTCAATTGGTCCCACATTCATATCATTCATCATCATCATTTCATAAGAAAAAGAAGTCAATGCATGGCAAATGAAAGCTCATAGAAGTCAACAGCAAGACTTAACTCAAACCCAATCATAATCAATTCCAAAAATCATCAAATAATTCATGATCAATCATAATCCATAACATGACATGCGTATCAAATTTCAGCTCATTTGGATCATGGGAAGATGGTCAATGAAAATCAGAAAGGCAAGGCAAGTTTAAGCATGCTCAAAGAAGTCAACCAAACATGTATCAACTTCAAAAAATCATAAATCAGTCATAACACATGAGAAATGAATGGGATTAACACCATGACAAAGCTTAAGATGTCTACTAATCACATGTCAAATTTCAAATTCATCTAATGAAGTATGAGAATTTCACAAATGGAATGGCAACATGTATCACAAAAGTCAACATTTTGGTCAAACAGGGGAGAAAATCTCAAACAATCAGGAAATGCCACAAATAATTCCAATAAAATTCACATGTAAACTAGACATACAAGAGTAGGTTCATGCAAAAATTCACATCAATTTGAGGTCAAGAGGCATGGTATCAAAAATCATGAAGTTGCATATCAATGGTGTGACACAAATTGTCACACCCTAATTCAAAAATTCATAACTCACAAACCAGATAAGATAAATTCACAAACTCTACATCAAAATCACCATGAATGAGTCTAGTTTATGCACAAAAAATTTCAAGGCCATTGGATAATGCATCATCATTTCACAAAGGTTTTGGCAAAAGGTACAAAAAATGGATACATGTCACAAACCCTAATACCATTTAAAATTCACTCATCCAAAAAATCAGCAAAAATCATGATAAAAAAGTAGAGATCCAGATGAACACAATGCAAAAATTCCCATGAATTTTGGATTTGAAATGAAGATGTTATGAATTTTGTAAGTTGGAGCAATCAAATGAAATAAATAATAGAAACCAACATGATTTAATGGGTCACATGGCACGGATGGTGGCATTTTTGTAATATCCAGGACAACTAATCAAAACGCAGCGTACAGGGAGGACAAATGAAATGTTCTGATTGGCTCATGCCAATAGAACAGTGCCATACACATGCAAACACGAGAGGAATTCTGGGCAACGCTTAGAAATTAGGGTTTTTCATGTACAGTGTTCATCATCATCTTCTTCACAAATCGAAAAATATTTTAGTCACAAAATTAAACAACAGCCATAGCATTCAAACCAGCAGACCACACACATTCATAATACAGTATCCACATTCATTAAATCGAGCTAACAAAAGAGCAGCAAGCAAGAACATGTTTGGATGTAAAATTTAAAAACCAGATTTCTCACACATAGCTCAACCATTTTTAGTGATTTAAAGTTCATTGGAATCAGCAAAGCATAATCTATCATAAGCATGGCATGATTTAACAAATGGTGATGGTCGAAAACTCACTTGATTTTGAAGCAACTAGTGAAACAGTGATGTTTGGATGTTGTAAGCTCGAAACAGTTGCACATTCATGCTCCAAATGATGGATAGTGAAAGGATTTTGGCTCAAGGATACTTGGTTTCACTCCAATCCAGATCTGCCATTAGTGAAGCTCGATGTAGCAGTCATGTAAACAGGCATTACAATTCAGGAATGGAGCTTGAAAATGCTTCACAAGTGCTGGCAAATGATGGACAAACTAACACAAGCTCGAGTTCTCTTGAGGTTTTGGCAGAAAAATGCAAAATGATAAAATGGTGTATTTTAGAGAAATCAGTTTTCTGTGTGTAATGTTATGGCTGCTAGGGTTCCAATTGACAGAAAATGTGCTATATATTTGCTGTTTAAGGTTACTAAGTGGAATGCTAAATACAATTATCTCAAATGAATCATTTTGGTCATTTTGCTAAATTTCACCAACTTGGCAATGGGGTGTGTGCTGCACGAATTGGCCTTGGCAAACATGTCTCAAATGACATTTCAAAACATTCCCAATTGGCCAAAATGATTAAAAATGATTATTTGGAGAAGTCAAATTTCAACCTCACTTGAAATTAATTCAAGCAAGTTCAAAAAGGCCATTTTGAATGGTGATGTTTTAATGCATGATGATGACATTTTTGGAAAGAGGGGATCAAATATGACTTGTAGGAAAAAACCCCACCCAAATTGGCCAAATGGTTTGGAAGATATGGCCTTTTGAAGTTCAAAAATGTTTGAGATTGAATTGATCATAACTTGCCAACCATACATGGGAATTGAGTGTTCTTGGACTTTTTGGAAATGGGAGAACAAGATCTTCAACTTTCATGTTGGGCAAAAATTCATTTGAAGCTTGTATCATGATGTAAGTTTAAGATCAAGAAGTTTCCATTTTTGGCAAATTTGAATTACAGGTCAACTTTCTATTTCTGGAAATTTCTTGTCTGACTTTATTTTCTTCACTGTGGATGCTTGACATGATATATGAATCTTGTATAGGCATGAATGAGACCTCCCAAACCAAATCCCATCCTCAAATCACTGATTAAATGGACAGTTGACCAAGTTTGACTTTCTAGGGTTTTGCTTGACTGAATCACTTTCTGATGAATTCCAAACCCTAATTCCTTGATATCTTGATTCCAAATGATGTCACAACATATAAGAACTCTTGATGATTTATCATGGTGCCCAAATTCTGCAAGAATGGCCACCATCCACTACAATGACTGACTTTGACTGATTTTGACCTAATTGGCTGATGATTGCTTCAGCTGCAAGTAACATGGTTAGATGACAATATTTTTGTACTTTTGGTTGATAAACATATGAAAAGCAAAGATATACAAATGCAAAACATGCTTGGTGATCAAGAATCAACTCACAAGGCAACCCACCCACTAGGAGGGAAGCTAGGGCATGCAATGATCCTTGAGGCCATGGTATGATATGATATGGGCCATGAGGGATCTTAGGGCCGAAACGTGGATTGGTATATATGCCAAAACACTCATCATCCGAAAGGAGGGCTTGAAAAAAAACAAATCGACTTACAGGATGGACATTCGAATCCACAACGGGAAAACGAATCTTACTCAACTGGGGACACAAACCCAAAGAGTGCATGAGATATAATATCCATTACCGGCAGACCGTGGATAAGAAACTCGCATGAGATATATTATCTATTACCGTCAGAACGTAGATAATAAACTCGCATGGTAAGAAACATTAGAGATACCGGTTACTGGGTATATAATAGGTGATCTACCGAAAACGTGAATTGGTATATATATGCCAAAACACTCATCATCCAAAACACAAACTGGTTAAAGGATGGATATTCGATTCTACAAAGAATACGAATCTTGCTCAGCTGGGGAAAATCAACAAAGGATTCCAACTAAAGAGCGCATGAGATATATTATTCATTACCGGCAGACCATGAATAATATACTCGAAAGGAAAAGACACCAGAGATACCGAAGTATATAATAGGTGACTAACCAAAAAGAGAGACAATCGATACCAAGCATCCGGGTAAACGAAAGACAACTCAAAGGGATAAATTGCAAGCATCCGGCAATTATCCAACAATAAAGAATATTCGACTCTGCAAAAGGGAAGTAACGAAACTTACTCGACCAGGGAAACACAAAAGGCCTCGACTGAAGAGTGCATGAGATATATTATTCATTACCGGCAGACCGTGAATAATACACTCGCATGGAAGATTATCCATAACCGGTTACTGGGTTAATAAAGGATAAATCAACCGAAAAGAAAGGCATCGGGATACCAAACTAGGTATATAATGATGACCAATCAAAAGGAACAACAGACATTACCAACAAGAGGGTAAATGAAAAGCGATCTGCTGAGGATTCACTGGTGAGAATCAATGATCCGGGGAACACAATCACTGACACAAGGTGAAAGGACCCGCTGGGGATAAAATTGCTAGCATACGGCAATTATCCACAAAAGACTTGCTAGTGATATAAGTGCTGATCTGAGCAACTTATCCGAGCAAAGAAAAATCAACATCAAGAACTAGATGAAGATACCCATAAAGGGAAATTGTCATCGGTTGGGATGAACAACAAAATTAACTCTGCAAGGAGAGAACAGGGTTTATAACTACCGATACGGGGCAGAAGACCATCAACTCCGCGTGGGGATAGAATCAATCACAAATCCGCACGGGAAACCAAAATAGGGTTTAGAACAACCACAAACTGCTGAAGAGCAGGAAAATAGGATTTACGACTACCGGTATGAGGGTAGAAAACCAAAAACTCTGGCTGGAGGATAAAAGGTGTATAACCACAAATTCTGCCAAGAAAGCCAGGAAAAATAGGACTTATAACTACCGGTATGAGGGTAGAGGCCCAAAAACATTCCGCTGGGGAACAACCCACTGGGAAGCACAATACATTTGACAAATAGCCGATTCGGGAATAATCCGAAAAGACAGACTGAATCAAGACACGTCCTAATGAGGATATAACTCAAATAGGAACATCCATCCCAATATATGTGTTGGGAGGAAACGGAAGAAACCGTCATCCACGAGGATATATCTCAGTGGGGAACTGCAGAAGGGAAGACAACATTTTCTGCTTATGGGGGTTGACTCTATATGTAGAGATTTTAACCACCCGACATCTGCTTGGGGAGATCTGTAAAGAGATCTACATCACCCAAAAGCAGGGAATAACAAACAAAGGATACATGGCAAGAAATGCAACATGAATATCTGAATGTTTATGAATATGCATGAATATGCGTGATTTATGTTTGATGAATGCTGACAAAACAGACAATTCTAACACAACAAGTTCAGGAATCAAACGTCCGGTATTATACTTCCAGGGGAAAACCAGCTGGAGAGCCAATCTGCGGAGATCTATATGCTGTAAAGCAAAGATCTGCAGGTACTGCTGAAGAAGCAGAGAATCAGAGATATCAGGAAACAAACCAATCCAGGTACAGAAAGTCACAACAGGCAAAACAGCCACCAAAACGAATCTGTAGGGGAACAAGAGAAAACCCAAGATATCTGCAGGGGATCCCAGTGTCAACTGAGAAACAAAAGGTGCATTGCACAAGCCCGAACTGCTGTAGGAGTAACTCCACATAACTCCGCCGGGGAACAACCTACTGAGGGAGAATGATATCATCCAAATAGAGTCTAACTGCATAATCAACTCTACTGGGGAAAACTGTCGGTTACTCTCTTGGGGAACAAACCACTGAGGGAGGACAGATCAAACAAGTAGATTCTGCAACGAACCAACCTACTTGGGGGAGAATATACATAGCGAACTGATCACAACAAGTAGATTCTGCCATATAAGCCACTCTACTAGGGATCACAAACAGTCAGGAAATCAACCCGTTCTCTGGATGCTAGAGCCATCATCCGACCATACTGGGGATTGAAGGAGTATTCAACAGGCGAAACTGCCACAACAAGCATTCTGCAGACTACGCTGAGGAAAAGATGGTTGAAATACTGGGATATCAATCCAATCAACCATCGAGTAGGAAAATAAATCCTGCTCTGCTGAAGAAAAAAAACTCTGATGGAGAGATAGCAACAATTCCGCAGACGACTTTGCCGGGGAAAAGGTAAAGTACCGGGTATCAAACCACTGACTTACCGAGTCTTCAAAAAGAAAGCGATCGTGCTGAGGAAACAGACAACTCCGATGGGGATATCAATAACAGCTCTACTCATGACTGTGCTGAGGAGGTAAATAAAGTCTGGGGCATACGACCCACTGGAGAAAATGACGGGGCACCAAGATGATAAACCATCAACCGCCGAAACTCACAAGGAAAAACCCATGCTAGGAAAAACTGCTGCTGGAAAAGACGAAATCTTCAACAACACTTTGCTTACGACTATACTGGGGAACAATCCCACCAACAACTTTGTTTGAGGAACAACCCCATCAAAGATCTGAAGAAAGAAGATACAACCAAGCCAGGAATATGAACCAATGTCTTACCTGTTGGAAATCATGCCACCCTCGGGAGAGCACTGAGATATTCTTGAGTATCCTTTCAATCTTGTGAACGTTCACTTTGTTTAAAACAAAAATTTTGAAAAATTTAATTTGTTTAAAACAATGACATTTTATCAATTTAAAACATGCAAAACATTTGTTGAATTGAAACAAATAAGAGTGCAAATAATTGGATAAAAAGCTCAAATTTATTTGATGGAATGGTAGCCTGCAAATGGCAAGACTCCATAGATCTGTACAAATTTGAAATCAGTGATATATATTGGAAGAGGGCTACATTGAACATAATGATCCTTTCTCTACCAATTTGAATCTCGATGTATCCGAAGCTTCAGTTGACGACGAATCGAGAATCTTCTGACGAAACGACGACTGTGAAACAGAAAGTCTTGTCAGGATGCAGTTACTTGCCAAATCCCTAATTTTTGCCTAGATTGCCCCAGGGTGAGGTACTCAATCTAGCGGGATGCAAATATTCTCTTTTTTCCAAGTCTCTAATTTTTTCCTGGATTACCCTTGCGGGTTCTCCACCGAGACGCTCATTTTTGCCTAAGCCGCCCTTTCGGGTTTTCAACTTAGCGAGCTATTCTGTTTTTTCATTTGCATATACTTTTTTTCCTAGGCAAAGTATCTCTTAACTGCATCTGAATTCACAGGACGAGTGAAATCCTCCCCATCCATTGTTGTAAGCATCAAAGCACCGCCTGAAAAGGCTCTCTTAACAACATATGGACCCTCGTAGTTTGGAGTCCACTTGCCCCTGGAATCGGGCGCGAAAGACAAGACTTTCTTGAGCACGAGGTCACCTTCTCGGAACACACGAGGCTTGACCTTCTTATCGAATGCTTTCTTCATTCTCTGCTGATATAACTGACCATGACACATGGCAGTTAAACGCTTCTCTTCGATCAAATTCAATTGGTCGTAACGACTCTGAATCCATTCAGCATCAGTCAACTTGGCTTCCATCAAGACTCGCATTGATGGGATCTCCACCTCTACTGGGAGAACGGCTTCCATGCCATAAACAAGAGAGAAAGGGGTTGCCCCTGTTGAAGTGCGTACAGACGTACGATATCCATGCAAAGCAAATGGCAGCATCTCATGCCAATCTTTGTATGTGACAGTCATCTTCTGGATAATCCTCTTGATATTCTTATTAGCAGCTTCAACAGCCCCATTCATCTTAGGTCTGTAGGGAGAAGAATTATGGTGTGCAATCTTGAATTTAGCGCACAACTCATCCATCATCTTGTTATTCAGATTAGATCCATTATCAATAATGATCCTCTCTGGCACACCATAACGGCAAATCAGCTGGTTCTTGATAAACTTCACAACCACCTGTCTGGTTACATTCGCGTACGAAGCGGCTTCAACCCATTTGTTGAAGTAGTCAATTGCTACGAGAATAAACCTGTGTCCGTTGGACGCTTTCGGCTCAATCATGCCGATCATGTCGATTCCCCACATAGAGAAAGGCCATGGTGATGAAATCACATTCAGGAGTGTCGGAGGAACATGAATCTTATCCGCATAAATTTGACACTTGTGACATTTCTTCACATACTTGCAACAGTCAGACTCCATTGTCAGCCAATAGTAGCCTGCTCTCAACATCTTCTTAGCCATGGCATGTCCATTGGAATGAGTACCAAATGAACCCTCATGGACCTCAGTCATCAATAGGTTTGCTTCGTGTCTATCCACGCATCTGAGCAAAACCATATCAAAATTTCTCTTGTACAGCACTTCACCACTGAGGTAGAAACTGCCTGACAACCTTCTCAAAGTTTTCCTATCTTTCATAGATGCCCCAGGCGGGTAGACCTGGTTCTGGAGGAAATTCTTGATATCAAAATACCAAGGCTTGTCATCTTTCACTTCTTCAATTGCAAATATGTGAGCGGGTCTGTCCAAGCGCATCACAGTAATATTGGGGACATCATTCCACCATCTGACCACAATCATGGAAGCAAGCGTAGCAAGAGCATCTGCCATCCGATTATCCTCTCGAGGAATGTGATAAAATTCAACTTCTGTGAAGAATGTTGAAATTCTCCTTGCATAATCTCTGTACGGAATGAGACCTGGCTGATTCGTCTCCCATTCACCCTTGATCTGATTGACAACCAGGGCTGAATCACCATAGACATCAAGATACTTGATTCTCAAATCGATGCATTCTTCAAGTCCCATAATACAAGCTTCATACTCCGCCATATTATTCGTGCATTTGAAAGTTAGCCTTGCTGTAAACGGAATGTGTGAACCTTGAGGAGTAATGATCACTGCCCCAATTCCATTTCCATATTGATTAACAGCGCCATCAAACACCATCGTCCATCTGGAACCAGGTTCTGGACCTTCATCAAGTGTAGGCTCATCGCAATCTTTCATCTTCAAATACAGTATTTCCTCATCCGGGAAGTCATACTGGACAGACTGATGATCTTCAATTGGCTGGTGCGCTAAATGGTCAGCCAAGATACTACCTTTGATAGCTTTCTGAGCTCGATACTCAATATCATACTCAGACAATAACATCTGCCAACGGGCAATCCTCCCAGTTAAAGCAGGCTTCTCGAAGATATACTTAATTGGATCCATTCTGGATATCAACCAAGTTGTATGATTTATCATGTACTGGCGCAAACGCTTAGCAGCCCAAGCCAAAGCACAGCACGTCTTCTCAAGCGTAGAGTACCGAGACTCACAATCAGTAAACTTCTTACTGAGGTAGTATATAGCAAACTCCTTCTTCCCTGATTCGTCTTGTTGACCGAGTACACAACCCATCGAGTCTTCAAGAACTGTTAAGTACATGATCAGAGGTCTTCCTTCCACAGGCGGAGACAAGATCGGAGGTTCGGACAGATACTCTTTGATACTGTCGAAAGCTTTCTGGCAATCCTCGGTCCAATCATGAGACTGATCTTTCCGGAGGAGCTTGAATATCGGCGCACATGTGGCAGTCATGTGGGATATAAATCTGGAAATGTAATTCAAGCGGCCAAGAAAACCTCGGACTTGCTTCTCAGTTTTGGGTGCAGGCATCTCTTGTATTGCTTTGACCTTTGCAGGATCAACTTCAATACCTCTTTCACTTACCACAAAACCCAACAACTTGCCGGAACGGACTCCAAACGTACATTTGTTCGGATTCAGGCGAAGTTTGAACTTCCTCAAACGCTGGAAGAGCTTCAACAAATGCTCAACATTCTCAACTTCCGTTCGGGACTTAGCAATCATATCATCAACATAGACTTTTATCTCCTTGTGCATCATGTCATGAAACAAGGTAGTCATAGCTCGTTGATACGTGGCTCCGGCGTTCTTCAAACCGAAGGGCATCACTCGATAACAGAATGTTCCCCAAGGTGTGATGAATGTTGTCTTCTCCATATCCTCTGGTGCCATCTTGATTTGATTATATCCGGAAAATCCGTCCATAAAGGAAAAGACTTTGAATTTGGCTGTATTATCTACCAACATGTCAATGTGTGGTAGAGGAAAATCATCTTTCGGGCTAGCCTTATTCAGATCTCTGTAGTCAACGCACATACGGACTTTTCCGTCCTTCTTAGGAACAGGCACAATGTTGGCCACCCATTGAGGATATGTAGAAGTCACCAGAAACCCCGCATCAATTTGCTTCTGAACTTCCTCTTTGATCTTCACTGCCATATCTGGATGAGTTCTTCTGAGCTTCTGCTTCACAGGCACGCACTCAGGCTTTAAAGGCAGGAAATGTTGCACAATATCTGTATCTAAACCTGGCATGTCTTCATAGGACCAAGCAAAGATGTCCGAATATTCTCGTAGCAAACTGATCAAATCTTCCTTGACAGACCCTTCAAGAAGTGCCCCAATCTTCACCAGGCGAACACAATCCTCAGACCCCAAGTTGACTGTTTCCAAGTCTTCGAGATGCGGCTGAATGATCTTCTCTTCGTGCTCAAGGAGACGGGTAATCTCATCAGGAATCTCTTCAACATCATCTTCCTCTGCCTCAAATACAGGGAATTCAAAATTGGGAGATGGCGTTGGATCATTATGTTCAATGGGTTTTAGAATCAACCTGCATAATGATTTTGGTTAATGGAAAACTTTAGAATTTAAACAAGCAAATCATTATGCAGATGAAAAATGTTTGCTTTTATTCTTGTTTTTGTTTTTATGGGTTTTTTGTGATCACTGATTTCATGCAGAAAGGCAAAAAGTGAAAACAAAGGAAAAACAAATGTTGAAACAATGTGAAAATTGAATGAAAACATCATTGTATATATGCTTTGCCAACAATGTCATCACTTCTCCTTTTGGCATGGGAGAAGGGTTTTAAACAAAGTGAACAATTTACTCTGATCTATGGATGACTGTAGGAACATCTACAGCGACCCAATTGTGGCAGACACCACCAGGAATAACAAAATTGTTCAAGTCTTCTACGTCTTCTTCAATGATAGCAGCAGCTTCCTCTTCAGGTTGATCGTCATGGATGAATCCTCCACTTGTGAACAAACCGTGCTCATTACATGCCCCAGAACAGTAGCCAATGCCAGCCCGGGATCTGTTGTCTTCGAGTTCAAGCACTTTCCCTAATCCAGCAACTGCACCACATTCGATGGCCAGCTTCGCATCTCGGTAGGAAGTGAATGAAGGAGACTTCTTCTCGATTGGTTCGTCAATAGATAAAGCTTGAAACTGAGTTCCAACTTCATCCTCTGCGCCAATGTACGAGAAAGAAGACAGATGGCTAACCAGGAGAGCCTTTTCTCCCCCTACTACAACCAATTTCTTGTTTTTCACAAACTTCAACTTTTGGTGTAGGGTGGATGTCACGGCGCCAGCCTCGTGAATCCATGGTCTGCCTAAGAGACAGCTGTAAGATGGGTGGATATCCATTACTTGGAAAGTAACTTGGAAATCACTTGGTCCTATCTTGATTGGGAGATCAACTTCCCCAATCACGGTCTTGCGCGACCCATCAAAAGCTTTTACAACAACCCCACTCTGCCTCATAGGAGGACCTTGATATGACAATCTGGAGAGTGTGGATTTTGGCAATACATTTAGAGAAGATCCAGTGTCCACCAGCACATTGGACATTGCATCAGATTTGCAGTTCATAGAGATATGTAAAGCCATGTTGTGGTCCCTTCCCTCCTCAGGGAGATCAGCGTCACAAAAGCTCAAAGTGTTGCAAGCGGTAATGTTTGCAACGATGCTATCAAATTGTTCAAGGGTGACGTCGTGATCAACATACGCCAGATCCAAGACTTTCTGCAAAGACTCCCTATGAGGTTCTGAATTCAACAGCAGAGAAAGAATAGAGATCTTGGATGGTGTGTGTAGAAGCTGGTCTACAATATTGTACTCACTCTTTCTGATGAGCCTCAGCATCTCATCAGATTCTTCATCAACAATGCCACTTGGGCCAACTGAAGAAACAGGAGTTTTTTGTACGGATGAGGAGGGTTTGGCAACATCAAGTGCCGGATTCTGAACATTCACAGCGGTTCCCACAGGGCGCTCAACAGTATCAGAAACAGCAGGGGCTTTAGCAGGTGCAGAAAATACACGACCACTTCGGGTCAACCCACTGACATCAGCAACAGTGGTCACAGAAGTTGAAGGCAAAGGTACTTCGACCCCATCCTGGACAGCAACAGGATTATACTAGAATGGCACAGCTCGATCAGATGAATAAGGCACAGGGCCGGCAGGCTTAATAATCAAAGAAGGGGAAGCCTTCGGCTTGTTGCTATTGTAGCGAATAATAACCGGTTCAGGCAGCTTGAACACTGGTGAGATGACATTCACTTCAGGCTCAACTTCATCAACATTGCGATTCTGCAGAATCTCAATGGTACCTTCATTCAACAACTTCTGAAGTTCTCGGCGGACTTGGTCGCAACCCAAGCGGTTAACCGAACAGACGCGGCATTTGTCGTGGTTATGCTCCAAGTAGCTGTACTGACACAGCATACGGTGTAAATCAACCAACGACTGCCTGATATGGCTGACATATCTGACCTTGTACTTCCCAAGGCATTCCTGAATCATATTCACAGATTTCCCATGCGCAGGCAATGGGTTCTTGGTGACATTTGGGCTTGAGTCCTCAAAACTCAGAATTCTACTTCTCATAAGGTCTTGCACCTTAGTCTTCAGCGGGAAGCAATTTTCCACATTGTGGCCCGGAGCACCGGAATGGTAGATACAATGCTGGTCTGGTTTGTACCACCATTGTGGGTTTGCAGGAATGGCAGGAGGATCCCTGGGAGAAACCAATTTCCTTTCCAACAAGGAAGGATAAAGCTCTGCATATGTCATAGGAATTGGATCGAAGCTGATCTTCTTCCTATCATAATTCACGTTAGCTTGATTAGTTGTACTTCCACGAGGCTGGTAAGCCTGTTGCTGTGGACGTTGCTGTTGTTGTTGGTATTGCGGTTGTTGATATTGCTGCTGATGCTGAAATTGTTGATGCTGATACTGTTGAGCATTATCTTTGAATACAGGTGCTATATGAGCCACCTGGTGTTGATGACCGGTACGACGTGCAGGCTTCCTCTGAACAGAGGGTCTTCTATGCTTTGGCTGAGATTGCACAGCGTGCGCTTCGCCTTCTTTCCTCTTAAACGCCCCATATCGTTTAGAGGAAGAACCATCATCTTTAGCCAACCGTCCTTCACGGACACCTTCTTCAAGACGCATCCCCATGTTCACCATCTCGGTGAAGTCAGAGGGAGCGCTTGCTACCATCCGCTCATAATAAAATGAGCCAAGAGTCTTCAGAAAGATCTTGGTCATTTCTTTCTCTTCCAGCGGTGGAGTGATTTGAGCTGCCAGCTCTCGCCATCTCTGGGCGTACTCCTTGAACGACTCTTTGTCTTTCTGCGACATGGACCTGAGTTGATCTCGGTCAGGCGCCATATCGACGTTGTACTTATATTGCTTGACGAAAGCTTCGCCAAGGTCGTTGAAAGATCGGATGTTGACACTGTCCAGGCTCATGTACCATCTGAGCGCGGCACCAGACAGACTATCTTGGAAATAATGAATCAGGAGTTGATCATTATCAGTCTGTGTTGACATCTTCCTGGCGTACATGACCAGGTGAGCAAGTGGACAGGTGTTCCCCTTGTATTTTTCAAAGTCCGGGACCTTGAATTTGATCGGTATCTTGACACCGGGAACTAAACAGAGTTCGGCTGCAGACTTGCCGAAGAGATCTTTTCCTCGAAGAGTCCTCAATTCCTTTCTCATCTCAAGGAATTGATCGTTCATGGCATCCATCTTTTCATGAACATCTGAGCCCTCAGATGGCTCAGAGTGATAGATGGTGTCGTCTACCCTGGGCATGGTTGTAGCACCTCAAATTTGCACCCATCATTGTACATACATTCTCATATTAGGTCATAGCATATCATGGTCCATTTGCATAGCATTGCATTGTCCCATTTGCCTCAAGTGCAAGTCAATCAAGAAATTAGGTCAAACTGGTCAGGAGATCAGTCAGTCAAGCAAGCAAGCACAATTCTCAAGGAGCCAAGGCCCTAAGGTTGGTCCAACATGTTCACATGACTTGGGGATCCATTTGAAGTGTTTTGGTCAAGGATTGGATGTTCAGAAGTCATCAGTCAATGCACAGTTAGTCAGAAACCCTAAAAGTCAACTGTTGGTCAACTGTCCATTTAATCAGTGATTTGATGATGGGATTTGGTTTGAGAGAGCTTATTCATGTCCCAATAGGCCTCATATATCATGTCAAACACCATCATGGAAGAATTTGAAGCCAGATCAGAAATTTCCAAAAATGGAAACTGGACCTGTAATTGAAACCTGCCCAAAATGGAAAGTCTTGATCCTCAAACTTACATCATGATACAAGCTTCAAATGAATTTTTGCCCAACATGAAAGTTGAAGATCTTGTTCTCCCATTTCCAAAAAGTCCAAGAACACTCAATTCCCATGTATGGTTGGCAAGTTATGATCAATTCATTTTCACAAAATCTTGAACTTCAAAAGGCCATATCTCTCAAACCATTTGGCCAATTTGGGTGGGGTTTTTTTCCTACAAGTCACATTTGATCCCCTCTTTCCAAAAATGTAACTTTCATGTACCAAAACCTTATGGATCAAAATGGCATTTTTTGACTTACTTGAATTAATTTCAAGTGAAGTGAAATTTTGACTTTTTAAAATAAACCTTTTCCATCATTTTGGCCATTGGGAATTGATCTGAAATTGTATTTTGGACATGTTTAAAGACAAATTCGTGCAAGTACATACACCCATCACCTAGTTGCTTGAAAATTGGAAAAAAGTACATTTCTCAACAACTCTATCCCACATTTCCATGGACTTTGATTTGTACTCTTAAACAGAGATTTTGGACATCATTTTCTGTCATTGTGAACCCTAGTTGCAGCCATCTAACTCAGAAAATCTCACTCTCTCTCAAATTCATTTTTGGCCATTTTCAAAAGTCTTAAAAAATCCTCCAAATAACCCGACCTTGCCTTTGTTGATTCATCATCCAAACAACATCTTGAGCTCATTCCAACATTGTTTCTCCACCTGTAGAAGCCTCTTGCCCGACTGTTTTCCCAAGGTGTCATCAATGGCAAAGTGTGGTTGAAGTCTTTTCAAGCTGTTGCAAGCCAAAGTCTCTCCACCATTCACCTCCTGGACACTTGTTGAGCAGCTGTTTTGGCCATTTGTAACAAAACAACAGCTACATCACGACTGTTCTACAAATTAGGTGAGTTTTCGACCTCAACCTTTTCCAAAACCATGATATGCATCTTGTAGATATTCTTACCATGAACACATTGGGCTTTGAATCGAAGAAAATGGCTAGGTATTTAGAGAGAAATATGAAATTCAAGTTTGATAATCAAAAATGTTTTTGTATGTTTTGTTTTGCTTAGTTCGATTCAGTCAAAAGTGAGGTTAGATTTGTGTTAGGCATGATTAGGCGAGTGGATTGTTGTGTTTAATTCCCATTTCTGGGATTTTTGTTCATCCTTGATGATGAACATCACTGTAGCACGCGAAACCCTAAAGGCCAAAACCCAGGAAACGCGTTTGGACGTTGAAGCCTTGTGCTTGCATGAATGTAGCACTGTTGCATGGCCAACAACCAATCAGGACATTTCATTTCCGTCCCCTATGCGCTGCGTTTTGATAAGTGGCATGGCTATTTACAAGTTTGCCACTGTCGTGGCACATGACCCATTAATCCATGTTGTTTTTGCAATTTTTATTTCATTTGATCACCAATCTTGTAAAATCCATAACTCGTCCATTTTAAATCCAAATTTCATGAGATTTTTTGCATCATGTTCATCACAATCTCTAGTTTTTTATCATATTTTTTCCAGATTTTTTTGGTGAGTGGATTTTAATTGTTATTAGGGTTTGTAACATGTATGCATATTTTGTACACTTTGCCAAAACATTTGTGAAATGATGATACTTTATCCAATGGCTCCCAAATTTTTTGTGCTTAAACTAGACACATTCATGGTGATTTTGATGTAGAGTTTGTGAATTTATCATTGCTGGTTTGTGAGTTATGATTTTTTGAATTAGGGTGTGACAATTTGTGTCACACCATTGATGTCCAACTTCATGATTTTCATTACCATGCTTCTTGACCTCCAATTGATCTAAAATTTTGCATGAACCTACTCTTGTATGTCTAGTTTACATGTGAATTTTCCTGGAATTATTTGTGGCATTTCCTAATTGTTTGAGATTTTCTCCCCTGCTTAGTCAAATGTTGACTTTTTGTGACACATGTTCCCATTTCATTTGTGAAATTCTCATACTTTATTAGATGGACATGAAATTTTACATGAGATAACTAGACATCCTCATCTTTTCCATGGTTTTAGTCCCATTCATTTATCATACACCATCTCTGATTTATGATTTTTCTAAGTTGATGCATGTTTGGTTGACTTCTTTGAGCATGTTCAAAATTGCTTTGACTTTCTGATTTTCATTGACTGCCTTCCACTTGTCCAAATGAGATGAAATTTGACATGCTTACCATGCTGTGGGTTGTGATTGATCATGATTTATTTGGTGATTTTTGGAAATGTTTGAGATTGGTTTTGATGCAAGTCTTTCTGTTGACTTCTATGAGCTTCTGTTTGCAACACTTTGACCTAAATTGTTCATGAGATGATGATGATGATTGATATGAATGTGAACCCAATTGGTTGTGTTTCTTAATTGTTTGAACATGATTTTGGATGCTTGCCCTTTGCTGTTTTGACTTTTTCATTCCTTTTTGACCCTAGGCTTGCCCTAGTGGTCCTGTTACTCACCTTTGAGCTCATGTTTTCAGGTTGACCAACAAATGACCAATGAGACCATTTCTTTTTGATTGGGCTTGCTTAAATATCACTGTCTAACTTGTTTGTTTTGTAGGTGGCTTGGCTCACATGCCTTAATCCTTGTGCCTTGCACATCCATTTGCTTCTGACTGACTGTTGACTTCTGTTTCCTTTTGCTTTGTTTGAGGTTGTATACTAATGTCTGCTTGACTGTTTCAGGTACTTTAGTTGCTCAGTTCCTTGTGAACTTTTGCTTTGCTTTGCTTGTATAAGCAATTTGCATTGAGGTATACTTCTAATCTTCATGTAGTCTGGAAGACCTGGCCTGTTACTTGGCCAGGCAACTGTCTGAAGTCCTCCTTAAGAGGCAATGTTTGTGACTGTTTACTTTTGTCCTTGCATAGAGTCAAAGACCTCCTAAGTGAAGAGGCAATTGGCAGAACCCAAGGGGTATGCAATCTATCCCCTGCTATTCTGTGTGTCATCTGCTTTGCTCACACCACTGTGTTGACGCATTGCAGATACAAACCCAAGATCTTGTACAATTGTACAGTTGAGTCAGTATCAAATGTGTAGAAGGGTTCCCACTTTCTGAACCCACACATTCTTGTCTTAAAGCTCTCCCAGGCCAGGGATAAGAGCTGTGAAGTCTTATCTTCACTCACCTTTCATCTGCTTCACCTTAGCCCCTCAATGGCAAGGTTAAGAGCACATTCACCCAGTTCCAGAGGTTTGTTTGTTGAGGTTGATATGACCCCTCGACTAAAACCTAACCCTTGTTTGAGCCACTTGCTTGTGTATAGTGTGTGCTACTTGTGCTTGTATGTTTGTTTGACTTGCTTCCTGTGCAAGTTAGGGTTAGTTTAGACTTGCTTCCTGTGCAAGATAGGTTTTGCTTGGCTTGCTTCCTGTGCAAGTTAAGTGTGTGTGTAGCTTGCTTCCTGTGCAAGTCATGCTTAGGATAGGCTGGCTCCCTGTGCCAGTTAGCTAGAAACCTTAACTTAGGGTTGATTTTGCATGATAACATCTAGGCTCGAGTCGTAGTCTCCCTAGTTGTGTCTCCCTCGGTTATCTGGTTAGGCTAGTCCTTTATCCCTCCGTAGGGGAACTACATCGCCCTGATCTTCACACCAGATGAAGTATGTAGGCAGAAGATTGAGCTGATCTCTCCGGGCGCCTGTGTCTTTGTTTTGTCTTGTTGTGTGCTTGGAAGTTGATGTAAGTCCATCGAGTGGCATTTGGGTTCCAGTGTGGGTTTGTTGGTTCGGATGCTGATGTAAGTCCAGTGATTGGCATTCAGGCTCCATGTTTGCCTTCTTGTGTGTGTTCTGGTTCGGATGCTGATGTAAGTCCAGTGATTGGCATTCAGGCTCCATGTTTGCCTTTGCCTGTGTTTGTTTGTGTGCGTGTTAGCCGAGCTACGAATGCTCTGATTCTTCTCTCGTCCGAGAAGATACGTATGCATAGGATGCGATATCCTAGCGAGCATGTGTTGTTTCCCCAGTCCGAACTACTTCGACTCTGATGTCTATGCCTGATAGACTAAGTAGGCCCAGGATGCGGTATCCTGCCGAGTCAGTTTCAGTCAGTTTCTTGTGTCTCTTTCAGCCAGTGTGTGTGAGTTTGAGCAGCATTTTTTAGCAACCATTTTCCTTTCTATTGTGCGTGGATCCTGTCGAGTACGACGGATGCGTAAGGGTGCTAATACCTTCCCTTCGCATAACCGACTCCCGAACCCATCCTCTTTGGTCGCGAGACCATGTCTTTTCCAGGTTTACTTCGAGCGTTTCCTTTCCCTCTTTTGGGATAAATAACGCACGGTGGCGGCTCTGTTGTTCTTGTTTTCCCGCCGGTTTTTCGCGTAATGCGACAGCTGGCGACTCCACTGGGGACATAGAGAAGTTGACCTATGCTGGTCCATCTTCCCTAAGCGAGTCTCTCCTAGCGCTCTCTAGGTTAGGGTTTGGTTGCTTTGTGCTGTGTTTATTTATTGCATTCATTATTTACTGTTTGCATTCATTGTCTATTGTTTGCATTTATGTTTGCACCTATGTTTGCATTCATTCATTCATATTCATCTGGCTGGTTGTCTGTTTCTCTCTGTTGGGGTGGGAGTTACATGAGGTAAAAGGCCCAATACCCAGGCCATGAGTGAAATCTAGGATACTTAGGAATAGAGTGATTCATGGGAAGCGGGTGGTATTGCGCCACTTAGCGGAACATTGATATCACGAGCAGTTCAGACCCTGGTGGGATATTATCGTTACATACTTCGGGTGTGTATATGATGATATTCTGCGAAAGGTTATTTATGCTGCGTTTCTCTCGACCTTACCCTGGCCTAGATGACACCCGTGAGTGGGGAGGGAATGATCATTATTACAGGTACAGTTGGTGACTTGTTGGTGACTTGTTGGTGACTTGTGATCCTGTTGGTGACTATTGGTTCAGAAGTTTGGGGTCTCAGATGACTTTGGGTTTCAGATGAATTTGTGGTTCCGAGTTCAAGCCGAAGCTTTGATCCTGTGTTCCGAGAGACACAGCCAACCAGTCGTGTCTGCATCATTTGCATCATAGCATGTTTATTTTCAAAAAAAAAATACGCAAAAAAAAAAAAGGGAAAAAAAACTAATCCCTGCATGCATATCATTTCTCAGGTACATTCCAGAGCTTGTTCACTGATAGAGATGGCAACAGTCCCAGAGTTGAAGCGGAAGACTTGTTCCTACAGCTTTCACCGTGAACCTTTGACGTCTCTGATTGAGTTGAGCAACCTTATGACCAGTGGTAACCAGAAGGGGTTTGTTGACCAGTATGGAGATATTCTGACACTGTTGAAGATGGTAGTCGATTCGGTGCCGTTGCAGACTCTTCTACAGTTCTACGACCCAGAGCTTCATTGTTTCACCTTTCAAGATTATCAGTTGGCGCCTACTCTGGAGGAGTATTCCATTCTGCTGAGTGTCCCGGTCCGGTATCAGGTTCCTTTCTTGGATGTGCCCAAGGAGGTTGATTTCAGAGTTGTTACCAGAGCTCTCCATTTGGGTATCAAGGAAGTCAGTGATAGTTGGAAGTCCAGTGGGGATGTTGTAGGATTGCCTTTGAAGTTTCTGTTGAGGATAGCTAGAGGAGAAGCAGAGAAGGGAAGTTGGGAACCCTTTCATGCTCAGTTGGCCGTCATGATCTATGGGATCGTCCTGTTTCCGAGTATGCCCAATTTTGTTGACTATGCTGCAGTCAGTATTTTCATTGGAGGAAATCCAGTTCCTACTCTGTTAGCTGACACTTACTATGATATTCACAGTAGGCATGGTAAGGGTGGGGCTATCAGGTGTTGTCTCCCGCTTTTGCTCAGATGGTTCTTGTCTCTCCTGCCAGTCAGTGGACCTTTTGTGGATGCTCAGAGCACGCATAAGTGGACTCAGAGGGTTATGTCTCTTACCTCCTATGATATCAGGTGGCAATCTTACCGGATGGATGTGCGTAACGTCATTATGAGCTGTGGAGGATTCCGTAATGTGCCACTCATAGGGACTAGGGGTTGCATCAATTACAACCCGGTTCTTTCTCTCCGCCAGTTGGGGTTTGTGATGAAGGGAAGACCACTTGAGGCTGAGGTAGCAGAAAGTGTGTATTTTGAGAAGCAGAGTGACCCGGATAGATTGGAGCAGATAGGAAGAGCTTGGAAGTCTATTGGTGTGAAGGATGGATCTGTCTTAGGGAAGAAGTTTGCCGTTGCTATGCCTGATTACACTGATTGGGTCAAGGAGAGAGTAGAAACTTTGTTGTTACCCTACAATAGGATGGAGCCGTTGCAGGAGCAACCACCTTTGATCCTTGCTGAGAGTGTGCCTGCGGAGCACTACAAGCAAGCCCTGATGGAGAATCGCCGTTTGAGAGGGAAGGAGCAAGATACCCAGATGGAGCTGTACAAAGCCAAAGCTGATAGGTTGAACTTGGCTCATCAACTCAGAGGAGTGCGAGAAGAAGATGCTAGTAGACTGAGAAACAAGAAGCGATCCTACGAGGAAGTGGAGAGCATGTTAGATGCAGAACACCGGGAGTGCTTGAGGCTGCGGAGAGTTGAGGCCAGCTATCAGAAGAAGATCAGAGACTTGGAGAAGCAACTCAGAGATAAAGACATCCAGTTGAAGAAGGAAGTAGACTTGAGACAGGCATCAGAGAACCACCTTGGAGGAGAAGTGGTAGAGCTTAGACGACAACTGAAGGAGAAGATCACTCTTTTGCCAGAATGTTCAGAATGTGACCTGTTGATAGACCAGTGTCAGTACTTGAAGACTCTCATTCCGGGAGGCCGTTTGTCTTAGCTTGTATCTTTGATATGTATGTTGAGAATCACCTTCAGGCTTGTTGGATGGGATTCATTGTTGTACTCCGATTGTTTGGATTTTCTTTGTCGACTTTGTTGTATGATCCTGTTACTCATATAGATGAGGTTGTTGGTTTCACCTTGTACTCATCACTCTTGTGTATGTTGTTTCTGTGCTTCTGTGTTGTTCTTGTTGCAGGTTGCCATCTTTTGAGGATGACTTAGGCTCTTTGAATGCCTGAGGAATGAACATATCATGTGCATCATACGCATCATTAGCACCATACTCATATCATTTTGCATAACAGGTGTTCTTGGCCGTGACTTCTCACTCTTGGTTCCTGTTCAGGCAGGATAGCTGATCAACGTCCGCACCGCTACTCAACAAGACTGAATCAACAGAGAGGTATGGATCAAGTTCAAGCTGAGTTGGCTGAGATGAAGGCTAACATGGCCCAGTTTATGAATATGATGCAAGGGGTTGCACAAGGTCAAGAAGAACTTCGAGCCATGGTTCAGAGACAAGAGGCTGCAATTCCACCGGTCAACCATGCTCCGCCAGAGGGAGGCCCGGTCAATGATAACAATGTTACTGCTGCTGTACCCATCAACAACTATGCTGTAGGTGATGAGTTGGGGGGTATTCGAATCAACGGTCAACCTATTGCTCCAGATGCCGCTAATGCCAGAGCAGTCCGTGCCCCGGCCCGTAATCCTGCTCCGATTGTTGACAGACAAGAGGATATGTTTTCTCTGCTCAGTGAAGACGAAGACGTTCTGGGAAGGGTTAATGAGAGGGATCGTAAAGTTGATGCCCTTGCTGAGAAAATTAGAGCTATGGAATGTCAGAATTCTCTCGGTTTTGATGTTACCAATATGGGGTTGGTGGAAGGTTTGAGAATCCCTTACAAGTTCAAAGCACCGTCATTCGACAAATACAACGGTACTTCTTGCCCTCGCACCCATGTGCAGGCTTATTATCGAAAAATCTCTGCGTATACCGATGATGAAAAGATGTGGATGTATTTTTTCCAAGACAGTCTATCTGGGGCTTCTTTGGACTGGTACATGGAATTGAAGAGAGATTCTATCCGCTGTTGGAGGGATCTGGGTGAGGCCTTTTTGAGGCAATACAAACACAACATGGACATGGCACCGAGCCGGACTCAGCTGCAGAGTCTTTGTCAGAAATCTAATGAAAGCTTCAAGGAGTATGCCCAGAGGTGGCGTGAACTGGCTGCTAGAGTTCAACCCCCTATGCTGGAGAGGAAGTTGACAGATATGTTTATCGGTACTCTTCAGGGTGTGTTTATGGACCGGATGGGGAGCTGCCCATTCGGTAGTTTTTCCGATGTTGTCATTTGTGGAGAGAGGACTGAGAGCTTGATTAAAACTGGGAAGATCCAAGATGCTGGTTCCTCTTCTTCTAAGAAGCCGTTTGCTGGGGCACCTCGTCGAAGAGAGGGTGAAACTAATGCTGTTCAACACCGCAGAGATCAGAACAGAATTGAATACCGTCAAGCTGCTGCAGTAACCATTCCGGCACCTCAACCTCGTCAACAACAACAACAAAGAGTGCAACAACCGCAACAACAACAACAACAACGTCCGTATCAGCCCAGACAAAGGATGCCTGATCGACGTTTTGATTCGCTACCCATGTCGTACGCCGAACTGCTGCCCGAACTACTCAGGTTGGGGATGGTTGAGTTGCGTACAATGGCTCCGCCTACAGTATTGCCTCCTGGGTACGACGCCAACGTCCGTTGTGACTTTCACTCCGGGGCACCAGGGCATCATACTGAGAAGTGTCGGGCTCTCCAGCACAAGGTCCAAGATTTGATCGATGCCAAAGCAATCAACTTCGCTCCAGTGCCTAATGTCGTAAACAACCCTATGCCTCAGCATGGTGGGCATAGAGTGAACAATATTGAGGGGAAAGAAGCTGAAGATCTGGTTGTTAATGTTAATGATGTTCAGACTTCTCTGCTAGTTGTGAAGGGCCGTCTGCTGAATGGGGGTGTCTACTCGGGCTGTGATGAGGATTGTTTGGGCTGTGCAGAATCTGAGAATGGTTGCAACCAGTTAAGGGCCGATATCCAGGGTATGATGGATGAGGGTTGTTTGCAATTCAGTAGGGCTGTAAAAGATCGTGGAACAGTGTCAACTATCACCATTTACTTTAAACCTTCTGAAGGACGTGGACAAAGGGTCGTTAGTGCACCTGCAACAAATGGTACCCCAGTTACCATTTCAGTGCCTGTAACCATCAGTGCTCCAACTGCTATCGTTGCGTCTGGAAGAAGGGCTGTTGAGAATAGTAGAGTTGTGCCGTGGAAGTACGATAATGCTTACCGCAGTAACAGAAGGGCTGAAAGTCAGACGAGACCAGCGAATCAAGCTCCAGTGACAATTGGTTTACCGAATAGAGTTCCTGCAACTGTTGGTCCGGCTGTGGATAATGTGGGGGGTCCAGGAGGTTTTACCAGAAGCGGTCGTCTGTTTGCACCGCAGCCTTTGAGGGACAATAATGTTGAGGCTCTCGCCAGAGCAAAGGGTAAGCAAGCTGTGGTTGAGGAAGAACCTGTCCAGAAGGAAGCGCCCGAGGGGACATTTGAGAAGGACGTGGAGGAGTTTATGAAAATAATCAAGAAGAGTGACTACAAGATTGTAGATCAGTTGAATCAAACTCCGTCCAAGATTTCTATACTTTCACTGTTGATGTGCTCTGAGGCACACCGTAATGCCTTGCTGAAGATGTTGAATCTGGCTTACGTGCCTCAGGAGATTTCTGTCAATCAACTGGAGGGTGTGATGGCCAATGTGAGCACCAGGCATGGTGTAGGATTCACCAACCTGGACTTACCGCCTGAAGGGCGGAACCATAACAAAGCCTTGCACATCACCATGGAGTGCAAGGGGGCAGTGCTGTCTCACGTATTGGTAGACACCGGGTCGTCGCTGAATGTGCTGCCTAAGCAGATTTTGAAGAAGATTGATATGGAAGGGTTTGTGCTTACTCCCAGTGACCTGATCGTTCGTGCTTTCGACGGATCCAAACGTTCTGTGTGTGGGGAAGTTACCTTGCCTGTGAAGATAGGTCCTGAGGTATTCGATATCATCTTCTATGTTATGGACATCCAGCCCGCCTATAGTTGTTTATTGGGGCGTCCATGGATTCATGCAGCAGGGGCAGTCTCGTCGACTCTCCATCAAAAGCTCAAGTATGTCTGGAACGGTCAGATTGTGACTGTGTGCGGTGAAGAGGAGATTCTGGTGAGTCATCTATCCTCGTTCAAGTATGTTGAGGTGGATGGCGAGATCCACGAAACCTTATGTCAGGCGTTTGAGACTGTGGCTCTTGAGAAAGTGGCGTACGCTGAGCAGAGGAAGCCAGGTGCTTCAATTACTTCTTACAAGCAGGCTAAGGAGGTTGTGGATTCTGGCAAAGCGGAAGGCTGGGGCAAGATGGTGGACTTGCCTGTTAAAGAAGACAAATTTGGTGTTGGTTACGAGCCTCTCCAAGCAGAGCAGAATGGTCAAGCGGGTCCGAGTACTTTTACCAGCGCTGGGCTGATGAATCATGGCGACGTCTCTGCAACCGGTAGTGAAGACTGTGACAGTGATTGTGATTTGGACAACTGGGTTCGCCCGTGTGCACCAGGGGGGTCTATCAACAACTGGACGGCTGAAGAAGTGGTTCAAGTTACTCTTCTGACAGAGTAATTTTCTGTTGTTTTTGTCATTTTGCATGAAAATCCTACGATCCGCCCAAGGCGTAGTGATTCATTGTAGGGCCTCATCATGTTTTAATGATTATCATTAATGAAGGACATTTTTTTGAAATCAAACTTTGTGATCCCTGTCTTTCTATTTTTTGTTTTCATCTTTTTCAAAAACAATAAAAATGGCAATGTTTTTGTTTTTTGTGACTTTATTGAACTCTTTTTTCTAAAACAAAGCATTAAACATGCAGAAGCGATCTTATGGCATTCACTATGAACAGTTCTGTTATGGCTCAGTATGATTTCGACAATCCCATCTACCAAGCTGAAGAGGAGAGTGAGGAAGACTGTGAACTTCCTGCAGAATTGGTCAGATTGCTGAAGCAGGAGGAAAGGGTCATCCAACCTCATCAGGAGGAGTTGGAGGTTGTTAATTTGGGTACTGAGGACGCCAAAAGAGAAATCAAGATTGGGGCTGCTTTAGAGGACTCTGTCAAGAGGAGGCTGATTGAGATGCTGAGAGAATATGTGGAGATATTCGCCTGGTCATATCAAGATATGCCTGGGTTAGATACAGACATTGTGGTGCATCGATTACCTCTTAGAGAAGGATGTCCTTCGGTCAAGCAGAAGCTTCGTAGAACGAGTCCTGATATGGCAACTAAGATCAAGGAAGAGGTTCAGAAGCAGTGGGATGCAGGTTTTTTGGCTGTTACAAGTTATCCCCCATGGGTGGCCAACATCGTTCCTGTGCCGAAGAAGGATGGTAAAGTCAGAATGTGTGTCGATTACCGGGATTTGAATAGAGCGAGTCCGAAAGACGATTTCCCATTACCTCACATTGATGTATTGGTTGATAATACGGCTCAATCCTCGGTATTCTCTTTCATGGATGGTTTCTCTGGATATAATCAGATCAAGATGGCGCCAGAGGACATGGAAAAGACGACATTCATTACACCTTGGGGCACGTTCTGCTATAAAGTGATGCCATTTGGGCTAAAGAATGCTGGTGCTACCTATCAGAGGGCAATGACGACTCTCTTTCATGACTTGATGCACAAAGAAATTGAAGTGTACGTAGATGATATGATTGCGAAGTCGCAGACAGAAGAGGAGCACCTGGTTAATTTGCAGAAGCTGTTTGACCGGTTGAGAAAGTTCAAGCTGAGGTTGAATCCGAACAAGTGTACGTTTGGGGTGAGATCAGGGAAGCTTTTAGGCTTCATTGTCAGTGAGAAAGGGATTGAGGTTGATCCAGCGAAAGTCAAAGCTATTCAAGAGATGCCTGAACCGAAAACAGAGAAGCAAGTCCGTGGGTTTTTAGGGAGGTTGAACTACATTGCAAGGTTCATATCTCACCTAACTGCCACATGTGAACCAATTTTCAAACTGCTCAGAAAGAATCAGGCGATCAAGTGGAATGATGATTGTCAGAAAGCTTTTGACAAGATAAAGGAGTATTTACAGAAACCTCCAATCCTTATACCTCCAGTTCTAGGGAGACCTCTGATAATGTACCTGTCAGTGACTGAGAACTCGATGGGGTGTGTATTGGGACAGCATGACGAGTCTGGTCGAAAAGAGCATGCCATATACTACCTTAGCAAAAAGTTTACCGACTGTGAAACAAGATATTCACTGCTCGAGAAAACTTGTTGTGCTTTGGCCTGGGCTGCTCGCCGACTGAGGCAGTATATGTTGAACCATACTACCTTATTGATTTCTAAGATGGATCCAGTAAAGTACATCTTTGAGAAACCGGCTCTCACCGGACGCGTTGCTCGTTGGCAGATGATTCTAACAGAATATGATATTCAGTACACGTCGCAAAAGGCCATCAAAGGTAGTATTCTGTCAGACTACCTCGCCGAGCAACCGACTGAAGATTATCAGCCTATGATGTTTGAATTCCCTGATGAAGACATCATGTATCTTAAGATGAAAGAGTGCGAAGAGCCTCTTGTCGAGGAGGGACCGGATCCGGATGACAAGTGGACCCTGATGTTTGATGGGGCTGTGAATATGAACGGTAACGGTGTTGGGGCAGTATTGATCAATCCTAAAGGTGCTCATATACCTTTTTCTGCCAGATTGACGTTTGACGTCACCAACAATGAAGCTGAGTATGAGGCTTGTATCATGGGGATAGAAGAAGCCATTGATCTGAGGATCAAAACGCTTGACATTTATGGAGATTCCGCTCTAGTGATCAATCAAGTCAATGGAGATTGGAGTACGAACCAGCCGCATTTGATTCCGTATAGAGATTACACCAGAAGAATACTGACGTTCTTCAAGGAGGTGAAGTTGTACCATGTCCCTCGGGATGAGAATCAAATGGCTGATGCTTTGGCAACTTTGTCGTCTATGATCAAAGTTCATTGGTGGAATCATGTGCCACATGTTGCGGTGAATCGACTTGAGAGGCCTGCGTATGTGTTTGCAGCCGAGTCTGTTGTGATTGATGAGAAGCCGTGGTATTATGACATCAAGAACTTCCTCAAGACTCAGGAGTATCCTGAAGGTGCGTCGAAGAATGACAAGAAAACCTTGAGAAGGCTAGCTGGAAGCTTCTATTTGAATCAGGATGATGTGCTGTATAAGAGAAACTTTGACATGGTCTTGCTCAGATGCGTGGACAGACCCGAGGCGGACATGTTAATGCAGGAAGTTCATGAAGGTTCCTTCGGTACTCATGCCGGCGGACATGCAATGGCTAAGAAATTGTTGAGAGCGGGTTATTACTGGATGACTATGGAATCCGATTGTTTCAAGTATGCTCGGAAGTGCCATAAGTGTCAAATTTATGCTGATAAGGTGCATGTACCACCAAGCCCTCTGAATGTCATGAATTCGCCTTGGCCGTTTGCCATGTGGGGCATTGATATGATTGGGAAGATTGAGCCTACTGCTTCGAATGGACATCGCTTCATCTTGGTCGCGATTGACTATTTCACCAAATGGGTGGAAGCAGCTTCCTATGCTAACGTTACCAAACAAGTGGTTACCCGGTTCATCAAGAAAGAAATCATATGTCGTTATGGAGTTCCTGAGAGAATCATCACTGACAATGGTTCGAATCTCAATAACAAGATGATGAAAGAGCTTTGTAAAGATTTCAAGATTGAACATCACAATTCTTCTCCTTACAGACCGAAGATGAATGGTGCTGTAGAAGCGGCAAACAAGAATATCAAGAAGATTGTGCAGAAGATGGTCGTTACGTACAAGGATTGGCATGAGATGCTGCCTTTCGCTTTGCATGGGTACCGTACCTCAGTACGTACGTCGACCGGGGCAACCCCTTACTCCCTTGTGTATGGTATGGAAGCTGTCCTACCTGTTGAAGTGGAGATTCCTTCTCTGAGAGTTTTATTGGATGTCAAGCTGGACGAAGCCGAGTGGATTCGAACAAGGTTTAACGAGTTGAGCCTTATCGAGGAGAGACGGCTAGCAGCTGTATGTCATGGACAGTGGTATCAGAGAAGGATGAAGCGAGCCTTTGATCAGAAAGTGCGTCCTCGAAGCTATCAGATGGGTGATCTAGTTTTGAAGAGGATCCTCCCTCCCGGTACAGATAACAGGGGCAAGTGGACTCCTAATTATGAAGGTCCGTATGTTGTGAAAAAGGTATTCTCCGGTGGAGCCTTGATGCTTACAACTATGGATGGTGAAGATTTTCCGTCTCCTGTTAACTCAGATGTAGTCAAAAAATACTTCGCATAAATTGACCCGCTGGACAAAAAGAAAAAGAGTCCAGGCAAAAAAGGGGCATCCCGGCGAACCAAAAACAGAAAGAAAAGGTTCGGGCAAAAGTTAGGGATAAAAATGAAAGAATTTGTACACCCGGTAAGTCGAAAACCCGCAAGGGCGGCTTAGGCAAAAATGGGTATCCCGGTGGATTGAAAACCCGAAAGGGCGATCCAGCCAAAAGAGGGATTAAAGCGAAGACTACAGTCTGAGTTGTCTGTACTTCATCAAGCTTTGTCGTCTGCCATCTCGAAAGATGTGATCCGTCCAGTCATTCTTCTCAGAAAGCAAGGAGTTGGGAGGAAAACTGATGATCTGTGAGTTATAACAGAATTGGGAAATAGTGGATGCCGTGTTCACGTTGCCATTAGGATAGATTTTTCCTTTTGTGCGCAATTACCTCTTTCTAGGAATTGCTTCCCAATGTATTTGCCTTTTCAGGCGCATTTTCAATCAATAAAAGTCGTTATTCAGATAAATGGCTCTTTTGTTTTTATTTTTACTTTTACTGTTTTGTTTGCAAAAATGTCCGAATTTTTGATAGGCATTGCATATAAGAACATGAAGGCTAAAAAATAGCTTGCAGGATGACAAAACATTTGAAAATCATTTTGAATGTTGAGGACACTTGAGCGTATCTTGTCCATGTATCCCCTGGGGGCACCTTGTTGTGCTGTTTTTCAGGATTGGCATCTGTGAGGACGTTTCCTCAGCAGATACTTTCCCCAAGCAAGTTTGGAAGCTATCAGAGCTATGTTCCCCTGCGGAGATGTCTGTGGATAGTGCCTTCTATTCCCCAACAGATCTAAGGATTGCCTATCCCCAGCAGGCCTGTATTTGCCGATTTCCTCCCCGAGTGAGGCAGGTTCATTGAAATTTATCTCCAGCATTTATCCTATCTGTGGGCTGAAGGATATCCCCAGCGGAGTTTACTTTCCCCCAGCAGCAGTGCTATTCTTCAACATGAGTGAGAAGTCGTTGCTCTCCTTGCAGAGTCTCCCCGCAGAGTTGGAGTACCCGATCAGTTTTGGCTCCCCAGCCGGAGTTTTTTTTCATCATTTTGCATTTTGCATGTAGTAATCATTGCATCCTCAAAACCGTGTAGCATTCCCATTCCATATGGAGCATTACGCCATAAAGAAATTCAAACATATGCATTCATGTTTTAACCTCACCAGACCGTATCCCCGGCAGAGGCGGATCATTTCATCCAACATCAGCACAGCAAGTCTGCTACAGTTGCTCTTGACAACATTCAGAATTGATCTCCCCACAGAGGTTTATTACCTCACCCGTTGGTGACAGAAAGTTTGTTTCTCCCCAGTGAGACCCCCAGCAAGTGGTCAACCTTGCCTTGACATATCTAAGATGTCGTTCTTGTGATACCGGTAAGTGTCATGCCAGCACCCGCGTGTGTTTCTTTGTTTGGTGTCGGTAAACACCATTGTTTCGGTGTCTGTAAACATCGAGTATTCTCCCCAGTCATCAGTAAATGTCTGGTCATCATTTTCGGTGTCGGTAAACACCATTGTTTCGGTGTCTGTAAACATCGGTTATTCTCCCCAGTCATCAGTAAATGTCTGGTCATCATTTTTGGTGTCGGTAAACACCATTGTTTTGGTGTCTGTAAACATCGGGTTTTCTCTCCAGTCATCGGTAAATGTCTGGTCACCATTGTTTCGGTGTCTGTAAACATCGGGTTTTCTCCCCAGTCATCGGTAAATGTCTGGTCATTTTTTTGATGTCGGTAAACATCATCTTTCGATGTCGGTAAACATCGAGTCTCTTCTGCAGTCATCGGTAAATGTCTGGTAATCCCCAGCTAGAAATCCCCAGTAGAGTCATCTGTAAACGTCCTAACTGGTTTCCAGTTGCAAATATTTGTTTTCCTTTAGTGAAGTGTTCCCCGGTCATCGGTAAATGTCTGGTCGTTTTTGGATGTCGGTAAACATCATCTTTCGATGTCGGTAAACATCGAGTCTCATCCCAGTCATCGGTAAATGTCTGGTCATGCTTTGTTTCCTTGTTGATAAAATCAAGATCCCCAGAAGTCGTCGGTAAACGTCTTGTCTGGTTACACCACAAAGATTTTGTTCCTCCCCAAGTGGAGACGCCATCGGTAAATGGCCCTGTATGCTTCGATATCGGTAAATATTGAATGCCCTGTTTTATCCGCCATCGGTAAATGGCCCCGTATGCTTCGATATCGGTAAATATCAGATCCCCAGTCGCAGTAGCCATCGGTAAATGGTCGAGTTGAAGTTGATATCGGTAAATGTCAAGTTTCTGTGAAGCCACCATCGGTAAATGGTTTTGCTTCCTTTTACATCAGAGTTGTTTCCCAGCAGCCATCGGTAAATGGTCTTGCTGAAGTTGATATCGGTAAATATCAAGTTACCAGTTTCTAACCATCGGTAAATGGTTTCGCCTTTCTGAAGTTGTCAATTGCAGGCGTCATCGGTAAATGACGTGGTTCTTCTTGTATCATATCCAGCAGAGTGCAAATTCTACGGTTCTTGGTATTCAATCCCTGTTTACCCTGAAAGTCTGACAGCCGTTGCTATCATCCGTTCGGGTTCCCAGCTGATTGAATAGGGGCAGCTGTAGCACCTCAAATTTGCACCCATCATTGTACATACATTCTCATATTAGGTCATAGCATATCATGGTCCATTTGCATAGCATTGCATTGTCCCATTTGCCTCAAGTGCAAGTCAATCAAGAAATTAGGTCAAACTGGTCAGGAGATCAGTCAGTCAAGCAAGCAAGCACAATTCTCAAGGAGCCAAGGCCCTAAGGTTGGTCCAACATGTTCACATGACTTGGGGATCCATTTGAAGTGTTTTGGTCAAGGATTGGATGTTCAGAAGTCATCAGTCAATGCACAGTCAGTCAGAAACCCTAAAAGTCAACTGTTGGTCAACTGTCCATTTAATCAGTGATTTGATGATGGGATTTGGTTTGAGAGAGCTTATTCATGTCCCAATAGGCCTCATATATCATGTCAAACACCATCATGGAAGAATTTGAAGCCAGATCAGAAATTTCCAAAAATGGAAACTGGACCTGTAATTGAAACCTGCCCAAAATGGAAAGTCTTGATCCTCAAACTTACATCATGATACAAGCTTCAAATGAATTTTTGCCCAACATGAAAGTTGAAGATCTTGTTCTCCCATTTCCAAAAAGTCCAAGAACACTCAATTCCCATGTATGGTTGGCAAGTTATGATCAATTCATTTTCACAAAATCTTGAACTTCAAAAGGCCATATCTCTCAAACCATTTGGCTAATTTGGGTGGGGTTTTTTCCTACAAGTCACATTTGATCCCCTCTTTCCAAAAATGTAATTTTCATGTACCAAAACCTTATGGATCAAAATGGCATTTTTTGACTTACTTGAATTAATTTCAAGTGAAGTGAAATTTTGACTTTTTAAAATAAACCTTTTCCATCATTTTGGCCATTGGGAATTGATCTGAAATTGTATTTTGGACATGTTTAAAGACAAATTTGTGCAAGTACATACACCCATCACCTAGTTGCTTGAAAATTGGAAAAAAGTACATTTCTCAACAACTCTATCCCACATTTCCATGGACTTTGATTTGTACTCTTAAACAGAGATTTTGGACATCATTTTCTGTCATTGTGAACCCTAGTTGCAGCCATCTAACTCAGAAAATCTCACTCTCTCTCAAATTCATTTTTGGCCATTTTCAAAAGTCTTAAAAAATCCTCCAAATAACCCGACCTTGCCTTTGTTGATTCATCATCCAAACAACATCTTGAGCTCATTCCAACATTGTTTCTCCACCTGTAGAAGCCTCTTGCCCGACTGTTTTCCCAAGGTGTCATCAATGGCAAAGTGTGGTTGAAGTCTTTTCAAGCTGTTGCAAGCCAAAGTCTCTCCACCATTCACCTCCTGGACACTTGTTGAGCAGCTGTTTTGGCCATTTGTAACAAAACAACAGCTACATCACGACTGTTCTACAAATTAGGTGAGTTTTCGACCTCAACCTTTTCCAAAACCATGATATGCATCTTGTAGATATTCTTACCATGAACACATTGGGCTTTGAATCGAAGAAAATGGCTAGGTATTGAGAGAGAAATATGAAATTCAAGTTTGATAATCAAAAATGTTTTTGTATGTTTTGTTTTGCTTAGTTCGATTCAGTCAAAAGTGAGGTTAGATTTGTGTTAGGCATGATTAGGCGAGTGGATTGTTGTGTTTAATTCCCATTTCTGGGATTTTTGTTCATCCTTGATGATGAACATCACTGTAGCACGCGAAACCCTAAAGGCCAAAACCCAGGAAACGCGTTTGGACGTTGAAGCCTTGTGCTTGCATGAATGTAGCACTGTTGCATGGCCAACAACCAATCAGGACATTTCATTTCCGTCCCCTATGCGCTGCGTTTTGATAAGTGGCATGGCTATTTACAAGTTTGCCACTGTCGTGGCACATGACCCATTAATCCATGTTGTTTTTGCAATTTTTATTTCATTTGATCACCAATCTTGTAAAATCCATAACTCGTCCATTTTAAATCCAAATTTCATGAGATTTTTTGCATCATGTTCATCACAATCTCTAGTTTTTTATCATATTTTTTCCAGATTTTTTTGGTGAGTGGATTTTAATTGTTATTAGGGTTTGTAACATGTATGCATATTTTGTACACTTTGCCAAAACATTTGTGAAATGATGATACTTTATCCAATGGCTCCCAAATTTTTTGTGCTTAAACTAGACACATTCATGGTGATTTTGATGTAGAGTTTGTGAATTTATCATTGCTGGTTTGTGAGTTATGATTTTTTGAATTAGGGTGTGACAATTTGTGTCACACCATTGATGTCCAACTTCATGATTTTCATTACCATGCTTCTTGACCTCCAATTGATCTAAAATTTTGCATGAACCTACTCTTGTATGTCTAGTTTACATGTGAATTTTCCTGGAATTATTTGTGGCATTTCCTAATTGTTTGAGATTTTCTCCCCTGCTTAGTCAAATGTTGACTTTTTGTGACACATGTTCCCATTTCATTTGTGAAATTCTCATACTTTATTAGATGGACATGAAATTTTACATGAGATAACTAGACATCCTCATATTTTCCATGGTTTTAGTCCCATTCATTTATCATACACCATCTCTGATTTATGATTTTTCTAAGTTGATGCATGTTTGGTTGACTTCTTTGAGCATGTTCAAAATTGCTTTGACTTTCTGATTTTCATTGACTGCCTTCCACTTGTCCAAATGAGATGAAATTTGACATGCTTACCATGCTGTGGGTTGTGATTGATCATGATTTATTTGGTGATTTTTGGAAATGTTTGAGATTGGTTTTGATGCAAGTCTTTCTGTTGACTTCTATGAGCTTCTGTTTGCAACACTTTGACCTAAATTGTTCATGAGATGATGATGATGATTGATATGAATGTGAACCCAATTGGTTGTGTTTCTTAATTGTTTGAACATGATTTTGGATGCTTGCCCTTTGCTGTTTTGACTTTTTCATTCCTTTTTGACCCTAGGCTTGCCCTAGTGGTCCTGTTACTCACCTTTGAGCTCATGTTTTCAGGTTGACCAACAAATGACCAATGAGACCATTTCTTTTTGATTGGGCTTGCTTAAATATCACTGTCTAACTTGTTTGTTTTGTAGGTGGCTTGGCTCACATGCCTTAAGCCTTGTGCCTTGCACATCCATTTGCTTCTGACTGACTGTTGACTTCTGTTTCCTTTTGCTTTGTTTGAGGTTGTATACTAATGTCTGCTTGACTGTTTCAGGTACTTTAGTTGCTCAGTTCCTTGTGAACTTTTGCTTTGCTTTGCTTGTATAAGCAATTTGCATTGAGGTATACTTCTAATCTTCATGTAGTCTGGAAGACCTGGCCTGTTACTTGGCCAGGCAACTGTCTGAAGTCCTCCTTAAGAGGCAATGTTTGTGACTGTTTACTTTTGTCCTTGCATAGAGTCAAAGACCTCCTAAGTGAAGAGGCAATTGGCAGAACCCAAGGGGTATGCAATCTATCCCCTGCTATTCTGTGTGTCATCTGCTTTGCTCACACCACTGTGTTGACGCATTGCAGATACAAACCCAAGATCTTGTACAATTGTACAGTTGAGTCAGTATCAAATGTGTAGAAGGGTTCCCACTTTCTGAACCCACACATTCTTGTCTTAAAGCTCTCCCAGGCCAGGGATAAGAGCTGTGAAGTCTTATCTTCACTCACCTTTCATCTGCTTCACCTTAGCCCCTCAATGGCAAGGTTAAGAGCACATTCACCCAGTTCCAGAGGTTTGTTTGTTGAGGTTGATATGACCCCTCGACTAAAACCTAACCCTTGTTTGAGCCACTTGCTTGTGTATAGTGTGTGCTACTTGTGCTTGTATGTTTGTTTGACTTGCTTCCTGTGCAAGTTAGGGTTAGTTTAGACTTGCTTCCTGTGCAAGATAGGTTTTGCTTGGCTTGCTTCCTGTGCAAGTTAAGTGTGTGTGTAGCTTGCTTCCTGTGCAAGTCATGCTTAGGATAGGCTGGCTCCCTGTGCCAGTTAGCTAGAAACCTTAACTTAGGGTTGATTTTGCATGATAACATCTAGGCTCGAGTCGTAGTCTCCCTAGTTGTGTCTCCCTCGGTTATCTGGTTAGGCTAGTCCTTTATCCCTCCGTAGGGGAACTACATCGCCCTGATCTTCACACCAGATGAAGTATGTAGGCAGGAGATTGAGCTGATCTCTCCGGGCGCCTGTGTCTTTGTTTTGTCTTGTTGTGTGCTTGGAAGTTGATGTAAGTCCATCGAGTGGCATTTGGGTTCCAGTGTGGGTTTGTTGGTTCGGATGCTGATGTAAGTCCAGTGATTGGCATTCAGGCTCCATGTTTGCCTTCTTGTGTGTGTTCTGGTTCGGATGCTGATGTAAGTCCAGTGATTGGCATTCAGGCTCCATGTTTGCCTTTGCCTGTGTTTGTTTGTGTGCGTGTTAGCCGAGCTACGAATGCTCTGATTCTTCTCTCGTCCGAGAAGATACGTATGCATAGGATGCGATATCCTAGCGAGCATGTGTTGTTTCCCCAGTCCGAACTACTTCGACTCTGATGTCTATGCCTGATAGACTAAGTAGGCCCAGGATGCGGTATCCTGCCGAGTCAGTTTCAGTCAGTTTCTTGTGTCTCTTTCAGCCAGTGCGTGTGAGTTTGAGCAGCGTTTTTTAGCAACCATTTTCCTTTCTATTGTGCGTGGATCCTGTCGAGTACGACGGATGCGTAGGGGTGCTAATACCTTCCCTTCGCATAACCGACTCCCGAACCCATCCTCTTTGGTCGCGAGACCATGTCTTTTCCAGGTTTACTTCGAGCGTTTCCTTTCCCTCTTTTGGGATAAATAACGCACGGTGGCGGCTCTGTTGTTCTTGTTTTCCCGCCGGTTTTTCGCGTAATGCGACAATGGTATGCACGACAGGAGGAGCGGGAACAGGGACCGGGCTAGATGCCGGCATTTAAGCAAATGTTGGAGCTGGCAGATCAGGCATAAAGCCTGGAGGCATCCCCCAAGGAAAACCGGGAGGCATAGCATTAGGCTGATGGGTGCTGACTGGCACCGTTGAAGTAGCCACTTCGGAAATAACCGTCCTTTGAGCAGGAGTTGCGGGCTGTTGAGCAGCCTGATTCTGAGCAGCGAGGAGTTGCTCCATTAAAGCGCCAAGTCTGGCGACCTCTTCCTTTAGTTCCCTGTTCTCTTGTTCCAATTGCTCCATGACCCTTGCTGAATTGACCCACGTATAATACCGGTGAGTCAGCTTGTCTTCAAAATAAATGAAGAACACAGGTTAGGACAAGAAGACCAGAAACAAAAGGGTACCTGCTTATGCAAAAAATGATGCATGAAATGCTTGTGCAAATGCTTTGTTTTCGAGGAAACCTTAGGGTATTATTTGCAATATTTTGAATATTTAAACATTTTAATTGCTCATGGAAAATATTTCATTCAATATATTGAGACAAAGAAGTACAGTGTTTTTGATTCATTACAAAGAGAAAAGGTAAATAACATCCTATGGATCCCTAGAAGCTCGGGATGCTGGAAGACGAGAAGTGCACAACTTCTTGATCTCTCTCTCATAGGCAGCCTCCATATCAGCTTTCTCCTTTGCAAGTCGATCATACCTCCTCTTCCAGAATTTGGATGACTGAGGAAGCAGAGAAGTCCAAGTGTCGTTTGGGTCGTCGATCACTCGGTGCTCGAGAAACTCAATCATAGCATCCTTCTCCTTGAGCTGCTGCAGCAATTCCTCTCTTTCACGGATCCAAGCACGTGAAAGGTCTTCTTCTCTCAACTCATCTACACGTTGGGTAGGGAGGGTTGAAGGCCCAGCCACATCCAACAGTGTAGGTCCCGGATGGTCGTACGGCATCAGGTAGGTGGCAGCTCTCTGTCTGACCCAAGAGGTGTATGGCTCCAAAGCAATACAGTTCTTTGGACCCAACTCGTTCCTACTCTTCTTGTGAATACTGCGCCAAGCACGGACAAATCTGGCTTTCAGGCCTTGGGGATCTTTACCCTCCTGAAAGAACACACCTTTTAACAGAATGTTATTAGGTTTATCCTTTAGGGGGAACCCAAGCTGACGACGTGCAAGAATAGGATTGTAGGTAATCCCACCACGTGTGCCAAGAAGAGGCACATTAGAGAATTCACCACAATAATCAATGATCTGAATGGTATCATACACGCGATCATACCAGGTGATATCATCATTGGTGAGAGACATAAGTCTCTGAGACCACCGTAGACATCCCTTGTTCTCCTTGAAAGCAACTGTCTGCGGCAAGTGCGAAATAAACCACTTGTACAGCAGGGGTAAACAGCAGACAATAACTCCTCCACCTTTCATATTCCTTAGGTGCAAAGAGACATATGCATCGCCCAACAAAGTCGGAACTGGATTAAGAACTGAGAAGATCCTAATGGCGTTCATGTCCACGAACTTGTCGAAGTTGGGAAATAGCATTAATCCATAGATGAGTAACACAAATAGAGCCTCAAAGGCATCCTCACTCATGGCCTTTCCATAAAAGGTAGCTTGGGCAATGAGGAACTCGGAAGGAAAACCCTGAATTCCGCCTTTGGTAGTCAGATTAGCTCTAATCAGATCTTCATCTATATGCAACAAGCTAGCAATCTCTCGAGCAGATGGAATACTCTCTAGGCCACTGAACGGCACTTGATCCAGAATCGGAATCCCAATAAGATGAGAGTATTCTTCCAAAGTTGGCAATAGCTGGAAGTCCGGAAATAAGAAGCAATGATGCAACGGATCGTAGAACTGAGCCAAGGTACTCATCAACCCTTCGTCAACCTGAGTGGTGAGCAGAGGTAGAAGCTTCCCATAGCGAGCTTTGAAACCCAAGGGATCTAATACATATGATGTCAGATTCCTTAACTCGTTTACATCGGGCTGTTTAAAGCTGTACTTCTTTGTATGCCTCTTTGGTCTTTCCATGTCTGAAAATTTTGCAAATAAACCCTTTAAGTTCCTTGAAAATTTTCTTTTTCTGATGACATGAATGCGGATGAATGCGTGAATGTATGAATGCAACAAACACACTCAAGGATCAAGCAAAGCACACCACACAAAGGTCGTGGGAAAGCTCATTGTATTCCTAATATCAATCATCCATTTTGGTGGATTTAGGTTTTCACCTTATCGACACCCAAGTTCCATTGATATTAACGGTACATGAACCGGTTCAGACATTCTTAATATCAACCAGCCGCTTTGGTGGATTTTAGGTTTTACACCTGATCCGGGATCCATTGATATTAACAATGTTTGAACGACTCAACCACGAATCACGGGTTTGTTGAGAGTCACGAGCATGGAGTCTTGGTTAAGAACCACCCAAAGGGAGTGTACTAGGGTTTAAACCTGCCAGACATGTTCTACCAGAGGTTCCCATAATCATCGTTCCATCTTTCGAATATTATCGGAGGAACGAATACTCGTATTCCAAGAATATTCTCAAGAGAAACTCTTATGAGTGTAGTATCGCGTAACAATCGTATCAGAACTGACATCTGAACGACCTCCGCACTACGGTCCTAAAAATAGGCCAAGATGGGTTTGGTAAACTAAGGTCCTTGGCTTCTGCGGCACATGATTGAAAGAATAATGCCTAACCACAAATAACTTGTGTGACATTATTAATTCAACATGACCTCCACCAAGTGAATGGACTCGCAAGTCAACTGGCTAAGGAATACTCCACACCAGTCAACAAGACTATGCCATTCTCCTATCCTAGGGTGCACTCGAGTTCGGGTATAGAACTCATCTCACAGATCACCAAAGCACACAGCAATTGTATATCAAGCAATTCAAACATTACAATCAATACAGTGATCCCAAATTGTACAAAAATATGTCAAATAACAAATAATAATATAGCACAACAAGGGTGAAAAGTAGGCAATGCCACCAAGGATCGTTGTCCCCAGCAGAGTCGCCACTTTTCTGTAGCGGTGTATTCGTCGCTATATGATTTATCGATTAAACCATAAGCAAAGCATACAATGAAATTTCGAGTCTCCACCGCACTTTTATTTATCCAAAGGACTGGCTAAAAAGCGAACAAAAGCCTAAGAAGTTTTACACGTAGAAAACTAATAAAAAGATCAGAGAGTCTGGGTAAGGGGTAAATTACGCAATGGGAAGGTGTTAGGCACCCACTACGTCCTAGGTACTCCTAGGGAGCCCTTTTCACACTTGTTGTATAAGATTGTTATTTGTTATGACATAAACATTGTGCAAACATGATTGGGATGATGAGAAAAGAATATATAATTTTATTATTTTTTGTGTTCGAACGGATGAACCCGTTGCCTACGTACCTTCCATCAAAGGTAAGGATCAAAACGCCGTAGTTCGGCTAAAAGATTTCCAAAAGTTAGTGGATTCAATTTTAAACACAAGCCCTAAGGTCTTACGTTATCCACGGGAGAAAACTCAACCTTATACAAACAACAAGTCCACCATGTGAGAACGGCTTCAACTTGCTAGTGAGGGGTTAACCCTATAATAAGCAAGGAAGACTTACAATTCAATCAACTAAGGACATTTAGGTGAGATTGACATCAACCAGCTAAGATAAATCAAACCTATAGCTCATGTATGAAAAGATTAACAATGGACAAAGCCGAAACAATTGTATGGGTGAAGTTAATTGATTATGATTATGAAAGTGGAGTCAAAGTATGATTAAGATTAATTCAAAGAAGTATTATGAAATGGGGTTTGAAAAAAGTCAAGGACTTGGGTCCAGGTTTTTAGTTTGAAAAGCATGAAGATGTTTGCACAATATCTATGTCGAGTTTGAAGTAATGTGTGAAAAGGTTTAGGACATAATGGGGATGAATGGATGAAGATGGGTTGTAAAACTTCTTAGAAGGTTCACCTCTTGAAATCATATAGGAGATGATTCAAGTGTGTCCTTTGGAATAAGCAATGGATAATAACAAACAAACAAAGAAGAAAGTCAACAAAAGCGGATACCGGATGCCAATCACTGGGCTTATACCAATCTCCTAAAACAGAACTGGATATCAGAGGCCACTCAATGGTCTTACACTAATCTCCTCAAACAAAGAAATAAAAGAAAGTGGATACCGGATGCCAATCACTGGACTTATACCAATCTCCTAGAACAAAAACAAGATTAAACTGGGATACCAGATGCCAATCACTGGGCTTATACCAATATCCAACATATGATCATAGGAAAACAAATGCCAAATTACACAGACTTACAATTGTATCCTCACATACAAACAAAGAAAGCAAAACATGGATGTCAGATGCCAATCTATCTGGGCTTACTCTAACCTCCACAGTATGGTCCTAGGAATACAAATGCCAAATTACACGGACTTACAATTGTATCCTCACCTACAAACAAACAAAGCAACATGTGATCATAGGAAAGCAAATGCCAACTTACAGGGACTTATAATTGCATCCTCACACACAAACAAACAAAACAACAGAAGATATGAGTGACCAATGAGGTCTTACACTCTATCCTTCCATATCATAGGAGCAAAGGCCAATGAATGGTCTTACAATTGTCCTCAATGGGTAAACAACAATGATAATGTCACAAAGACAAATGAGATGATCATGCACTAATGAGCAATCAATGAGGATAAATGCACAAGGCATGCGAGCAAACATGTGTATATGAAGCAACAATCAATCAATGAAAGCATTCAGCACACACTATAACCAAACAAGGAGGCTCATACAAAAGGGTTAGGCATTGAAGCCAACTGGAATAGGGTCACAGGTGCTCTTAACCTTGCCATTGAGGGGCTAAGGTGAAGCAGATGAAAGGATATGAGGGGTGTGCCTCATTGCTCTTATCCCTGATCAGGGAGGGCATTTGAATATCAGAAGGTGTGGGAGTTCAGAAAGTAGGAACTCTCTCCACATATTAGACTCTATAGATCTTGGGTTTGGATCTCAATGCTACAACCATGTAATGGGAGCAAGGAGAAGACTCACAGAATAGTAGGAGATAGGTTGCTTATCTCTTTGATCTACCAATTTCCTTATTTGAAGGACTTTTCCTGCTTGGGACAAAAGTAAACACACACAAGCATTGCCTCTTAAGGAGGACTTCAGACAGTTGCCTGGCCAAGTAACAGGCCAGGTCTTCCAGACTACATGAAGAAAAAGGGATTATACCTCAATGCAAATTGCTATTTAAGCAAAGCAAAGCAAGTTCAAAGAACTAAGCAACTAATGGTACCTGAAATAGTCAAACAGAATCAGTACACAATTCAAAAGATAAAGCAAAAGGAGGATAGAGTTAACGGTCAACATAATCAGATGAATGTACAAAGCACAAGACTCAAATCATATGAGTCAAGCCACCTACAAAACAAAGAGGTTAGCTCATGATAAACAGTCAAGCTCAATCAAATTTGTATGATCTCTTTGGGGCATTGTTGCTTAACCTGAAAACATGAACTCAAACATAAGCAACAAGACCACTAGGACAAGCCTAGGGTCAAAAGAGAATGAGAAAATCAAAACAGCAAATGATAGTCAACCAAAATCAAGTTTAAACAATCAAGAAGCAAACTCAATTGGTCCCACATTCATATCATTCATCATCATCATTTCATAAGCAAAAGAAGTCAATGCATGGCAAATGAAAGCTCATAGAAGTCAACAGCAAGACTTAACTCAAACCCAATCATAATCAATTCCAAAAATCTTCAAATAATTCATGATCAATCATAATCCATAACATGACATGCGTATCAAATTTCAGCTCATTTGGATCATGGGAAGATGGTCAATGAAAATCAGAAAGGCAAGGTAAGTTTAAGCATGCTCAAAGAAGTCAACCAAACATGTATCAACTTCAAAAAATCATAAATCAGTCATAACACATGAGAAATGAATGGGATTAACACCATGACAAAGCTTAAGATGTCTACTAATCACATGTCAAATTTCAAATTCATCTAATGAAGTATGAGAATTTTACAAATGGAATGGCAACATGTATCACAAAAGTCAACATTTTGGTCAAATAGGGGAGAAAATCTCAAACAATCAGGAAATGCCACAAATAATTCCAATAAAATTCACATGTAAACTAGACATAAAAGAGTAGGTTCATGCAAAAATTCACATCAATTTGAGGTCAAGAGGCATGGTATCAAAAATCATGAAGTTGCATATCAATGGTGTGACACAAATTGTCACACCCTAATTCAAAAATTCATAACTCACAAACCAGATAAGATAAATTCACAAACTCTACATCAAAATCACCATGAATGAGTCTAGTTTATGCACAAAAAATTTCAAGGCCATTGGATAATGCATCATCATTTCACAAAGGTTTTGGCAAAAGGTACAAAAAATGGATACATGTCACAAACCCTAATACCATTTAAAATTCACTCATCCAAAAAATCAGCAAAAATCATGATAAAAAAGTAGAGATCCAGATGAACACAATGCAAAAATTCCCATGAATTTTGGATTTGAAATGAAGATGTTATGAATTTTGTAAGTTGGAGCAATCAAATGAAATAAATAATAGAAACCAACATGATTTAATGGGTCACATGGCACGGATGGTGGCATTTTTGTAATATCCAGGACAACTAATCAAAACGCAGCGTACAGGGAGGACAAATGAAATGTTCTGATTGGCTCATGCCAATAGAACAGTGCCATACACATGCAAACACGAGAGGAATTCTGGGCAACGCTTAGAAATTAGGGTTTTTCATGTACAGTGTTCATCATCATCTTCTTCACAAATCGAAAAATATTTTAGTCACAAAATTAAACAACAGCCATAGCATTCAAACCAGCAGACCACACACATTCATAATACAGCATCCACATTCATTAAATCGAGCTAACAAAAGAGCAGCAAGCAAGAACATGTTTGGATGTAAAATTTAAAAACCAGATTTCTCACACATAGCTCAACCATTTTTAGTGATTTAAAGTTCATTGGAATCAGCAAAGCATAATCTATCATAAGCATGGCATGATTTAACAAATGGTGATGGTCGAAAACTCACTTGATTTTGAAGCAACTAGTGAAACAGTGATGTTTGGATGTTGTAAGCTCGAAACAGTTGCACATTCATGCTCCAAATGATGGATAGTGAAAGGATTTTGGCTCAAGGATACTTGGTTTCACTCCAATCCAGATCTGCCATTAGTGAAGCTCGATGTAGCAGTCATGTAAACAGGCATTACAGTTCAGGAATGGAGCTTGAAATGCTTCACAAGTGCTGGCAAATGATGGACAAACTAACACAAGCTCGAGTTCTCTTGAGGTTTTGGCAGAAAAATGCAAAATGATAAAATGGTGTATTTTAGAGAAATCAGTTTTCTGTGTGTAATGTTATGGCTGCTAGGGTTCCAATTGACAGAAAATGTGCTATATATTTGCTGTTTAAGGTTACTAAGTGGAATGCTAAATACAATTATCTCAAATGAATCATTTTGGTCATTTTGCTAAATTTCACCAACTTGGCAATGGGGTGTGTGCTGCACGAATTGGGCTTGGCAAACATGTCTCAAATGACATTTCAAAACATTCCCAATTGGCCAAAATGATTAAAAATGATTATTTGGAGAAGTCAAATTTCAACCTCACTTGAAATTAATTCAAGCAAGTTCAAAAAGGCCATTTTGAATGGTGATGTTTTAATGCATGATGATGACATTTTTGGAAAGAGGGGATCAAATATGACTTGTAGGAAAAAACCCCACCCAAATTGGCCAAATGGTTTGGAAGATATGGCCTTTTGAAGTTCAAAAAATTTTGAGATTGAATTGATCATAACTTGCCAACCATACATGGGAATTGAGTGTTCTTGGACTTTTTGGAAATGGGAGAACAAGATCTTCAACTTTCATGTTGGGCAAAAATTCATTTGAAGCTTGTATCATGATGTAAGTTTAAGATCAAGAAGTTTCCATTTTTGACAAATTTGAATTACAGGTCAACTTTCTATTTCTGGAAATTTCTTGTCTGACTTTATTTTCTTCACTGTGGATGCTTGACATGATATATGAAGCTTGTATAGGCATGAATGAGACCTCCCAAACCAAATCCCATCCTCAAATCACTGATTAAATGGACAGTTGACCAAGTTTGACTTTCTAGGGTTTTGCTTGACTGAATCACTTTCTGATGAATTCCAAACCCTAATTCCTTGATATCTTGATTCCAAATGATGTCACAACATATAAGAACTCTTGATGATTGATCATGGTGCCCAAATTCTGCAAGAATGGCCACCATCCACTGCAATGACTGACTTTGACTGATTTTGACCTAATTGGCTGATGATTGCTTCAGCTGCAAGTAACATGGTTAGATGACAATATTTTTGTACTTTTGGTTGATAAACATATGAAAAGCAAAGATATACAAATGCAAAACATGCTTGGTGATCAAGAATCAACTCACAAGGCAACCCATCCACTAGGAGGGAAGCTAGGGCATGCAATGATCCTTGAGGCCATGGTATGATATGATATGGGCCATGAGGGATCTTAGGGCCGAAATTGGGGTCTTACAGAAGTGAATTAGATCAAAGAAGGGCTTGGATTCTTGGAGTTTCAACTTTAAAACAGAAGTGAAATTGAAACTCTATTTTAAATTGAAAACCTTCAAGTTTATCCTCTAATGGTGAAGGGAAGGTTGCAGGAGCAAAGCTTGGGCAAGGTGTCCCCAATTCTGAGCATGAGGCAATGTATTTATAGGCTTGGGAATTGATTTCCACACGCTTCCACTCAAATGCCAAAAATAGAAATTCTCATATGCATGCTTGCATGGGCATGTGATAGGCCCGTGAATTGATGTCAAAACGTCCAAAGTTGATCATGAGTGATGCTGAAAGTGTGACATGAAGCCATGCATTTGGAATTGAGAGGTGGTTATGAGATTCATCCAAATGGAACCTTGAAGAAAAGCCATGCGCAAGTCATTCAAACCTTTGCCAAATGAAGTGATTTTGGACTTTACTTGAAAAACAACTGAAGGCCGGGTGGATATCCATTACTTGAAAAGTAATTTGGAAATCACTCAGACCTATCTTCACTAGAAGGTCCACTTCACCAATGACATATTAACGAGAACCGTCGAACTCTTTAATAACTATGCCACTATACCTCATTGGAGGCCTTGATAAGAGATTCTTGACAAAGTTGACTTTGGAAGTACATTTAACGATGACCCAGTATCAACCAGCATATTGGACAGAGCGTCCTCCTTGCAATTTATAGAAATATGTAACGCCAAATTGTGATTTTTTCCTTCCTCAGGAAGCTCTTCATCGAAAAAACTCAGATTATTATAAGAAGTGATGTTGGCAACTATGTGGTTAAACTGATCCACGGTCACATCATGCTCAAGATAAGCCTGTCCTAGCACTTTCTGCAATGCCTCCCTATGCGCTTCAGAATTCATCTGTAATGATAGTACAGAAATCTTTGATGGAGTCTAGAGCAACTACTCTACCACATTGAATTCACTTCTCTTGATTAGTCTTAACACCTCATCATCATCGTTAGTCTTCAACTTGCTGGACTCATCAGACTGACATGTTGAAGCACTAACCGGATTCACCACTGGAATCTCTGCCTTCTTACTTGCGGAAACATCTTCTACTATCTTCGAAAATATTGGACTGAACACACGACCACTACGGGTCACCTTTGTTATATTTGTGATATTTACCACTGAATCTGCCACTGGTAGAGGAACATCTTGACCATTTTCTATCATAGTGGCATTGTATTGATATGGCATAACTTTATTGGATGAGTAAGGGACGGAGCCCGCTAACCGTATTACCAATGGCGATACTGATCTATTGACATTATTGCTCCTGCTGCTATCAAACTGAATGACTGCCCGCTCAGGGGTCTTGAATATTGGTACAATTACATTCACATCATCTCCCATATCCCTTTACTGTTGAATCTGGATTACATTCTTATCCATCAACTTCTGGATATCTCTCTTGACAACCATACACCCACGGGGATTCGCGCTGCAAATTACACAACCATCATGGTCATGTTCACAGTCAATGATTAAACATAAGTTCTTATGCACCTCTACCAGAGATATTCGGATACGTCTTACATCAAAAACTCGGAAATTCCCTGGACAGCCGTCCACTATGTTGACAGAAGCGTTACCATGAGGAGGTAACAGATTGGCTTTCACATTTGGCGCTCTGTCCTCAAAGGACACTATACCATTATTTGCCATCTTATGAACTTCATACTTTAGAGGATAGAAATTATCTATATCATGACTAGGGGCTCCCTAGTGAAAAACACAATGAAGTTCAGGCTTGAACCACCATGGTAATGGCTCAAGAATTTGCGGAGGATTTCTCGGTTGAATCTGATTTTTGAGGACCAATGATGGGTATAGTTCTGCATAAGTCATAGGAATAGGGTCAAAAGAGATTGTCTTCCTCTCAAAGTTTTGTTGGTGATAATTGTTGCTATTATAGTTGGTTCTTTGTTGTGGTTGTTATTCATGTTGTTATTGCTAAGTTGGAACTGATTGATTAGAATTGTTGGAAAAACGGAATTACTGAGGAAACTTTATGTTGATGTTAACGAGGTTGAGAACTTTTTCTGACATGAGGCCTTCTCTGCCTCCTCACTGACACTGAGTTAGTTTCTCCTTCCTTCCTCTTGGAGAAACTCTCACCATATTTCTTACTGGATGATGCTTCTTCTTTATACAAATGTCCTTCACGAACTCCTTCAAGAAGATCTTTATCATTTCTTTCTCTTCAAGAGGTGGACTTATCTAGGCAGCCAATTCTCTCCATCTCTGGGCATACTCTTTGAATGTCTCCTTATCCTTCTGAGATATAGACCTTAACTGGTCTCTATCGGGCGCTATATCCACATTGTTCTTATACTGCTTGACAAAGGACTCGCCTAAGTCATTGAAAGTACGAATGCTTGCATTGTCCAGACCCATGTACCACCTCAAGGCAGCCCCAATCAAACTGTCTTGGAAATAGTGAATCAGCAATTGATCATTATCAGTTTAAGTATACATTTTTCTGGCGTACATCATAAGATGGCTTAGCGGGCAAGTATTCCCTTTGTACTTTTCAAAGTCTGGGACCTTGAACCTCACCGGGATCTTAACATTGGGGACCAAGCAAAGATCAACAACACTCTTCCCAAACAAGTCTTTTCCTCTCAGAGTCTTCAACTCTTTGCACAACTCGAGGAATTGATCATTCATCTCATCCATCTTCTCATATACATCTGGGCTCTAGACGGCTCAGAATGGTAGATGGTGTCCTCAACACGAGGAAGAATGTGAACAACTCGAGGTGGCACTGACATGACCGGGCTAGATGTCGGTAAAGAAACAAATGTGGGCGTATACCCTTATGGCATAAAATTAGGTGGCATTCCCCAAAGGAATCCAGCAGGCACAAAAGGAATGGAATGACTGGTAGCAGCAATAGGAATATTTGAGGTAGCAACCTCAAAAATGACAGACCTCTGGAGAGGAGGAGTTGCAGGAGTTGGTGAAGACTGATTCTGTGCAGCAATGACAGATTCCATCAGCACCGTCAATCTGGAGATCTCGTCCTTTATCTCTCGGTTCTCTTGCTCTAGGTGCTCCATGATCTTTGGTTGATTAGCGCGAGTGTTATAGCGGTGAGTCAGCTTGGTTGATGCACAAAAGAAGAACTGATAAGACATCTGGCGAACAAACCTGTTATGCAAATGATGGATAAAATGCAATGTTTTTTATTGTTTTTTATTTCAAAGAACATATGAAGTCCTATATATATATATATATATATATATATATATATATATATATATATATATATATATATATATATATATATATATATATATATATATATATATATATATATATATATATATATATATATATATATATATATATATATATATATATATATATATATATATATATATATATATATATATATATATATATATATATATATATATATATATATATATATATATATATATATATATATATATATATATATATATATATATATATATATATATATATATATATATATATATATATATATATATATATATATATATATATATATATATATATATATATATATATATATATATATATATATGAATAATAATAACAACAATTTGATTGAACATAAAATCTCTTTTTATTCATAACAATTTTGGAAGGATTACACTAAGTACAATTTCAGAAACCAAAATATAAATACAAGAGAAAAGGAAACTATCATCCTAAGGATCCTTAGCAACTACATCAGATGATCTAGCTATAGGTGCATACTTCCTTCGGATGCGTCGAATCTCGGACTCGAAGGATGTCTTCATCTGAGCCTTCTCAAGAACTAGTTGATCAACAATCTTCTTCCAGGCACCGGAAGGCTGAGGCATATCAGAGGAAGGTAAACCATCTGGCTCTCTCTATCTCTTCACTACACGATCTTCAAGAATCTCAATAAGCGCATCCTTGTCTTTTGACTCAAGCTGCAACTCTTCATGCTTTTCGCTCAAAGCATGGAACCGCTCTTCCCACATATCTTTCTCTTGCTTCATCTTGGTTAGTGCGTCTTCCAACTCCTCTACATCTTGGTTAAGGAGACTTTATGGCTCAGCCATAACCATAAACATAGGTTTTTCACAAGCATACGACATCTTCGGCTCCAAATCTCTCTTCTTCACCCAAATAGTGTAAGCTTCCAAAGCTACACAGTTGCATGGACCAACCACGAATCTTCCTTTCCTATGCACATTATGCCACACATGTATCATCCTTTACTTCAAATGTTGGGGATCTTTACCTTTTGATAAAATAGACCTTCTAACTGAGTTTTATTAGGCTTATCTCTCAAGAGGAACCCAAGTTGATGATGAGCCAAAGCAAGATTTTAGTTGATTCCTCCTTGTGTATCAATAAGAGGCACATTAGAGAATTCACTACAACTATCAATAACATCCACGCTACTCAATGTATAATCATACCAAACAATATCATCATTAGTGAGAGACATAAGTCTCTGAGACCACCGTAGAGATTGCTTGTTCTCCAGGAAAGCAGGTGTCTGAGGCAAGTGTGAAATAAACCACTTGTACAGAAGAGGAACACAACATACAATAGTCCCACCACCTTTAAAATTCCTCAAATGCAAAGGGAAATACATGTCACCCAACAGAGTAGGAACAGGATTCCCAATCAAAAATATTCTAATGGCGTTAACATCAACAAACCCGTCAATGTTAGGGAACAAAGATAAACCGTAGATGAGCAATACAAAGATGGCTTCATAAGCGTCCATGCTACTGGCTTGAGCAAAAACAGTAGCTCTACCAATGAGGAACTCAGAAGTCAACCCAAGAATACCTCCTTTCTTTACCAAATTAGCATCAATCTCAGATTTCTTCAGCTGAAGAGCTTCAGCTATAATATGAGATTTGGGAATCTCCTCCAATCCACTAAAAGGTACTTTGTCAAATACGGGTATTCCCAAGAGATGGACATACTCCTCTAACATAGGCACAAGCTGATAATCGGGAAAAGTGAAGCACCAGTAGAGAGGATCGTAGAACTGAACCAAAACACTCAGAAGTCCTTCAACCACATCAGCACATAATACATACAAAATCTTCCCATGATGTTTCTTGAAGTCCAAGGGATCTAATACAAAGGATGACAACTTCCTTAGCTCTTTCAAATCAGAACATCTGAAACCGTACTCTTAGTGTTCCTTCGTCCATAATCCATGGTCTGAAAATATTTTCAAATGAGACCTTAGTTTCCTTTTCTCTTGTATTTATATTTTGGTTTCTGAAATTGTACTTAGTGTAATCCTTCCAAAATTGTTATGAATAAAAAGAGATTTTATGTTCAATCAAATTGTTGTTATTATTATTCATATATATATATATATATATATATATATATATATATATATATATATATATATATATATATATATATATATATATATATATATATATATATATATATATATATATATATGAATAATAATAACAACAATTTGATTGAACATAAAATCTCTTTTTATTCATAACAATTTTGGAAGGATTACACTAAGTACAATTTCAGAAACCAAAATATAAATACAAGAGAAAAGGAAACTATCATCCTAAGGATCCTTAGCAACTACATCAGATGATCTAGCTATAGGTGCATACTTCCTTCGGATGCGTCGAATCTCGGACTCGAAGGATGTCTTCATCTGAGCCTTCTCAAGAACTAGTTGATCAACAATCTTCTTCCAGGCACCGGAAGGCTGAGGCATATCAGAGGAAGGTAAACCATCTGGCTCTCTCTATCTCTTCACTACACGATCTTCAAGAATCTCAATAAGCGCATCCTTGTCTTTTGACTCAAGCTGCAACTCTTCATGCTTTTCGCTCAAAGCATGGAACCGCTCTTCCCACATATCTTTCTCTTGCTTCATCTTGGTTAGTGCGTCTTCCAACTCCTCTACATCTTGGTTAAGGAGACTTTATGGCTCAGCCATAACCATAAACATAGGTTTTTCACAAGCATACGACATCTTCGGCTCCAAATCTCTCTTCTTCACCCAAATAGTGTAAGCTTCCAAAGCTACACAGTTGCATGGACCAACCACGAATCTTCCTTTCCTATGCACATTATGCCACACATGTATCATCCTTTACTTCAAATGTTGGGGATCTTTACCTTTTGATAAAATAGACCTTCTAACTGAGTTTTATTAGGCTTATCTCTCAAGAGGAACCCAAGTTGATGATGAGCCAAAGCAAGATTTTAGTTGATTCCTCCTTGTGTATCAATAAGAGGCACATTAGAGAATTCACTACAACTATCAATAACATCCACGCTACTCAATGTATAATCATACCAAACAATATCATCATTAGTGAGAGACATAAGTCTCTGAGACCACCGTAGAGATTGCTTGTTCTCCAGGAAAGCAGGTGTCTGAGGCAAGTGTGAAATAAACCACTTGTACAGAAGAGGAACACAACATACAATAGTCCCACCACCTTTAAAATTCCTCAAATGCAAAGGGAAATACATGTCACCCAACAGAGTAGGAACAGGATTCCCAATCAAAAATATTCTAATGGCGTTAACATCAACAAACCCGTCAATGTTAGGGAACAAAGATAAACCGTAGATGAGCAATACAAAGATGGCTTCATAAGCGTCCATGCTACTGGCTTGAGCAAAAACAGTAGCTCTACCAATGAGGAACTCAGAAGTCAACCCAAGAATACCTCCTTTCTTTACCAAATTAGCATCAATCTCAGATTTCTTCAGCTGAAGAGCTTCAGCTATAATATGAGATTTGGGAATCTCCTCCAATCCACTAAAAGGTACTTTGTCAAATACGGGTATTCCCAAGAGATGGACATACTCCTCTAACATAGGCACAAGCTGATAATCGGGAAAAGTGAAGCACCAGTAGAGAGGATCGTAGAACTGAACCAAAACACTCAGAAGTCCTTCAACCACATCAGCACATAATACATACAAAATCTTCCCATGATGTTTCTTGAAGTCCAAGGGATCTAATACAAAGGATGACAACTTCCTTAGCTCTTTCAAATCAGAACATCTGAAACCGTACTCTTAGTGTTCCTTCGTCCATAATCCATGGTCTGAAAATATTTTCAAATGAGACCTTAGTTTCCTTGAAATTAATTTTTCTGTGATGAATATTTTCAAACCGTACTCTTAATGCGTATGTACGCAAGAGTGCAACAATCACACACAAGGGATCACACACAAGGCAAACACAAATAAACGTCAAGGGATGGATCAAGTCATCATCAAGATCAATAATCCATTTTGGTGGATTATGGTTTTCACCTTATCAACACCCAAGTTCCATTGATATTGACAAGACTTGATCGGATCAACCAAGAATTAAAGGGTTTGTTGTGAGTCACGAGCATGGAGTCAGGTTAAAACCATCTCAAAGGAGTGTACTAAGGATAAAAACCTGTAGATCATGTTCTAAAAAGTTCCCATAGTCTTAATCCAATCTACCGGATATTATAGGTTAGGATGACTGACTCATCAACCCATAATATTCTCAAGAGAAACTCATCTGAGTGTAGTATCGTGTAACAATTATTATCGGGTCGACACCTAAACAGTCTCCGCATTACGTCCTAAATAGGCCAAGTTGGGTTAAATGTTCTACGGTCATCAGCTTCTTGGACCCCAAATCAGAGAAAGTAATGTATATCCACAAATAACTTTTGTGACATCAATAACTCCAAAGAGGTATCCACTAAGTAGATGCGTCTCAAGCCAACTTGTTAAGGACTACTCCACACAAGTTGAACATTACTATACCATCCTTCTATCTTAATTGCACTCAAGTTCGAGTTAGAACTTATCTCACCACTCAGAGATCAACAAGCACAACAGACATATTATATCACACAAACAAATATACAAACATCAAATATACAAATATCCACATAAAAAGTAGGCTAAACCCATTGAGGACTAAATCCCCAGCAGAGTCTCCACTTAATTTCTGTAGCGGTAAATTCATGACCATCAAGTTATGGATAAGTTTAACGTCAATAAAACCAGAGTCGCCACCACGCTTTTATTGTTTCCAAAGGAAAAAGGAAAAGTATGAACAAAACTCAAAGATAAGAAGTTTTCAAATCAAAACTAATAAAGTTCCAGAGATTACAGGTAAGGGGGCTGGTTACACAGATTAAGGTGTTAGCATCCAAAGTGTCTTAGGTACTCCTAGGGAGCCCTTTTTTATGTGTGCATGTGTTTTTTTGTATAAAAGATGTTTGATAAAAGTAGAGTGTGGGGATGAGAAAATAATTCATTGATTATATTTTTGTGTTTGACAAGACCTTCGGTCTCGTGCCTACGTACCAACATAAAAATGAGGGATCAAAACCTCGTAGTTCGTGGTAAAATTTTCAAATAAGTTGGTGGATTGCTTTTAACAAGAGTTTAATAAGAAAGGAACAAGGGGCCAAAAGTTTGAATGGAGTTGTTAGTTATTTTTGTCTTTTGAAATTTTAAGTCAATATGATTAAGTTTATTTACAAATTTATTTTAAGAAAGAGTTTGAAAATTCAATGGCATAAGGCCAAAGTTTCTAATTATTAAAATAAAGTCTAAGCTTGAAATCACAAGCAAAGAAGTTTTTGAAAAGGGGGGAGATTTTGAAATTAAAGAAGTGGGAGGAGATGAAAAGGCTATCCTAAGCAAAAATTTAAGAGTTAAGAGTTGAAAAGATCTAACCAATGGGATACAATCCAACAGACAAGAATGTCATATAGAAACCCATTTTCCCTTGGACTTTTATCAAGCAATAATCAATGAGCAATATCCAGACATCATGAAGATCTAGGTATCAAAAAAAGGTAGTTACATCCAAGCGAGCAATTCCAATAGCTAGCACTCTTCATTGTCTTTCCATGTATTAGATGAAATATTCCTTGATCAACTCAGAGTAAAGCATCAGACACAAAATTAAAATAACAATTAAGCACCAAGACATAGTAGTAGATGAATTCAAACAAATCATAAAGCTTGTATCAGGTGAAGGCTTGGTTGACAATGGCTCAATCTCAGAATATTGGCATTGGCCAAGTCCTTTTTGCACAGGGAATGTTACCTAATCCTAAGTCCAAAAGTTCAGATCAAGTTCAACAGTCCACCAGATGTTTTTTAGGGTTTTTGTTGTTATTAGGTATTTTAAGGTCTTAAGACCATAAACTAAATCAAAACACACAAACAATATATACAATCACAAAATATGGCTCAAATGAGCAAAGTGAAAATGACATAAACATAAACAAGTTATATGAAATGTAAATGGCAATGAATGATAAATGACTGAAATTTAAATTGCATAAAGTAAATGACTAGAGAGTAAAGCAATATTAGCAATAGTTAGTCAAATGTTAGTCAAGTGGTAATGGTGATTTTTTAATTGATTAAGTCATTCTTTGGAGAACACTGAACCATTCATTCACAAGTATGAATCCTTAAACCAAGACATCTTCCATGAGAAGAGCTCCAACTTAGATAATTCAACAAGTATGCCACTAGCTTCCATGAAAGGAAAAAATGTCAAGTCTCCACACAATACCATGAATAATGGGAGACTTACAATCTCACTTACTAGAATGTTATGCCTTGAGGGTCAAATTTAGATCTATGTTAAGCAATCGTAATTGGACTTATGTAGAAATCACAATTATCTGGGGTCGGGTAATAAATATATAGGTGTTAATGCATGTTAGAGATTTGTTATGAAGAACCAAACTCCTAAAACATACCACACACTAAAAGAAAAAATCAAAGGGGGATGGACCTATCTCAGTCACACTAGTATTGATTCATCTGACACAAGGTCATTGATGAACAAATTATCCTTTAGACATTAGAGATTCCATTGGTCAAATGAGGGAATGGGGAAGAATAGGGATGAAGATGAAGAGGGAGGGGAAGATAGAAACACAAATTGATCATGGGAGGAATTTCATCAAATCAAAACCATCCATTCATTTTGGGATATGAAATGTACATTTCATCAATCTCATAAATCCAATGGTTTTGATCTAACAAAAGTCAAATCAACCTTGACCAAGGTCCGAACAAAAAGTTAAACATCACAAGACCATAAAAATGGCTCAACAACATTTTTAAACATTTAATCAATTAAAAATCAATTTAAAAATGAATTAAAATACATTTTAATTTGGTCAAAACCTAAAATCCCTTCAAAACACCAAATAAAGGGCCAAAGGATTTATCCTAGGTCAAACAAGGTCAAAGGACCATAGACAAAAAATTTCACAATTTTTAAAAAGTCAGAAGTATTTTTAAACAATTAAAAATATGCACAAAAACATTTAATTCATGAAAAATATCAAAATTAATCTAAAAAATATTTTTAATTCAGAATATGGAATAGAAAAATATTTAAAGATTTTTGGTGAAAGTCCCATATATTTTTTATTAAAAATGAAATTTCTATGAATTAAATAAAATAAGTGGATTAAATGGAAATACAAAAAATACAAAAAAACAAGGGTCATCAGATCTCCCTCATTAATTGAGGTGGCAGATCTGATGGCCAAGCGCGCGCGTTCCATTGTGAACCTGAGTCAATGCATCACACACGTGGTAATCAGAACCAAGGGCCAAGATTAAAACAATTAAAAAGGATCGGATGGTTTAGAATGTGTCAACGCACCACCAGAGCTGGGCCTCCTGTCGTCTTCTCTGGCAGACCTCACCGGACTGGTCCACCCTCAACTCAATGAAAAATGAAAAACAAGGACACTATTTCAAAGGAAAAATGATCAGGAGCTCGAAACTGACCTCCAATTCCAAGTATATTAAAAGATACATGGATTTGAAATTTGAGGTTCATGATCTGAGTTGCTTCGATTTGACCTGAAAGTAACTCAATCTTGTTGCCTACATTGTTAGGACTTCAGCCAGCCAAAAATCAAAGAGAATGGTGAAGAATTGAGAGAGAATCGAAGAGAGAAAGTTTCTGAAAAATCACCTTCGAGTAACTTGAATCTTGCTTCCAATTGGCCTTGGTTTGGCTTCAGAAGCTTGCAGGAAGTGAGTTAGATCAAAGAAGGGCTTGGATTCTTGGAGTTACAACTTCAAAAACAGAAGTGAAATTGAACTCGATTTTCAATTGAAAACCTTCAAGTTTATCCTCTAATGGTGAAGGGAAGGTTGCAGGAGCAAAGCTTGGGCAAGGTGTCCCCAATTTTGAGCATGAGGCAATGTATTTATAGGCTTGGCAATTGATTTCCACACACTTCCACTCAAATGCCAAAAATAGAAATTCTCATATGCATGGTTGCATGGGCGTGTGATAGGCCCGTGAAGTGATGTAAAAAGGTCCAAAGATGATCATGAGTGATGTTGAAAGTGTGACATGAAGACATGCATTTGGAATTGAGAAGTGGTTATGAGATTCATCCAAATGGAACCTTTAAGAAAATCCATGCGTAAGTCATTCAAACTTTGGAAAAGTGAAATGATTTTAGACGTTTTGGAAATTGGGAGACCCGTCACCCGAATCCGATCTCATACCGAGAGCACGTGATGAAGTCGATTCCATACTTTGAGGAGATCATGTTTGATCATATTCCAAGAGAAGAAAATCATTTAGCAGATGTATTGGCTACGCTAGCATCCATGTCCAAAGTTAAATGGGCGAATGAGGCCCCCTTCATTAGAATTATGAGATTGGGCGAGCCAACCTTTTGCTACACTAATGATGAAGCACGGGATGATAAACCTTGGTTTTATGATATCAAAAGATATCTTGAGAAACAGGAATACCCAGAGGATACGTCTATCCCGGACAAGAAAACCCTAAGGAAACTATCTACTAGGTTTTTCTTAAGTAGTGATGTGTTATACAAGAGGAATCATGATTCAGTTTTGCTCATATGCATGGATAGACATGAAGCATACATAATTATTGAGGTGATTCATGAAGGTTCATTTGGAACACACTCCAGTGGTCATTCCATGGCAAAAAAGATTCTGAGAGCAGGTTATTATTGGATAACCATAGAAACCGACTGCCACATTCATGCCAGATATGTCACAAGTGCCAAATTTATGCTGATAAAGTGCATGTCCCTCTCGTTACTTTAAATGTTTTGACATCTCCATGGCCCTTTGCAATGTGGGGTATTTATATGATCGGACGCATTGAGCCCACTGCTTCAAACATACACTGCTTTATCTTAGTGGTCATCGACTACTTCACCAAGTGGGTGGAAGTTGCTTCTTACACCAACGTAACTAAGTAGGTGGTTGCTCATTTTATCAAACAAAATATCATTTATCGTTATGGAATCTATGAGAAGATCATAACAGACAATGAGTTCAATCTCAACAATAAGATGATGACAAAGTTGTTCAAGAGTTTCAAGATCCAACATTATAATTCCTCTCCTTACCGCCCGAAGATGATGGGGCAGTTAAGGCAACCAATAAGAACATTAAGAAGATAATACAAAAGATGGTTGTAACCTATAAGGACTAGCACGAGATGCTACCTTTTGCTTCACATGGTTCCCGTATTTCGGTACGTACCTCGACTGAGGCAACTCCTTTTTCATTGGTATATGGCACGGAGGCAGTTTTTCATGTTGAGGTTGAATTCCCTTCCCTAAGGTTGATAACATATGTGAAACTCGATGAGGCTGAGTGGGTGCAAAATAGATTTGATCAGTTGAACCTCATCAAAGAAAAAAGAATGGTTGCTATCTGTCATGGGAAATTATATCAAAAGCGGATGAAGAAGGAATTTGATCGAAGAGTTCGTCCTCGGAATTTCAAAGTTGGTGACCTCATCTTGAAAAGAATTATTCTTCCTTATTCTGATCCCAGGGGCAAGTGGACTCCGAATTTTAAAAGGTCATACCTTGTAAGGAAAGTTTTCTCTAGAGGAGCCATGATGCTCACCACTATGGACGGTGAAGACTTCCCACTCCTAGTGAATGCAGACGTAGTCAAAAAATACTTCACATAAAAGGAGCCGCTAGGTCGACGGCTTAGGCAAAATTGGGCATCCCGACGAACCACAAAGAATGAATAAAAGGTTCGGGTAAAAGTTAGGGCTAAAAATAAAAGTAAAAGAGTACGCTCGCTAAGTTGAAAACCCGAAAGGGAAGTTTAGGCAAAAAAGAGTATCCTGGTGGATTGAAAACCCGGATCCAGGAAAAAGTTATGGATTTAAAGCGAATTACTACGTCTTTCATTAGATTTGTTGATTTTGTTGTACTACTACAGTTGGAAACCCTGAAGGGTAGGAATCAGTTCAATCATCTTCGGAAAGCAAAGGGGTGAGAATGTCAAGGTCATAAGAGTGATAGCCGAATCGGAACCTGATGGAAATCCATTTTCACATTGCCATTCTTGTAATAATCTTTTATTTTTGCCTTTTTTTCGCAATTACCTCTTCTTAGGAATTGCTTTCCTGATGTAAATTCCTACTTACAGGCCAATCCTCAATCAATAAAAGTTTATTTTCATTCAAACTTTGTTCTTTATTTTTATTTTATCTGTTTTTGTTTGCAAGAACGTCCGAATTTTTTATAATCATTGCATCTGAAAAATTTTGGGCTTTATATGACGTGATAAAAAGACATTTGAATATGCTTGTGATTTTATGCATGGCTGAGTTGGTAGACAAAGTGGTCATGCTATACCTGGAGCACCTAGGTTGTTTTGTGTTGCAGGAATGATGTCCACTCATAGATGTTTGGCATGCCAGCACGAAAGCAAGAATCATTGAGATAACTTAATTCTAGCTTTGATTTCCACATCAAATCTGTTAACATTTCCTCTCCCCAAGCAGGGATTGTGATTGAAGAGAATGACTGGCGAGGTCTTTGTTTAAAAACCTCCATTCCTTAGCAGTTGTGCTTATTAGGGGACGATTATTCAAAACATAGTTTCATCCCTAGATATGAGAAGGTTTTCTTTCCCTAGCTGAGCCTTGGTTGAGAATTTTCTTATTCCCCAGTAGAGAGCATTGTTAATACTTCTTGTTCAAGACTTCTCACGTCTCCAGTAGAAGGGGTGCGGTTCTGGGTTTCCTTATGCAAAATTCGCCTCATTCCAAGCGAGGGTCCGATGGTAATTTTCTTCAACAGAGCTTGCAATTTATTTTTGCAAATTCCCCTCAGAATTTGTGGCATGTGGTTACCAGTTACTCCGTTTGTTACTCCCCACAGAGTTCCAGATATTTCAAGGATTTTTCTTCATCAAATTCCTTATTTTTTATTCATTCCCATGCAAAATTGTGCATCATTATACCATATCCATAAAATTGCATAGCATTCCCATTTTATACGGAGCATTACGCCATAGAAAAATTCAAGCATGCATAAAAGCATAGGTCAATGGTGTTTCCTTGCTTCCCCAGTGAAGTTATCAGTCCTTTGGTATATCTCCAGATTCTTTTTATCCTCACAGGATTCATTTGATTTTACCCACAACTATCCATAAATCCAGTTCTATCCTGGTAATCTTTCTAAATCCAGTTATATCCGGGTAATCTTTCTAAATCCAGTTCTATCCTGATAATCTTTCTAAATCCAGTTCTATCCTGGTAATCTTTCTAAATCCAGTTTTATCCTGGTAATCTTTCTAAATCCAGTTCTATCCCGGTAACCTTGTTAAATCCAGTTATATCCTAGTAACCTTGTTAAATCCAATTTTATCCCGGTAACCTTGTTAAATCCAGCTTTATCTTGGTACCTTTGTTGGTGATCCAATTCTTCCTGGCGCAACATCTTTTGTTCACAGACGTGCCCGTTTAGATTGGTAGTCTTTGTGATTGTTGAATCCAGCTCTATCCTGGTACCTTTGTTGGTGATCTAATTCTTTCCTGGCGCAACATCTTTTGTTCACAGACGTGTCCGTATAGATTGGTAGTTTTTATTCCTAGATATATTGCCCTAATACACCATGGAACTTCAAAACCTACATATTAACCCCTTGTCCTCTTCTCCAGAGTGCAAATTTTCGGGTTCTTTTGGTATTCAATCCTCTCCCACCTTGAACGGCTGAAATATGTCGCTTTTTCAACCTCTCGGGTGCAAGAAGATTGAATAGGGGCAAATGTTGTACCCCAAAATTTACCCTTTTCTTTTTCAACACTATGGATTATGTTTTATCATCATATAAATTCATTCATATCATTGTTTCTATGGTTATGGGATCAAGGCATCTCTCTTATGACCTTCTTCGAGCTTTGAAAGAAAGAGAAATGACAATCAGTGCATGGAGGGTAGGATATCCTCAACTTCATGACCACTCAAGCTACAAGGGATTTCTTATGATCTAAGACATCTCAAATGGTCCATTACTTCATTAATTGATTAAGAATTGCAAGAGAATAGAAGTTGATCACACCCTCATAGTCTTTGGGTCCTTGAGCTATGAATGTTAATCATCTTAGTGTGTGGCATACCCATGGATCCATTTTTTATTCATCATTCATCTTGTCATTATACAAGACATTTTTTCTCACAATTTTATCCATTTTTCCTAGGGGAATCAAGGTTTTTAAGATGTGCACTCACCTCCTATCTTTTTGGATTGAAACCAGGGTTTGTGATAAAATTAGTTTATTTTTGATTTTTTGAGCAAGACTTAATTCCATGGTATTCTATGTGTCCCTAAGTGTCTATGTTTAGAATATTTGTCACCAATTATATTTAGAAGAAGTTCAATTGCTTAGATGATCAATGGTTTGATTCAATTGGGGGGAAAGTGAACTGTGCAGATTAAAAAGTAAACTCTTGATTTTTTGGTCAAAATTGTGTTCCACAAGTAAAATATGGTCTATGGTTGAAACGTAATCAAGAAAAGTCAAGAGATTCATCAAAAATCAAGAGTTATGTAAAATTACCAAAATGGGAAATTAGGGTTTCAAAGGAGAGTTACTATTTTGGGCAAGTTCACAAATAATTTCAATCCACTTCATGGTCATGTTTCACACAGATCCAAGCTCCTTTTCAAGATATTTTCAACATGAAAATTGTAGTACTAAGTTTCCTCTTTCCAATGGTTCCAAGAACTTCTAATTTGGTTGGCTACAACTCAAGATATCATCTTCTAAAGTCATACCTTTAGCTGGTAATTTGGTCTTATACTTAGTGAAATTTTGCTAAGTGTTTGGTCAATTTCAAGCAACCTTCTCTATGGCCATTTTTCTCCTAGATGCAAGTTTCATTTTAATGACCTATAATTTGCATGAATGCATGAAGTTTCAAGCAGTTGTTTTCATGGCCGTTTTTAAGGGATCTCAAGGCCTTGTTTCATTTTGTTGGTTCTATATGTTGGCATCAATTTTGGTAAAACCTAGAGTTTTCATAAGTTGTCACAAGTGTTGTCTTGACATTTAGCTGAGGTTCCTGCAGGGTGTTTAAAATGTGAATGTGCAGGATTTAGCTGAGATGTCAGACCCGATGTCAAGACATCTGTATACAGAACATTGAGTTGTAATTTGTCCACTCTAAGCTTTGAAGCATGAGTGTGTGTTTACTTGGTTGAAGCTTTTAAGCAAGATCAAGTATGTGTTCTTGAAGAGTGTCTTCTTTCATTGTAATATTTGTTTTTACACCACTGCTGTGATTGAGGGGGAGTGAGTAGGATCTCTTATCTAAGAGTTCTTAGATAGAAGTCACACAGGTAGAGATTAGGTGAAAAGACTGTAACTTGAAGTTGTTTACTGAGAGTCGTTGAACTAATTATGTTTAGTGGATTTCCTTCCTGGCTTGGTAGCCCCCAGACGTAGGTGAGTTTGCACCGAACTGGGTTAACAATTGCTTGTGTCACTTGTACTACTGTTCTTTATCTTTTATCCTATTTATATTGTTCAGATATTAGTATCGTGACATTACCTTCGACATCTCATATCTGATACCAGAATTTCAATTGGTATCAGAGCAGGCATCCTGCTCTGGTTCTGGGTGAGATCTAGGGACGTTACTTTCTGGTACTATGGATAGAGACGGAGGATCTGTTCATAAACCACCAATAATGGATGGATCTAACTATGACTACTGGAAACCTCGAATGGTAGCCTTCCTGAAATCTTTGGATAATAAGGCTTGGAAGGTTGTTCTAACAGGCTGGGAACATCCAGTTATTACTAAGGAAGGAGAAGTTACAATTGATAAGAAGGCTAAGGAACAATGGACCAAGGAGGAAGATGAACTAGCCCTTGGAAACTCTAAAGAATTGAATGCTATATTCAATGGGGTTGATAAGAACATCTTCAGACTGGTGAACAACTGTGAGGTAGCTAAAGATGCTTGGAATATTCTCAAAACCACTCATGAAGGTACCTCTAGAGTGAAAATGTCTAGATTGCAGCTGCTTACTACCAAGTTTGAAAATTTGAGGATGAAAGAAGATGAAAATATTCATGACTTTCATATGAATATCCTTGAAATTTCTAATGCCTCAGGAGCCCTGGGTGAGAAAATGTCAGATGAAAAACTAGTGAGGAAAATACTCAGGTCACTTCCCAAGAGATTTGCCATGAAAGTGACAGCCATAGAAGAATCTCAAGACATTTGCAATATGAGAGTGGATGAGCTAATTGGATCCCTCCAAACATTTGAGTTGGGAATGTGTGATGGATCTGAAAAGAAAGTCAAAAGCATAGCCTTCGTGTCAAACACTAAAGAGAAAGAGGAAGAAAGTGGTCAAGATACTGATGAAGATCTGGAAAATGATGTAGCATTACTGGGGAGACAGTTCAACAAACTTCTGAAAAAGATGGATGTAAGGTCTAAGTCTAATGTCAAGAACATCTCATCTGACATCAGTAGGTCCAATGATGCTGGAAGAAGAACAAGATCTGATGAAAAGTCCAAACAAGGAAAAGGAGTTCAGTGTCATGAATGTGATGGGTATGGACACATTAGAGCTGAATGTGGGACCTACCTCAAGAAACAGAAGAATAGTCTTGCTGCTACTTGGTCTGATGAAAGTGAAACAGAAGGAGAGTCTGCCAATCTTGTGACTGCCTTGACTGGAAGATGGGGTTCTGATGAAGACTCAAGTGATGATGAAGTAACCTTTGATGAGTTAGCCACTACCTACAGAAAGTTGTGTTACATAAGTGAAGAAGTGTGTCAACAAGTAGAAAGTCAAGTAATTAGAATCAGAAGTGATCATGGGAAAGAATTTGAGAACAACAAATTTGTTGGATTCTGTTCATCTGAAGGAATTAGTCATGAGTTCTCATCTCCCATTACCCCTCAGCAAAATGGTGTGGTAGAAAGGAAAAATAGAACTCTCCAAGAATCTGCCAGAGCTATGATTCATGCTAAGAAATTGCCCTACCACTTCTGGGCTGAAGCTATGAACACAGCCTGCTATGTTCACAACAGAGTAACCTTGAAGAAAGGGACTCCTACTACTTTATATGAAGTCTGGAAAGGAAGAAGACCTACTGTAAAATACTTCCATGTGTTTGGTAGTAAATGTTATATCGTGACTGATTGTGAACAAAGAAGGAAGATGGATCCCAAGAGTGATGAAGGAATATTTTTGGGTTACTCAACAAACAACAGAGCATTTAGAGTCGTTAATTCCAGAACAAAAGTAATGATGGAATCTATCAATGTTGTGGTTGACGATCAAAAGACTGATGTCACAGACGATGTTGAGACATCTCTAAATGATGCCCCAGGCAAAAGTAATGAGAGTGAACTCACTCAAGCTAAACCTGAAGCTGACAAAATTAATAAGGGACCCTCTATCAGAATTCAGAATGATCGTCCTAAAGATCTCATTATAGGAGACCCAAATAAAGGGGTCACAACTAGATCAAGGGAAGTGATCTCACATGGTTGTTTTGTGTCCAAGATTGAGCCTAGAAATGTCAAGGAAGCCTTGATTGATGAATTCTGGATCAATGCCATCCAGGAAGAGTTAGGCCAATTCAAGAGAAATGAAGTATGGGAATTGGTTCCAAGACCTGAAGGAATAAATGTCATTGGAACAAAGTGGGTTTATAAGAACAAATCTGATGAACAAGGGGTGGTTACTAAAAATAAAGAAAGATAAGTAGCACAAGGATACACTCAAGTTGAAGGAGTTGACTTTGATGAAACATTTTCCCCTGTAGCTCGCCTTGAGTCCATTAGACTATTGCTTGGAGTGCCATGTATTCTGAAGTTTAAACTGTTCCAAATGGATGTAAAAAGTGCCTTCTTGAATGGTTACTTAAATGAGGAAGTGTATATTGAACAACCTAAAGGGTTTACAGATCCAAATCTTCCAAAGCATGTGTATAAGTTGAGGAAAGCCCTCTATGGTTTGAAACAAGCTCTTAGGGCTTAGTATGATAGACTCACAGTGTTTCTCATTTACAATGGATACAGGAAGGGAGGCATTGATAAGACCTTATTTGTGAAAAATGAAGGAGGAAAACTCATGGTGGCTCAGATATATGTGGTTGATATTGTGTTTGGTGGGATGTCAGATAAGATGGTCGAACATTTTGTTAAACAAATGCAGTCTGAATTTGAAATGAGCCTTGTTGGAGAGCTGACCTATTTTCTTGGGCTACAAGTCAAGCAGATGGAAGATTTTATCTTTCTATCTCAAAGCAAATATGCCAAAAACATTGTTAAGAAGTTTGGCATGGAGAATGCAAGTCATAAAAGGACACCTGCTCCTACTCATCTGAAAGTCTCTAAAGATGAAAACGGTGTTAGTGTAGATCAAAGTCTCTACATAAGCATGATAGGGAGTCTGCTATATCTCACCGCAAGCATACCTGACATTACTTTTGTTGTAGGTGTTTGTGCTAGATATCAAGCTGAACCAAAAGTCAGTCACATAAACCAAGTGAAAAGGATACTGAAATATGTCAATGGCACCAGTGACTATGGGATGCTGTACACTCGTGGATCTGGATCTGTGCTGACTGGATACTGTGATGTTGATTGGGATGGAAGTGCTGATGATAGGAAAAGCACATCAGGAGGATGCTTCTTCTTGGGGAAGAACTTAATATCATGGTTTAGTAAGAAACAAAATTGTGTGTCTCTGTCCACTGCTGAAGCTGAATACATAGCAGCTGGAGGTAGTTGTTCTCAACTGGTTTGGATGAAATAGATGCTGGCTGAATACAATGTCACACAAATTAGAGAACTAGTGGAAGATAAAATCATAGTCCTAGAGCATGTTGCTACTAAAATGTAGTTAGCTGATATCTTTACAAAGGCCTTGGATGCAAATCAATTTGAATCTCTAAAAGGGAAATTAGGGATTTTTATTTATGAGAATTTGTAGCAATTAATTTGGAGTGGAAAAGGTAATAAAAGTATTGTCTGCCCACTTAAAATAAAGTCCCCCATTTATGGTAAATCATCATCTAGTATTGGAAATTCCATCTATTTCCTTTTCACACGCAACCTCTACTCAAACATTTCCAACTTCCTACAACTTCATCAAACTTCTCTGCTAGGACAACTGAAACCTTTCCACAAAAACAACAAGATGTCACAACATCCATCACCATCTGGTTCTAAAACTACCAAACCTACTCACAAAGATAGAACGCCTTGTATGGACTTTCTTGATGAAGATATTTTGGACGTGATTCCCCTGTCTGTCATTCCAGGCAAAGCTCCTGGCTCATCCGCCACTGTATGCCCTACTCAAGGTAACATTTCTAATATCCCCTCCAGCTCTACTCATACTCCTAGTTCTAAGGACGACATGCATCACACTGATCGTGTCATAAGAAACCTAGTCACTAGGATTCTTACTGAAGGACATTTTGTAAAAGGAGTTTTTACTCCTCTATCAAGAAGGGACCCCTCTCCTGAGGTTGGACCTTATAATGAGAAGGATGATGATTCCTCTAGGTCTGAAAAAGATATGGCTGCTGAAGGTTTGTGCTATGTAGGGCAAACTTTGTCTGGTAAGAAATTTGTGGCATCACCTACTGCCAATGCTTCACAGCCTAAGAAGCATGATTCTGCAAAGAAGGTGATTGACCTAGAAGTTGACAGTTCTGATGATCAAGATGATAGCTTGCTTCATCACTTGAATCCTAGTGTGGCTAAGAGGATGAAGACTATAAAGGGTAGGTCTGTGGCTGAAATGATGTCATCCAAAACTGCTAAGAAGGTTACTGTTGTAGGCCCCTCAAAGTCTTGGAGCAAAGTTGAGGTGAAGAAGAGAAAAGTGAGAGAAATTTCTGACTCATATGAAAATGTTGAAGAAGGTGTCCCTGACATCTCCCCTGTCAAGAGGACAATTGTTAGGAAATTCCCTATAAAAGTTATTGTTGTACACATGGACAATATTTCTTTCCATCTTGAAGATGACGCAGCAAAATGGAAGTTTGTAAACCAAAGAAGGGTGACGGTGGAGAGAGAATTGGGCAAGGATGCTGTGAAGGTCAAAGAGGTCATGGACCTGATTAAAACTGTTGGGTTAATGAAAATTGTTGTTGGGTTATCTCATGTTATGAAGGACTGGTTAAAGAATTTGTGGTCAACATTCTTGAGGACATTGCTGATAAAAACAGCAAAGAATTTTGTAAAGTGTTTGTAAGAGGGATGTGTATCACATTTTCTCCAACTGTGATTAATAAGTTTCTAGGAAGAGGAACAAAAGGTGCATGTGAACTGGAAGCCACGGACAATGAGGTCTGTAGGGAAATAACTGCAAGACAGGTCAATGAGTAGCCTAGTAATAAGCATCTCCCTGCTGGGAAGCTGACTGTGAAATATGCTATTCTGCACAAGATATGGTCAGCAAATTGGATGCCAACCAACCACATCTCTACAATTTCAAATGTTTTTGGAAGGTTCATCTTTGTTGTTGGAACCAAGCTAAAATTTGATTATGGTAGATTTATGTTTGAACAAATTGTCAAACATGCTTCTACAAATGCAGTTAAGCTGCCCATAACTTTTCCCTCAATGATTTGTGGGTTTATCCTGAGCCAGCAACCTGGAATTCTGAGCATAAATGATCTTCCTAGTAGAAGAAAACCTCCTTTATCAGCTCATTACAAATTGTTTGAAGGAAGTCATGTCGAAGACATTGTCATGACATCTGCTTTGAAGAAGCTAGCCTTAAAAGGTGGTCTTATTGTTGAGCTGAAAGAAACTTGTAAAGAATTGGATACTGGGATAAGGGTAGCAACATCCAGGAAGGAAGTTTTGGAGGCTCTAATTGCAAGCTTGGAGCAAGCTGAAAGAGAGAATGTTGGACAAGCCAAGGAAACAGAAGCCCAAACCTCTAGTGAGAGGTCTGAATCTAAAGATGAAACAAGTGGCAGTTCTGGTTCTGATGCTGATGAAGATGCAAGCTCCTCTGACTAGTTTTGTTGAAGTTGTCCCCCATTCTTCTGATGATGTGATGTGATGGATGTTCTGGTGTTTCTTTTGGTAGTCATGTTCTGCTACCTTAATGTATTTTTTTCTGGGTTCTTTTTGTTTTTTCTGGATTTTTATCTCAGCTTGTATAGTTGTGTGTGTTCTGGGATCTGTAACACTTAACAATCTACTTTGACATTCTGTGTGACATTTTGTTTGACTAATAGACATTTATTTTGTCTCTTTGGTCTATTTTGGCTAAAAAGGGGGAGAAGTAGCTAAAGTGGCTATACTATACTATAAACAGATGACAGATGATGTTGAAGATGATGTATGTTGGAGATAATTTGTTTAGTACAAGTGATGTTGAAGGTGATGTTATATGGGGAGACGTATGTTACAGGTGATGATAAAGAGGAGAAGTGTTCTATCTGTGTTGAGCAGACTGAGGGGGAGGTGGAGCACAAGCGCATGTGTGCTTAATATGTGTTTACTAGTTTCTATCTTAGCTAGTAATGTATGTTTTATTACTTCTATTGCTGATATGATACTGTGATTAAACTCTTGTGAAACAAATGATCTGTTGTATGTTTTAGCCAAAATTTTCCAAAGGGGGAGTTTGTTGGTTCTATGTGTTAGCATCAATTTTGGTAAAACCTAGAGTTTTCACAAGTTGTCACAAGTGTTGTCTTGACATGAGATAACAGGTTCCTGCAGGGTGTTTAAAATGTGGATGTGCAGGATTTAGCTGAGATGTCAGACCCGATGTCAAGACATCTGTATACAGAACATTCAATCTGAATGTTATGTATTGTGTGATTGCGCTTTTTATGCTAATCTATGTGTAATTGATGTGATGATTGAACGCGCCATTCAATCAGTAATTAAAACCAGAGTGATTTATTTTCCAACAAGATATGACCAGCTGTCATAAGAAGATACGAATGGAAAATAGTTTTAGGGTTTGATGATGTCCAAGCCCAACCAAACACTTCCATATAAAGGGCATGGAAAACCTGGTTTTAACACACAAGAAATAACGAACGAAATAGTGAGAGAGAATAAGGGTTTTAGTCTTGTGTGGTCGTGTGTATTGTGAGCCATTCATTCATCCATAGATGATTGAATTGGACAGACTTTTGAGTTGTAATTTGTCCAATCTAAGCTTTGAAGCATGAGTGTGTGTTTACTTGGTTGAAGCTTTTAAGCAAGATCAAGTATGTGTTCTTGAAGAGTGTCTTCTTTCATTGTAATATTTGTTTTTACACCACTGCTGTGATTGAGGGGGAGTGAGTAGGATCTCTTATCTAAGAGTTCTTAGATAGTAGTCACACGGGTAGAGATTAGGTGAAAAGACTGTAACTTGAAGTTGTTTATTGAGAGTCTTTGAACTAATTTTGTTTAGTGGATTTCCTTCCTGGCTTGGTAGCCCCCAGACGTAGGTGAGTTTGCACTGAATTGGGTTAACAATTGCTTGTGTCACTTGTACTACTGTTCTTTATCTTTTATCCTGTTTATATTGTTCAGATATTAGTGTCATGACATTACCTTTAACATCTCATATCTGATACTAGAATTTCACATTTTTCTTCCAACATAAGACTTGTTCATCTGCCTTCCCTGTTTCTAAAAAGCCCTAGTTTGCTTCATTTGGCCAAAAGTCACACGGGTAGAGATTAGGTGAAAAAACTGTAACTTGAAGTTGTTTATTGAGAGTCTTTGAACTAATTTTGTTTAGTGGATTTCCTTCCTGGCTTGGTAGCCCCCAGACGTAGGTGAGTTTGCACTGAATTGGGTTAACAATTGCTTGTGTCACTTGTACTACTGTTCTTTATCTTTTATCCTGTTTATATTGTTTAGATATTAGTGTCATGACATTACCTTCGACATCTCATATCTGATACTAGAATTTCACATTTTTCTTCCAACATAAGACTTGTTCATCTGCCTTCCCTGTTTCTAAAAAGCCCTAGTTTGCTTCATTTGGCCAAGGAACCATAGATTTATGTTGGCTTGAACATTGTTGATCCCTAATCCCTAACATTATGAATGTCATTGAGTTTAGGTATTGTTTTGTCTTTTTCTTGTAGCATGACTTTCCCACATGCATGCCACCTTTCTTTCCATGCTTTTTATGACCAAACAACATACATTTTCATGCATGCATACCATACACCAATTGGGCCAAATAAGGAAATGTTCTTTTGTTCCATTCCTTATTTTTCCACTCCCTCTAACTCCCCATGAGTTATGGGATCCCTCCACTCTATTCCAACTCCCTGAAACGACACACCACTAAGCTAAAACACCTTTAAAATGTAGGATGTACACCTCACTCTCTCTCATTCTGATTTTGTCCAAAATTGGGATAGCCAATTTGGCCAAGTATCTTGACCCTTTTGCCCTCACTTAGGGCTCATATAAAAGGATCTTTCACTCTCTAAACCTAAGAGAGGATGTTAGTTGGAGGCAGAAGATAGGCATAGAAAATCTGAACCCCTTTCTTTCTCTTTATTTTTTCTCCATTGTTGAAGCTGCCCTCGGGCCTTTACTTGGCTCACCATTACTCATCATTTTCCTACTGATCTTGTTCATCTTCCTTCTCCAAGAATCCAAGATGCAGTGGACATGCTCCACTAGGTAAGTCTTCCTTGCTTTATGCTTCTTCATGTTATCCATTCACCATGTTTAAGCTCATTCATCTGTATCTAGAAGATCCACTCTTAAAGTGGAACATGGAGATAGGCTCATAATTTCATGTATAACTTTGTTTGAATAATGTATGATTTTGTTTGAACCCGTATGTTCATGCTTATTTATCTCCATGCTTCTTTTTCCGTTTTTGAAAACAAAGTATCCCATGTTGTTCTACCATTTATGTACTTCATTTTTTATTCAAACTTCATGTGATTTGGTGGAGAGATGAGGAAGTTATGTGAGGAAGAATGTGGCATGTTGAAATCGGGTTTTAGGGTTTATAAACTCGTTCTGATGCATGGCCAAGGTTGAAGACGAGTGTGTGGTGTGTTTTGAGTGGCCATGGTTTTGTTTTCTCTTTTAGCACTTAAGTGAGTGGAGTGACCAATTGATATTTGTTACACATGAAGCGTGGCATGTCCATTCATTTTCCTTTTTATTTTCTAATTTATTTGTGGACCGGGCCGTGTCTAGATTATTTTCCCCACCCCCATTTCAGGCCCATTTTCATGGCCAACTATTTGCCCTTCATCCATTTTACTAATGCATACCCCCTATTTTATTTCCTTTATTATTTGATTATTATTCTTTTTAATTTTATTTAAAATACTTCCTTTTATACAAAAATCCCCAAATAATTCATAAATGATACTTTGATTATTATTTAATTTTCCGTTTTTTTATTTTTTATTTTTTATTTATTTTAATATCTGTTTTGATTTTTACATTTGATTATGTTTATTTAACCTAGTTTTATTTGTTAGGGTTTGATTTTGGATCTTCCCATTTGAATTTTGATCCAATCTTTTGTACACATATAGACACATGAATATAGGTCATTTGGGATTTCATTTGGTGTTTGGATTATCAATTTTGGATTATTTTTGAACTTATTTTTGAAGATTACTTGGGATGATCAATTAGTGGTGCATTGTTTGAATATGATTTGTTTGAACATCTTTTGCACATGATTTTAAATACATCTTTGGGACACATTGAGCTTCTGACTTCACCTTTCCATGTTTAATTTTTCATAATTTTTCCATGCTTCTAACTATTTTTCTTGAATTATTCAAGCATGCTTGTTTTCTTGTGATACATTTTGCACCTAGATGATTTATTTTGGTATGCACTTGTGCAACCATGTGGGATCTCTTTCCCCTTTTTGCTTGACTACTTCATCATCATTATGAGTCCTAAATTCACTCATGTGGACCCTTTTAGGTATTTCCAATTGATGCCTACTTGTTTGATTGTCTTGAGTTCTACTTGTTTGCTTTTGAGGTCATAGTATGGATTGTATCTTGTGCATTCCAACTTGAGTACTATGAGTCCAATTGAATTTGTTTCCTCTTGTTTGTGTTTATTACTTCCTTGGTCTTGGTACCCTTATACCTTGCTCTTATGATTCTTTGAATCGTATTCCATTGCCACTTCATCATGATGACACATTAAGAGCTACATTCTTCTTTTCTTGACCTAATTTTGAGTTTAGTGGATGGTGAAGCTCTTAGGAGATGGGGATCGATTTGTGTATGGTTTGATGTGATTATCACTTCATTTATTCATGTCTCAACTTTATTTTGCATTGCGCATTTACTTTGGTTGGACAAAGGACTCCTTATTTAGATGATGTCCACATTTTGACTTACTAGTTACGCATGAACTTTGAGGTTGTTTGCTTGTTAATACTTCTTAAAGTTTGATGGTTGTATTTGATTGATTTAAATAGATTTTGTTAATGTCCCATGACCTAAGCATCCCTCTCTTAACCTTTGCTTATCTTATTGTATTTTGATAAAGGATTCCTTTTCTAGGATGATATATTTACTTGTTTGACAAGTTACTTGACTTTGATGTGTGTGTGAAGTTTGAATGACTTCCCTTGTTACTCTTAAACCTCATCTAGAGTTAACTTATTGCACAAGTCATACATACCTTGATTTCATGTGTTTGCTTCATAGTTTGTTTACTTCTTGTCTAAGCTTCTTTGAGCTTGTGTGATTGTTTGCTTATCTTTTGGCCTATCTTAGAGCAGAGCTTGTTTGGTTCATTCTTTATGTTTGAGTGATTTGTATGTGAAGATAAATGACCTATACTTCTGACTTTTGTGGTTTAATACCATTTTCTCATAACATTACTTCATTTATATTTGCTTGAAATTCATTAGCCCTTAGGAGCATGACTAGGGTTTGATTTTGATCATTTACTTGCCTCAATCTTTGAGTGTGCCTTTGATATGTCTTGAGTTTTTCTTATATGAATTGACCCCATGTGTTTGCTTTTGATATCATTCACTAACTATGCACTTTGTCATGTCTAATTGTCCAAACACTTGTGTTCATTTCCCTTTACAACTTTGCATGATATTTGTATACTTTGGTGCCTATGCCATGGATCGAATGCCTATGTTAACTCCTTCTTGATATTAAGACTTTAGTTAATTGAATATCATGTTTATGTTTGTCTCTTCCTTCTTCCATTGCATAAGGACTTATGTCCATTTATGGTTATGTGGTTGCTTTTCTTTGTATGATTTGAGTGAGAATCTTTCTCAAGTTTGCTTAGGTAAATGATGATAGGTCTTTGATGTGTTTGTTATTGCCTTGTATGACTTTTCATCCCCTTTCCTTTCACTGCACTATTCTCATATCATGTTTGTTTGAATACTTGGCACATTAAAATTATTGATTGCTAGTATGCTTATTTGTGTGCTTTCCTTAAACTACTTGATGCTTAAACCATGTATGCATAACCCTTAGGAGCTAGATAACATGACCTTGTGTTTATTTTAATGTGATGTTGCTTCTCATTCTAGTTGGAATGAGTAGTTGCTATTTGTTAACATATGACCTCTTGGTGATAATTTGTGATGTCTTAAAGCATGTTTGGACTTGGGAATTCACCTTTCATCTCTTGCCTGCTTGTTTTACTTTATCATTTCCTCCATGACTTGATATAGATTACTTTGTCTTTTGATTCTCTCACCATGACTTGATATGGATTACTATTATTTTACCTTCTCTTCCATGACTTAATATGGATTCTCTCAATCTTTCTTTCATGACTTGATATGGATTGTTTATTAGTTATTATGTTACTTATTGTCTCATGGCTTGATATGGATTGCTTTGCTATTGCTTCATTTATTCTTATATGACTTAATATGGAATTGTTTATCTTTTATTTGTTCTTCCATGATTTGATAGGGTTTTGTGTTTTTTCCATGACTTGATATGGATTGTCATCTTCTTTTATCTCGTTTCCTTGTGTGGATAACATGTTCCTCATATGATTTTCTTTGGTTCATTCTTGGTTAAGATTGAACTAAAGTAGACTTTAGGTTTGATTAACCAAGCATGACAACATTAGGTAGCCCCCCTTGATCCTTAATCATAGGTCAATATTTGCATGCTAATTTAGGTAGATGTCCCCCTTTTATCCTAACTTTATGACCACTTTTTTTGCCAACATTAGGTTTTTCTTTAGAATTCCCTTAGATTTTTATTTCCTCTTTTGCATTCATTCTAAAACAAAAACCTTTTTCCAATAAAAAATCCAAAAACATTCTAATATTACTTGAACTCTTTCAATAATAAGAAAGAAGTACTTAGATACCTCCTGCCTTGGGTGGATTATTTGATGTATTCTTTCAACAAAAATACTCAACCAATCAAACTTCTTTTGCCGCTTGGATTTTCTTATGAAAATTTTCAATATGGGTGGTTACCCATAAAAAGCACCAACAAACCAAATTTTTTTAGAAGAACTACCGTGCTCTGATTCTTTTTGATATGTAGGCATTGGGTTGCAAAACCTAAGCGAGCGCAATAATAAAAAAAACTTTTTATTTGTAAATAATTCAATCTTTATACATACATTCCCTTTTAGTTGGTAAGTCCTAGAATAAACACACCATTTTGATTAGAACAACAAGAGTGGATCCTGTAGAGTACTACAGACGTGAGGGGTGCTAATACCTTCCTCTTGCGTAATCGACTCCCTTACCCATCTCTTGGTTGCGAGACCATTAGATTCATCCTTTTGAAGGTTTACTCAGTGATTCATTTCCCTATCTTGGAATAAATATCATTGATGGAGACTCTGTTTTGTGTGCGTGTTTTTTGAGATATGACAATCCTTTGAAGTGAAAATAAGTTACAATACATGGAAGTTGTAAAGTACAAGTAGTGGAAACAAATAAACTAACTAGATGTCTGTAGCGGTTTGAGATTAAACTATTGATTAACTTAACTCACAAAGCAAGAGTTGCCACCGCGCTTTTATTATTTCCAAAGGAAAATGGAAAAAGTACGAACAAAACCCAAAGAAGTTTTAAAATAAAACTAATAAAAAGAGAACAAGGGTTCGGGGGTTAGTTATTCAAGGGGAAGGTATTATCATCCTAAACATCCATGGTACTCCACGGGAACCTCCTTGAAAATATGCATATTTTTAGTTTAAAAACGGTGTTGTTTGAAAAATGTGTTGTTTGCAAAAGATTGGAGGGATGATAAAAGAAGCATTTTCTTTATTTTGATGTTTGATAAGACTTTTAAAGTCCCATGCCTACGTACCAACAAAGTGCAATGGAGGATCAAAACCTTGTAGTTCGTGGTAAAAATAACAAAAGGGGTTTTTTTTGATTCATTTTTTTATGGAAAAGACATTTTGTCATTTTAAGGAGATTACTCAACTAGTCACCCACAAGTATGAGAACTTTGCATCATCATGAGAAGGGCTCCAACTTGGATAGGGATCAACAAGTATGCCACTAGCTCCCACAGATGGTAACAAATTATCATAAATACTATGGAGATAGGAGAAATATAACTCAACTATGGAAATGACTCATGTCTAATTCCTTGAGAAAAAGTTTATAAGAAAAAGTGCACAAAGGGCACAAAATGGTTTAAATGAGTTAGGCATTTTTTAGTCTTTTGAAATTCGTCTAAATATGCTTAATATGGATTGACATTTATTAAGATAAGGATTTTGAAAATCATTTGACAAAAGTCAAGGTTTATTGAGAAAGTGATTCAAGTTCAAGACAAGAAGGTTTTGAAAAAGAGAGAAGATTTTGAAAATTAAAGAAAGGGAAGGATAAGAAGAGACTATCCTAAAGCATAAAGTAAAAGCTAAAGAAGAAATATTTAACCAAGAGATAACAAGCTTTATGAAATCAGTCAAGCAAGAATTCCCTCCTTTGGATTAAGCCTCAAACAAGCCAAAATAAGCAAATAGTAATCTATGTGTCATATGAAACCAAAGTAACCAAGCCAAGTCTTCACAGAGAAGTCCAAAGTCATAGGTATCAGATGAATTCCAGGGTCTCAAGTCCCAAATCTCAAAGCAAAGGTCAAGATCCTAATTCTAAGTCCATAACTTCACAATGATGCCAAGGATAGTAACCACAAGTCCATGAGTTAGGAGAAACAAGTTTCTTTTTAAGTTTTTTCTTATTAGTGTCTTCTTTACAATGATATAAAGAAAGGTCCAAATGGACAAAGAACAAAATGACATAAACACAAATAGTATGATATGAAATGTTAAACATAAAGCATAAAGTAAATGACATAAAAAATAAATTCATAAAGGTAAATGACTTTGAGGTAAAGGTTAATATAAGTAAAATGTTAGTAAAAGATGTTAGTGAATATGAAAAAATGTTTTGTTCATTTTAAGAGAACACTCAACTATCCACTCACAAGCATGAAAATATGAACCTATACATCATTTGTAAAAAGGACTCCAACTTGGATAAAATCAAGAGGTATGTCACTAGCTCTCACAAATGGAAAAGGTTTTCACATAATACCATGAGAAATAGGATACTTACAATCTCACTTATAAAAATTCTGTTGCCTTTGGGACAAATTTGCTATGTTAAGCAATCGTAATTGGGCTTATGTAGAAGTCACAACTATCTGAGGTCGGTCAATAATAATATTTGTGTTAATACATGCTAGAGAAATGATATGTAAATCATTCTCCTAAAGCTATGCCACACAAGAAAAATAAAAAATAAAGAGGATTATCAAGCACAAAGGCTAAGAGGATGGTCCATTACTTCAATCCACATTTCAAGACACTTAGGAAAAACTTATGCATCGATCCAAAGTACCTTAAATGATTCATGATCACTTAGAAGGTAGGTTTGAAATGATGAAAGTTCATTAAGCACCAATTCACACATAATGAACAAGATGGACACAAATCCATCCAATTGATCAAAAGGAAAAGAAAGGGATGAAGATGAAAGGGGACAAGAGAGGTTAAACCCAAATTGAATCACAAATTTGATTAAGTAATCATTAAAATCAATCAACCATTTTGGTGGATTAGGGTTTTTACCCCATCAACACCCAAGATCCATTGAGCTTGATGAGACTTGAAGTCAAATCATCATGATCCAAGGCCAACAGAAGTCCACAAGGTCAAACTAATTTAAAAATACAATAAAATGAAATAAAAATGCATTAAAGATATTTTTAAATGATTTTTAAAATGGAAATAAAAGGGAAAATCCACAAAGCCCTTCAAAACACCAAAGAAATGGCTAAGAAAATTATGGAAGGTTGCAAATAAAATGAGAAACATATAATAAAATTTTCACAATTTTAAAATGCAGAAAAGTATTTTTAAATCAATTAAAACAAAGAAGAAAATAGAAAATTCATGAAAAATAGAAAATCAATGAAATAAAATGTGAAAAAATAAAAATCAGATGAAGAAAAATAAAAGAGAATTTTAGAAATTATTTTGGGATTATTTGGATAAAAAATGAAATTACTATGAATTTTTAAAGAAAAAGAAATTTAAAATAATAAAAGAAAAATAATTAAAATCAGAAAAAAAAACCATGAGCGTTTGATCACGCCTCATTAATTGACGTGACAGATCAAACACTCCAAATGATGAGAAACACGATGGAACACGTTGTAATCAGAACACGTGATCCAGTTTGAATTTAATCAATCAAAACATTTCAAAATGCCAACGTGTCTGGTCCAAACTCAGACCACCTGAGAAATACTTCGGTCATCTTCTCTATTGATCTCTCACTGGAGTTTCATCGTTTGGTAACTTCAAGACACGAGACCACCACCATTGTGATCCTCTTCTCATCCTGAATTCAACCTTATGGCTCAAATTCATTTATGTGAACTGGGCAAAGGGAATTTCAAAGAAGTTTCAGAAACAAGCAAGCCACGAAAAATTAAATTAAATGATGAACACGATCAATCAACATCAAAGGGTGAAGGTTTATATTGTGGTAACTTGTTTGAGTTCAAATGATGCTCAGAACTACCTTGTCCAGATGGTGATCAGAAGTTGATGAGGCTCAATCTGGTTTAAGCAATTCAGGAGGTCTCAAAGCTTGAGAATTGTTGCAAAAGTTTCAGAGGATACCAATGGAGCTAATAGAATCAAGAAAATGGATTGAAATAGGCTGAAAATCAAAACAAGATAGTTGAATTTTCTGGAAAATTTTCAAGTTGCAACAGGGGTTTCTTAGCTCTCAAAAGCTTCCAAATGAACAAATAAATGGACATTGTGATGCAGATATAAAAGTGATTATTATTTTGTTTTTTTATGTTACCATTTTTCCAGAATAAGTAAAAAAGGAAAAACATAATATGGATAAACGAAATAACATTTTATTAATGATAATGAAATTTGAAACAAAGCCCACGTAGATTCACTTTCACCTTGAGCATAGTGAAAGGATTTTGAAAATAACAAAAACAAACATATTACTTCGAAAAGTGAATAACATAAGGAACATCAACATCAATCCAATTATGGAAAATTGATCCACATGTCACAAAGTTTGGCACTTCTGGCTCTTCAATGTCTTCTAAAATTATGGCAACAAACTGATCCTTAGAATAAATAAACCCAACATTGTGAAACACTTCTTGAATTCGCTTTAAACCTCTTCGGGTTGCACCAGGTGAAAAACCCAAACCAACTTTGTTCTTGTTCTCAACAAGCTCAACAATTTGTCCCCATCTAGCAGATTGACCATTCTCCACCACAAACTGGGTATCTTTTAAGGATGACATGGATTCACCATTCTTCTTAACAGCAATATTATCAACAGAAGGGCCTTTAAACGACGTCCCCTCATCTTCGTCAGCATCAATGTATGAAAATGAAGAGAGATGATTCACTAACATGGCCTACCCGCCACCCAGATCACTAATTTCTCATTCTTCACAAACTTCAACTTCTAGTGTGGAGTTGATGTAACTTCCCCGACATCATGAATCCACTGACGTCCTAAGAGACAATTGTAGGCGGGATGAATATCCATCACTTGAAAAGTGATCTAAAATAAGCATGAACCTATCTTTATTGAGAGATCAACCTCTCCAATTGCAGTCTTCCTTGAGCCATCGAAGGCCTTCACAACAACTCCACTGAATCTTATCGGAGCACCTTGGTAAGCAATTTTAGACAAATTAGACTTAGGAAGAACATTCAAAGATGATCTAGTATCCACCATCACATTGGACATAGCATCTTCTTGATAATTCATAAAGATATGCAGGGCCAAATTGTGATTCCTCCCCTGCTCGGGCAACTCTTCACCATTGAAGCTCAAATTGTTACATGCGGTAATATTGGTCACAAGGCCATCAAATTGATCAATTGTCACGTCATGGTCCACATAGGCTTGCTCTAGGACCTTCTACAAAGCTTCTCGATATGCTCCTGAACTCATCAGTGGAGATAACACTGATATCTTAGACGGAGTATGCAACAACTGGTCTACCATATTGAAATCACTCTTCTTGATCAATTCCAGCACCTCATCTTGATCATCATTCTGATTCACCATATCTTCAGTCTTCTTAGGAGCTGCAACAGCAAATACCCGACCACTTCGGGTCACACCACTTACATTGGCAATATTCACAACTGATGGAAAAGCAGGAATAAGCATTTCTTTGTCATCTTCTACCATAGTAGCATTATACTTGTAAGGCATAACTTTATCAAACGCGTAAGACGTAGAACCCTACAAATGAATAACCAATGGAGAAATAGAAGTTTTTTGACCATCATATGAAATCACAACCGGTTATGGGAGATTAAAACGGGGAACTATGACGTTCACCTCATGCTCATCTTTGTTTCTATCCCTTGTAACTTGAATAAGATTTTGATCCAACATCTCTTGCAAGTCTCTTTTCACAAAAACACATCCTCGGGGATCTCCGGAACAAACTTTACAAGAAGCATGGTCATGCTCATAATATCTCAATTTACATAAAGTAGCGTGCATTTCAATTAAGGATCTTCTGATCAGATTAACGTCAAAAACTCGATACTTCTCAGGACATCCTTCGACCATATTCATAGTTGTATTGCCATTTTGGGCAGCGGATTAGCTTGTACATTGGGATTAGAATCTTCAAATGACAAGATACCACTTTGCATTAACCTTTTTATCTCAGCATTCAAGGTAAAACAATTCTCAATATCATGGTCAGATGCCCCTTGGTGGAATTCACAATGTTGATTAACTTTATACCACCATGAAATCTCTTTCAGAATAGTCGGTGGAGTTCTTGTTTGCACCAAATTTTTCTGAATTAAAGCAAGAAACAATTCTATATATGTCATTGGAATTGGGTCAAATTATGCAGGCCTCTAAGCACGATTCTGTTAATTTTTTTAATTTATGCGTTGCTGGAAACACGGTTGATAACTCGGTGCTGCTTGCGCAACTAGATCAAAATTAATAACTGGAGTTCCAGACGCCACATGCTAATGATATTGGTTGTTCCTCGAAAGCCTTCTATGTCTCTCTTGTGAGATAGTGTTTGCATCATATTCCTTCTTCTTGGGCATCCCATTCCCATACCTTTTGGACCCATCAGATGAACTAACTTCTTTCAACCGTCCTTCACGGACACCTTCTTCTAATCTCAAACCCATATTCACCATTTCGGTAAAGTGACTAGGTGAACTTGCAACCATCCATTCGTAATAGAACGGACTCAACGTCTTCAAAAATATCTTTGACATTTCAATTTCCTCCAATGGAGAACTAACCTATGCAGCGATCTCGCGTCATCTTTGGGCATATTCCTTAAAGGTTTCTTTATTCTTCCGGGCCATAGCACGAAGTTGATCCTTGTCTTGTACCATGTCGCCGTTATATTTCTACTGGCGAACAAAAGCCTCACCTAGGTCATTGAATGCTCGGGTTTGAGTACTGTCGAGCCTCATATACCATTTTAGAGCAGCACCAGTCAGACTTTCTTGGAAGTAGTGGATCAGCAATTAATGGTTGTCAGTCTGAGTCGATATCCTACGAGCGTACATCACCAGATGGCTCAGAGTACAGGAGTTACATTTGTACTTTTCAAAATCTGGAACTTTGAACTTGTGCGCAATCTTCACATTAGGAACCAAACACAAATAATGAGCATTCTTTCCAAACAAATCTTTCCCCCTCAAAGCCTGAATCTCTTTCTGCATTTCCTAGAATTGATCTTGGAACTCGTCCATTCTTTCATAAACACCAACAATCTCGTTTGGTCAGCGTGAAAACAGGTTCTTTAACATAAGGAACAACATGAATCATGGGAAGTGGTACTGACATCACATGTTGAGCCAATGGAACTTCAGGTTGGTACCCCTCAGGCACCAAGTTGGGAGGCATGCCCCAAGGGAAACCAGAAGGCATGTGGTATTGTGGAGCACTAATGGGAGCCATAGAGATGGGTGTAGAGACAATCTTGGAAATTATGGTCCTCTAAAGCAGAGTCTGGGGAGGAGGTGAAGGCTGATCTTGAGCAGCCTCTAAAGCTTCCATCATAGGAGTAAGCCTCTCGTAACTGTCCCTCAAAGTTTTCACCTCTTCACGAAGTTCACGATTCTCTTGCTCTAGGTGGTCCATCTTTTTCAACTGATTAGCTTGAGTATTGTATCGGTGAGACAACTTGTATGAATGAATACCAAGAAAGAAATAAGACCCCTGGTGAACTTGCTCAAAGCAATACCAAGATGCAACATGATTCATGATATGCAAGTGTGAATGTTATTATTCTTATTTTCCAAGGAACTTTAAGACATAAATTGCAAACATCGTAACAACACATTTCAATGAATTAAAAAAATCTCATTTTATTAATATTATAAGGGATTACAATCAAAATACAATTTCATTGATCATAAACGGATAGAACCTAGATCTATGGAATCATGTCCGATGACGACCCAACTCCAAGCTGACACTTCTTACAAAGCCTTTTGATCTCTCTTTCGTAGCTGCTTTTCATAGCATCCTTCTCTATCACGAGCCTCTATCACGAGCTGGTCTATAATGCCTTTCCAAATCTCGGAAGTAGGAATATGAGTATATGATGAACTATTAGAGGAAAATAAATCCTTTTGGCCTCTAGATCTCTTCACAACACGTTGCTCGAGTAATTCTATCAAGTCGTCCTTTACCTTTAACTGCTTCTACAATTCTACTTTCTCAAGGTGTGAAGTGTGAAATTTATCTTCCCAATCATCCATCTCTTGCTTCATCCTATCCAAAGCATCTTGCAACTTCTACATGTCTTTAATAGTGGGAGATTTGACCATTACTAAGGATATAGGTCTTTCATAAGCACATGGCATCTTGAACTCTTTTGCTTTCTTCTTCACCCAACTAGTGTAAGGCTCCAAAGCTACACAATTCCTCAATCCAAGCTCGCATTTTCTTTTCCTATGAATATTATGCCAAGCATGCACTATCCTAGCTTTCAATCCTTGAGTTTCCTTCCGTTATTAGAAAAATAAACCTTCTAACAAAGTGTTATTAGGCTTGTTCTTCATAGCGAACCCAAGTTGACGTCTTGCCAAAGTCGGATTGTAGTTGATTCCCCCTTGTGTACCAAGAAGAGGCACATTATAGAACTCCCCGTAACTATCAATAATTTTGACATCGTCGTAAACAGAAGAGTACCAAGTAATGTCGTCATTAGTGAGAGACATGAGTCTTTGACACCACCTTAAGCAATCCTTGTTTTTTGTGAAGACAAGAGACTGCGGAAAGTGGGAAATAAACCACTTGTAGAGTAAAGCCACACAACAAACAATAGTTTCACCCCCTTTTTAAGTCTTATGATGAATGGAGAAATAAGTATCGCCGAGCAGAGGTGGAACCGAATTCCTAATAAAAAAGATCCTCATATCATTAACATCAATGAAATTGTCAATGTTAAGAAACAAGACCAAACCATAGATGAGTAAGGCAAGAACAATCTCAAATGCCACCATGTTATTAGCATTAGCAAAATAAAAGGCCTTTTCTAATAGAAACTTTGAAGTCAACCCTATGATACCTCCTTTAACAGTGAGATTGGCATTTATGCCAGACTTCCTCAGATGAATGGTTTCGACAATAACTCAAGATTTAAGAATTCCTTCCATCCCACTAAAAGGAACTCTATCAGAAATTGGTATACCCAAAAGATAAGCGTACTCCTCCATGGTAAGTAACAACTAATAATCCGGGAAAGTGAAGCACCGGTAGACAGGACCATAAAACTGAACCAAAGTGCAGAGGAGACTATCCTCAACATCAGTAGATAACACAAATAAAAGTCTTCCAAAATGGTCTCTGAAACCCTTAGGATCATACATAAAAGATGCTAGCTTCCTTAATTCCACGAGATCGGGACATCTGAAACTGTATTTCCAAGTGTTCCTCCTTCCAATATCCATGGTCAAAGTATATGCGATGTTTGCAATAAGAGTCTCTAAGTTCCTTGAAAATTGAGTAAAACTTTTATGAATGCCATGAGTGCATGATGCAATAACCACAAACAAGATCACACAAAGCACACAAATAAGGTCCAAAGGTTCGGAGTCACGAGCATGGAGCCAAGGGTAAGAACCAACCCACAATGTATGTATTAAGGGTATAATCACCTGTAGAACAAGATTCTAAAAAGTTCCCAGAGTCGTAATTCCATCTTTTGGATATTATCGGTTTATACGACTACTCGTCAACCAATAATATTCTCAAGAGAAACTCGTCCGAGTGTAGTATCGTGTAACAACTAATTCAAGTCTACACCTGAATAGCCACTACACGACGTCCTAAAAGGACAAGATGGGTTAAGGGTTTTATGGTCCTCAGCTTCTCGGGCTCCCAGGTCGGAAAAAGTAATGCCAACCACGACTACTCGTGTAACATCAGTAATCCCAAAAAGTAATGCCAACCACGACTACTCGTGTAACATCAGTAATCTAAAGTCAGCTTATTAAGGATTAACTCCACGTAAGCCAAACATGACTATACCACCCTCCTATTATAAGAGCTCTCAAATCCGGGTATAGGACTTATCTCACCACATAGATATCACCAAGCACCATATAGAACAAGCAATAACAAACAACAACAAACATAATATATACATAAAACAAAGATGGGCTTAACCTACTAGGGACTACTCCCTAGCAGAGTCACCACTTTTCTGTAGCGGTAAATTTTTTTGAGATTAAGTTCTTGATTAACTTAACTTGCAAATCAAGAGTCGCCACCAAACTTTTATTATTTCCAAAGGAAAAGGGAAAAAGTACGAACAAAACCCAAAGAAGTTTTAAAAACAAAACTAATATAAAGAGAACAAGGGTCCGGGGGTTAGTTATGCAAAGGGAAGGTATTAACATCTTAACCATCCAAGGTACTCCATGGGAACCTCTTTAAAAATATGTACATTTTGATTTGAAAAAAGGTTGTATTTGTTAAAAGATTGGAGAGATGGGAAAAAAAGTATATTTCCTTTATTTTTATGTTTGCCAAGACTTTTGAAGTCTCATACCTACGTAACAACAAAGTGGAATGGAGGATCAAAACCTCGTAGTTCGTGATAAAAAAAAGGAGTTTGTTTTGATTTATTATTTTTATGGAAAATACATTTTGTCATTTTAAGGAGAATACTCAACTAGTCACCCACAAGTATGAGAACTTTGCATCATCATGAGAAGAGCTCCAACTTGGATAAGGATCAACAAGTATGCCACTAGATGCCACAGATGGAAAAGAATTATCATCAATACTATGGAGATAGGAGAATTATAACTCAACTATGGAAATGACTTATGTCTAATGCCTTAAAAAGAGTTTTAAAAGGAAAAACGCACAAGGGCACGAAATAGTTTGAATGAGTTAGGCATTTTTTAGTCTTTTGAAATTGGTCCAAATATGCTTAAGATGTATTGGCATTTATTAAGAAAAAGGTTTTAAAAATCACTTGACAAAAGTCAAGGTTTATTAAGAAAAATGATTCAAGTTTGAAAAATAAGAAGGTTTTGAAAAAGAGGGAAGATTTTGGAAATTAAAGAAGGGGAGGAGAAGAAGAGACTATCCTAGAGCATAAAATAAAAGTTAAGGATGAAAGATATAACCAAGAGACAACAAACTTTATGACATAAGTCAAGCAAGAATTCCTTCCTTTGGATTAAGCCTTAAACAAGCCAAAATAAGCAAATAATAACCCATGTATCAGATGAAACAAAAATAACCAAGCTAAGTCTTCACAAATAAGTCCAAAGTCAAAGGTATCAGATGAATTTCAAGGTCTCAAGTCACAAGTTCCAAAGCAAGGGTCAATATCCTAATTTTAAGTCCATAACTCCATAATGATGCCAATGAAAGTAACCACAAGTCCATGAGTTAGAAGAAATAAGTTTCTTTTAAGGTTTTTTCTTATTAATGTTTTCTTTACAAAGATCTGAGAGTAAAGCCCAAATGCACAAAGGACAAATAACATAATCACAAATAATATAATATGAAATGCTCAATATAAAGTATAAGTAAATGGCATAAAGTAAATGGCATAAAGTAAATGTGCATGAAGTAAATGACTTGGAAATAAAATTTAATATAAGTCAAGAGTTAGTAAAAGATGCTAGTGAAGATGAAGAGATGTTTTGGTCATTTTTTGGAGAACACTCGACTATCCACTCACAAGCATGAAAATATGAACCTATACATGATTTATCAAAAGGGCTCCAACTTAGATAAAATCAACAAGTATGCCACTAGCTCTCACAAATGGAAAAGGAGCAACATTTTCATACAATACCATGAGGAATAGGAGGCTTACAATCTCACTTATAAAAATGGCATTTCCTTTGGGGAAAATTTAGCGTTATGTTAAGCAATCATAATTGGACTTATGTAGAAGTCACAACTATCTGAGGTCGGTCAATAATAATGTTTTTGTTAATACATGCTAGAGAAATGATATGTAAAGCATTCTCCTAAAGCCATGCCACACCAAAAAGAAAAAGAGGGGATGATCAAGCACAAAGGATATGAGTATGGTCCATTACTTCAATCCACACTTCATGATACTTAGGATAAACTTATGCATCAATCCAAAGTACCTTAAATGATCCATGATCAATTAGGAGGTAGATTTGAAATTATGAAAGTTCATCAAGCACCAATCCATACATCATGAACAAGATGGACACAAGTCATCCAATTGATCAAAGGGAAAATAAAGAGATGAATACGAGAGACACAAGAGAAGTCACACCCAAATTGGATCAAAAAATTGATCAAGTCATCATCAAAATCAAACATCCATTTTGGTGGATTAGGGTTTTCACCCCATCAACACCCAAGATCCATTGAGTTTGATAAGACTTGAAGTCCAAACCATCATGGTCCAAGGCCAACAGAAGTTCACAAGGTCACACAAATATGAAATACAATTAAAATAAAATAAAAAAGCATCAAAGATATTTTTAAATGATTTTTAAAATAGAAATAAAATGGAAAATCCATAAAGTCCTTCAAAACACCAAATAAATGGCCAAGAAAGTTATGGAAGGTTGGAAATAAAATAAGAAACATATAATAAAATTTTCAGAATTTTAAAATGCATAAAAGTATTTTTAAACCAATTAAAACAAAGGAGAAAAGAGAAAATTTATGAAAAATAGGAAATCAATGAAATAAAGTATGAAAAAATAAAAGTCAGATGAAGAAAAATAAAAGAGAACTTTAGAAATTATTTTGGGATTTTTTGGATGAAAAATGAAATTAGTATGAATTTTTAAAGAAAAAGCAATTTAAAATAATAAAAGTAAAAGAATTAAAATCAGAAAAAACATGGAGCATTGGATCACGCCTCATTAATTGATGTGGCAGATCCAATAATTCAAAGGTTAGGATGCATGGTGGAACACGCTGCAAGCCAAACATAGGATCCAATTTAAATTCAACCAATCAAAACATTTCAATCTACCAACGTGTATGCTCCAAACTCATACCACCTGAGGAAAACTCTGGTCGTCTTCTCCGGTGAGCTCTCACCGGAGTTTCATCATTTGGTAAATTCAAGACACGAGACCACCACCATTGTGATCCTCTTTCCATCCCGAACTCAACCTTATACTCCAAATTCATTTATATGAACTGAGCAAAGGGAAATTCAGAGAAGTGTCAGAAACAAGAAAGCGACGAAAAATAAAATTAAATGATGTACATGATCAATCAACATCAGATAAGTTAGGGGAAAGCATTAGAGAGTGAAGGACTACATTGTGGTAACTTGTTTGAGTTCAAATGATGCTTATAACTAACTTGTCCAGATGGTGATCAGAAGTTGAAGAAGCTTGATCTGGTTAGAGCACATCAGAAGGTCTCGGAGCCTGGGAATTGTTGCAAAAGTTTAAGAGGATGCCGATAGAGCTAATGGAATCAAGAAATTAGATTGAAGCAAGTTGAAACTCAAAACACGATAGTTGAATTTTCTGGAAAAATTTCAAGTTGCAACAGAGGTTTCTTGGCTCTCCAAAGCTTGCAAATTAAGGCAATAACTTCCTTTATTTATAGGGAATATGTTTAGATCCAAATACGTGTGGAATGATGCAGAACTCGTGCAAAACTAATTTGATCCAAGTGTGTGAAAAATGTGACTTGAAACTCATCAAAACTCAGCCAAATGATGCGTTTTAAGTGTCAATTAACTTCTGGAATCTTGTTAAAACATGTTTAGGATCAAAAAACTTGCTAATTTGAATTATAGTTGAGATTATTCATGATCAAATTTCGGGAAATGGTGATTTCTTCAATTCCAAGTCACTATGTTCAACTCAATGGGGCATGTTGCTCAAGAGGCTTTTTGATCCCATTCTTTTTGCAATGTGTTAACATAATGGCCAAGATTACAATGTGCCATGAAAGGTTACATTTGGATGTTTGAGCGCAAAGTTATGGCATGTTGAAGTTGGCATGAAAAATTGGTTATGTAACTTAGAAAAATGTGAGTGCTTCATGGCTGAAAATGACCTATAATGTTCCAATGAATTCCATGGCCTTCCAAGCATATTTTGACCTTGGTCCTTGAAGAAAAATTGTAGATGGCATCACAAATGACATTGTGCAAAAAGAATCAACTTCATATGTTGAAAATTGAAGAAGTTGTGATCCTTGAAAGTTGGGGAAAAGTCACTTGAAAGCAGGTCAAATTTCACTAAGTCCACAAATGACCTATAATATCTCCAAACTTTTGATGATCCTCCAAGAATAATTGGCTCTTGTCATGTAAAAAAAAGTTATAGAGGATGTTGATAATATTAATATGCAAAAATAAGTATTAAAATGTTGAGAATTGGAGGAGTTGTGATCCTTGGAACCTTGACTTCAAATGGTTGACTTTTGGTCAAACCTCTTGGAACAAGCTTGTGTACTTGGACTTTTCTTGCATTCCAAAGCACATTGTGATCATATGAACTCAAGATAAGATGTACTTGATTGCCTATTGATTAAATTTCTCAAAGCATAAAGTTACTTATTGAATAAGGCATGGAAATAAACACATGAACCTTTGACTTTCCTTGAGAAGTAAGCCATGAAACTTTGAGATGCTCTTGATTTGAGGAGCCTTGCCTTGCACAATATACTTAAGGGAAACACGACATGTTTTTGCTATTTTAATTAGTGGTTAGATTAGCAATTAATCATATAAATACAAAGGTAAAAATACCATCAAAGAGGTGCTTGGTTATCCCTGTAAAAGCAAACCCAAAGATGGATAAGGGGAAGGACCAAGATGTGACCTTGTTTGTATGAAAAAATGAAATGAGATGTGGGATCTTAGGGTTAAAATTTTGGGTATGACAAGGGGTCCTTATCGGAAAAATAGCAAGTGTACTATTTTGCCTTTTGTAGTAATAAAGGGGAAATTCCCCGGATGTTGATCTCAAGGACTGCACGTTAATATCGAGTTCAAATAATTGTTCAATTAAACAAAATCTAGTGTTGGGATTTTTAAATTCAAACTTATAAAAATAAGGGAAAATAAAATAAATACTGTAAAATAAGGGTTTCAAGGAAAAAGGAACATGCCAGGGAAGGTGTATAATTTGTCCATGTAACAAATCTGAGTCACTATTGCATCAACAAATATCAATTAACTACTACCGGTTCTCAATGGTATTTTCTCCCAAGGCCTTGGTGAGAAAATCTTTAATCATTCAACCCTAATCTCTATGTCCATAGAAAATTACCTGTGAAATTAAGCCTTATTATATAAAAAATTATCTAGTTCATACAGGGTATCCCTTTCCTAGGTGATATTTATTACAGAGTAATCTTATGAAAACCTCATCAATAGCCGTCCAACCTAATTGATAATCATACAACAATCTCAATTAATCCGAAAGAGAAAACATTAAACACATCAAAATATTACTGTAATTATGAAAAATAATATTACCAATGCAATCGTAAACTCAAATTCATTACAGATATAAATCAGGGACACCCCGATAGCATTGAGGGGTTTAACTACTCATATTGTTCAAAAAAGATTCAAGATAAAAATCAGGCATTACAAGTAATTGGATGACTTGGATTTTCAATTGCTTCCACTCATGAAAATCTTCCGCTCTTTGAATTCCTTGATCTCTCTAATTCTCGATCGGGTGACAATTATCAGTGCTCTATTTTCTCCTTGCCCAAAAGTCTCCTTCTTATCTCGTAGAAACTCTTCTAAAATATTGAAAATATCTTAGCATTGGTTGGAAAACCCCAGAACGACCTTGCTGCTCAAGCCCAAATAAAAGTCCAAAAACTGATATAATTAGCGCATGGGCTGACACGGTCGTGTCAACTGACACGGCCGTGTCAACTGACATGGGCGGCTGTGTCAGGCCCCTGCCTTGGCCTTCATCTTCAGCTTCCTCTCAAGTGGGTTGACACGGCCCGTGTCAACTGACACGGGTGGCCGTGTCAGGCCCCTGTCATCCTTCTCCTTGCAGTTTATTTAGGCCTTCAGCCTGACACGGCCCATGTCAGGTGACACGGGTGGCCATGTCAAGATTCCTGTAACTTTGTAATTTCTTTCCTCAAACGCCAGAATTCTCGACTTTCTTGCACTGAGTCCTTTGGGTCTTCTACTTGGACCTGGAGATAATCAAAACAGACAACCAAAGCATAAAATCTCGAAAACACGAAATAAAACTAAAATTGATAAAATGCTTAATTAACTTACATAAATAAAAACAAACTTGAAAGGTAACATGATTCAAACACAATATTCCAAAATCCTTGGCTTCTTGTCGAATAAGTGATGAAAATATAGTAAAAATGGTGACCGATAAGGTCCTCAATGCTCTTTAACATTTATGGACTTTTTTCAACATTTCTCTCCTCGCCCTTTTTGTAGCATTCTTCACGTGTCACCACCTTAGTCAAGAAGGCCGTGGACCTCTAGGCAAATGATTCATTAAAGTGACTGCCATCAACCCATTCTGAAATGCTTCTACAACCATTTCTTGGTGGGAATGAATGACCTTGATCGTTGCTTCATTGAAGAGAGAGAGGTACTCTCTCAAAGATTTGGAGGGACCTTGACAAGTGTTGAAAAGGCTGGTTGCGGCCATCTTTTTGTGCCTGTTTGCTGCAAACTGATTGACTAGTTTCTTCACAAAGTTCTAATAGCTGGTGACCGAGAGTCAAGGAAGGCTAATTTACCACTTTAAGGTTACGTCTCTGAAGTTTCTTGAGAGAAGCTTTCAATTCAGAATCAGAAGCTTGCACCTGGGCCTCTCATATTTCATCCGAGAGAGGCTAAGAGTCCAATATTTCAACCTCTGCTATAGGGTCAACCTCCTATTGGCGTTGTTGAATATATAAGACATTTTCCTCCAAAGTTTGATTATGGTGACATAAGTCATCCATGGCAACGCACATTGTTGTCATGGCATTCTCCTTGTCGTCAAACTCATCGTTGACCAGAGTTGTTGCCTTCTTGATCACCATGAGGGATAATGGGTTTGGACGTGAGGACAACAATCTAGTTGAATATGGTAATGGTAGTCAAAGTCAATTTTATAAGGCTTCATGATGGACGCCAATTGTACTTGCTAAAAGTACAATACGTGACAACCCATAATGATTAAGGGTTGTTAGAGATTTTTAGGATCTGTTATGATGTTATAGCTAGATCAAGAGAGATGTGAGAAGTTTTGTATGTGGTATTTTTGTGTTATCAGATGAGATCCCTTCAACCTCAAGGTTGAGGTATTTATAAGAACATTGTGGGTCTGAGTGTTAGATCCCAACGATGGTTCGACTTCTCTCATAAGAGCGTGAGAAAGGGGTAGTTATCTCTCTTGTTTCTTAGGAAAACGTGGCTACCTCCATTTGATCATCTCTCTCATAGAGTAACAATTAGGACACGTCACCCCCATATTTTCACAAGAAGACAAACAGTTTGATAAATGAGTGTCATAATCGAATGACAAACATCTATTCTAATAAACATGCGGTTATGAAGAGGGTGTGGAGGATAATTTACACCATCCCCTAGTGAATCTTCTATGTCGTCCCTTGTAGTTTGTTTACAAAGATATCTAGATAAATATATTTTAAAAAATTAATTAATTAATTTTAAGAAAAAAGCATAAAAGTTAAAAGTACATATTTTTGAATTTTTTACTCAAATACCCTACATTTTAAAAAAAATCTCAAAATAAATCAGTTTTCAAAAAAATTCCCAATTTACCCCAGTTTATATATATATATATATATATATATATATATATATATATATATATATATATATATAAATATATATATATATATATATATATATATATATATATATATATATATATATATATATATATTATATATATATATATATATATATATATATATATATATATAAGACATAGGTTCCAGACCAATTGGCGTCTACCCTTAAATTTTAAGTGGGGGCACCAATTGGATTGACTACAGTACATGGTGCTTCCAATCCAATTGGCGCCCATGTGTAAGTTGGAAGAGGAGGCGCCAATTGGTCTGACGCCTCAGTGTAATGTGCAATTTTTATTTATAAATAGAGGTGTTCTGTGATTCATTTTTCCATATCTCATTTTGTCATATTGCAAACATGTTTGATGTTCGTCGCCGCTATGGAAAAGTGATTTATTTTAGAGATAAGCCTCTGATGTTGATGCTCTTCTGGAACATCTGTAGTTTCGATCAATTGAAGAGGGAGCTGGTTTGTTGGTTAGATGGAAAAATTCCAGAAGAGGAAAAATTAGAAGTATTGAGAGACTCGATAGTATATTTTGTTGGATGCGAGTAAAAACGGATAAGGATGCTAGGGAAATGATGTTTGGACGAGATGACATCAGTTTGATTGTTGTAATCAGTTAGAAATATTGTGTTTAAATATTATGGTTAAGTATTTTCATCTGTATTCGATGTTTGGTTTTTGTGTTGTTTATTTGGACTTCTTCTGTTTTAAGTGTGCTTATGTTGTAGTGATGTTTGTTGTTAACCTTGTTGTAACAAAAAGTTAATGATATACAAAAATCCAAGGTTACAAAAATTGAAAGGAGGTACTAAATTATGATGCATATGTTGCTCCTAGATTGGTATATTTGTTCTTATTATGTCCGGGTTGACGACATATACTACATAATCTTATCATTTTATCAGTCGTATCCATTTTTTTTCTAATACGTGTGCTGTTTGACCGTCCTTTTTTCTTTCTTCGCATCTCATCATTGTGCCAAACTATGTCACCTTCATATGGAGGCTAGTATTCCTCCATTGGTAACACTGAGAAGCTTTTGTTATACACATTCATGACGATAATGTGTCATACGGTGAACTGGACTTTTTGTGGTTTTAATCGCAATGTCGCGGTTAGCAAGAGTCGCAACCGACTTTTCTTTTATCCAATAAGGAAAGGTGGAAAAGAACAGGAAAGACCTTAATTTAGATTTTGGGTTCGGGAGGTACATTATACAAAGGGAAGGTGTTAGCACCCTTTGTATCCATGGTTATCCATGGGCTCTTAATTGCTCGATCACTTATATTATTTTTGTCTAAAAAAAGTGTTTGTGAATTGTTTGGAAAATTGTTTTGAAAAGAGAATTTAACTTTGTAATGATTCTTGTATGAATGTATACAAAGTGGTTATCTCGTTTAGTTTTGAAAATTGTTTAGAAAAATATAACTCGGTAATGATTCTAGTATGAATGTATACCAAGTGGTGATTTTCTAAAGGTATTTTGAAAGGTGTGAGGTGCGAAAAAGTGTTTTAAGTTGTGAGCCAGCAATTAAGAGTTATACCGACCCAAGGTCTTTACGGGCATTTCCTATCCTTATGAGGGTAAAACTGTCCTTATTATTGAGAAATAAGTAGTTTTATCCTTTGGATGTAAAAGGGTCATCGTAGGGTCATCGATTGGTCATTGAAGGCAACAGTTATGAGGATACCTTAGCATTCGAAGGGACTATCATCATTTAATCGTAGGCAACATCGGAGGGTCATCGAGGGACAAAGTTGTATATTCGAAGGCAACATCCGAGGGACTATAATTTATTTTATGATGATTTAACCGAAGGGTCTTTGCTAAGGGTATCCCCACATTCGCGGGACATGACCGTAATATCGTAATCGTAAGGCAACAAAGAGAGGTCCAAGATCACTTATTCAAAGGCAAAGTTTTACAATTAATTAGGTGATTAGGAGGAATTCTCCCACATTAAAATTAATACATTAAAATTAATACATTAAAATTAATACATTAAAATTAATACATTAAAATTAATACATTAAAATTAATACATCAAAATTAATTAGGTAATTTAGGGTGAAAACTCCACAAGGGTATCCCACAAATAAAGTGGAATACCTAGCCAATAACCTTTTCCTGGGATATGTGAACCTTTACGAAACTCAAAAAAAGAGACATGTCAGAACACCAAATCAGGGTGCAATCGAAGATTACACCGGAAAAATATCGCAACAGTAAATAGGATAGGATGAGTAATGCATGGCTATGATAAAAACATAAAAAAAAACATACTAGAAAAATCAGGTACTGTCTCGTTCGCCTCTGCCTCGCCTAGCGAAGGCCAGGCGAACGGCCACGGATTTTGAATTTTGAGAAAAACAGCCCCATGTTAGGAACCTTGAACTTTATGGCATTTTATCACAGGAACAGCATGGTCAAACATTCAGGGTATTCAGGCATATTTAAATTCACATACGAAAGTAAATTATATATCAACATTTAATCATGATGCATTATATGTGTAGATATGGCCAATTGAAAGTATAAACAATAGAGATACGCAAACCTGTTTGCCAATTCAAGGTTGAAGGGATTGACCACTTGTGGTATCGGAATGAGTTAGGCGGCGGGAATTGGGCGGCGATGGCTTCGGGGCGGATGAGCTGCCTTCAGGGTTTCTTTATTCTGAATTCTCCGGGTTGGCAGGGTTCCTATGCCAAAGTTTCTATCCGTCCTTCTCTGTTCTCTCTCTTTCTTTTTCCTCAAGGTTTTGTTCCAAGGAAACCTCAGAGTGTTTTGCTTCTCTTCCTTCTTTCTCCAGTGAATCTCCCAGTGTAAACTCCAAGTCTAACTCCCCGTCCTTTTCCTCTACTGAAACTTCAGTATTTATAGACTAATTTTGTGGATAATGGGCTTGGAATGAGGGAGACCCAAGTCCAAAATAATTTGTTATATTTTATTTATTTATTTATTTTAATTATTTAATTAATTAATTAATTAATTAATTAATTAATTAATTAATTAAATTTTTTTTTCTTTTTCTTTTTTTTTTTTTTTTCGTTTTTTTTTTTCGTTTTTTTTTTTTTTTTTTTTTTTTCAGGAAAAATGATGGGTAAATTTTGGGGTATGACAGCTGCCCCTGTTCAATATTCTTGAACCGAGAGAGTTAGGATGGCGTGTATGCCATTCGTGGTCTGGAGGTGGAAGATTATTGAACACTAGAAAGCCCCAAAAATTTGCACTTGAGGATCGACAGTTGGTCTTGATGGAGATGGGCTTAAAGATGCCATCCGGGAGGTTTGATGACGAAAGCTTCAGATCGAGCCGTACATTAGGCCAATTTGAAGACATGGGTGCCACACTGGGTCGTACATTAGACCGAATAATGAGTCATCCATTAGGCTGCCGACTTCGCTGGGGAGTCGGAGTGTGTCATATGCTGTTGGGGATAAAGGATCAGAATGGACCATACGCTAGATCGTATCTGAGTTGAAGAGAGAGCCGTCCGTTAGGCTGAATCTGATGATGAAAGGGGTAGTCGTACACTAGACTACACTTCAGAAATGTACCGTACACTAGGTAGCATCTGAGTAGTTGAGGATCCGAATGGGTCGTACGTTAGACCGCATTGGAGTTGCTGGAGCTCAGAATGGATCGTACATTAAATCGAATCTGAGTTGCAGAATGAGCCGTCCAGTAGGCTGAATCTGATGGTAAAAGGGAGTAGTCGTACACTAGACTACACTTCAGAAATGTACCGTACACTAGGTAGCATCTGAGTAAGGGAGTAGCCGTATACTAGACTACCATTCAGAAATGTACCTGTCCGAAGGTAGCATCTGAGAAAGGGAGTAGCCGTATACTGGACTACCATCCAGAAATGTACCTGTCCGAAGGTAGCATCTGGGAAAGGGAGTAGCCGTATACTAGACTACCATCCAGAAATGTACCTGTCCGAAGGTAGCATCTGGGAAAGGGAGTAGCCGTATACTGGACTACCATCCAGAAATGTACCTGTCCGAAGGTAGCATCTGGGAAAGGGAGTAGCCGCATACTAGACTACCATTCAGAAATGTACCTGTCCGAAGGTAGCATCTGAGTAAGGGAGTAACTGTATACTGGACTACCATCCAGAAATGTACCTGTCCGAAGGTAGCATCTGGGAAAGGGAGTAGCCGTATACTGGACTACCATCCAGAAATGTACCTGTCCGAAGGTAGCATCTGGGAAAGGGAGTAGCCGCATACTAGACTACCATCCAGAAATGTACCTGTCCGAAGGTAGCATCTGAGTAAGGGAGTAACTGTATACTGGACTACCATCCAGAAATGTACCTGTCCGAAGGTAGCATCTGGGAAAGGGAGTAGCCGTATACTGGACTACCATCCAGAAATGTACCTGTCCGAAGGTAGCATCTGGGAAAGGGAGTAGCCGTATACTAGACTACCATCCAGAAATGTACCTGTCCGAAGGTAGCATCTGAGAAAGGGAGTAGCCGTATACTAGACTACCATCCAGAAATGTACCTGTCCGAAGGTAGCATCTGGGAAAGGGAGTAGCCGTATACTGGACTACCATCCAGAAATGTACCTGTCCGAAGGTAGCATCTGGTCAGATGAAGGTCTAACTTGGTCGTGCATTAGACTGTACTTGAGTTGAAGAAGGTCAGAATGGATCGTACGCTAGATCGTATCTGAGTTGTTGAGGGTCAGAATGGATCGTCTGTTAGATCGTATCTGAGTTGAAGAAGGTCAGAATGGATCGTACGCTAGATCGTATCTGAGTTGTCGAAGGTCAGAATGGATCGTATGCTAGATCGTATCTGAGTTGAAGGAGTCATATGTTGAGCTGAATCAGAATGAACCGTATGTTAGGCTGTATCTGTATACGTTGTACTTGCAATAAATGTCTGGGATGGGCTTAAAGATGCCATCGCTAGGAGGATATCGAAGTGTTGTCAGAATGAATGTTCCCATGAATTGCATCTGGAATATGTATCTGAATCTTGTCTGTGATTGATAAAGGCGTCTGCCTGAATGAGCCTTTTACTTTGACTATATCAGGAGGATAATTAACCTGCAAAGAAAAGTTAGCTTTATGCCATGTCATGATGCATGAGATGTTTTATGCTTTCGAAAATAAATGTGAATGTTGTATGCATGCGTATGCTGTGAAATGATGCAATGAATGAGTTATGCGTATGAGAAGTTCTGCTTGGGGACTCTACTGGGGAAAATAAATCCCCATCTACTGATTGGAGATATTCGTGTTGAGGACCCTCTCTCGGCTGGGGGTTCTGATTTCTGTCTGATGGTAGAGATATTCAACAGAGCCTGGCTGGGGATGGATGAGATGATCAATCTGTCTGATGATGCCGACCTCTGTTGGGGAATAGCTGGCTGTGCCGGGGAATACTGCCAACTTCTTCTGGGGAAAAAAAACAGGCTTGCTGGGGGGAAGAGAATTGGTAGTGGATTCATTGGAAGCATGATTAGACCTTTTCCTTGATCCTGAAGTAGGGTAGTAATTGCTATTGCTATTCTATGCATGTATTTTGGTAAACATTGGTCATATTCAAATGCACATATTAATTCAAATTAAATCAATGGACATTTACGCAACCAAAACAGAAAAGTAAAAAACAAAAGCATCTTTTTTGAAAGAGGGTTGTATTGATTTTTGAAAGAAGGCCTATAAACAGGCAAATTGTGTACAAGGAGACAGAAATCCTAGTAAGAGGAAATTGTCAAAAACAAAGAGAAAGCTATGCAGAAAAAGTCCTATTGATTTTAAGTCTACTACTGCCATTATGTCTTCAAGCATCTCATCCCCTGCTGTCGGATAGAAGTGATTGGCTTGGTCAGTCCCTTGAACTTGGATGAAAGTTGACTGAGAACGGGACATAGTCATACGCTTTAATCCCTAATTTTTGCCTGGACCGCCTTTTCAGGTTTTCAGTCCACCAGGATACCCTTTTTTGCCCAAGCCACCTTTTCAGGTTTTCGACTTGCCGGGTGTACATTTTTTTATATATATCCCTAATTTTTGCCCGAACCCTTTTGGTTCGCCGGGATGCCCTTACTTTTGCCTAGATACGTCGATCTAGCGGGTCTTTTTCATGCGTAGTATTTTTTAACTATGTCCGCGTTCACGGGATGCGGGAAATCTTCGCCATCCACTGTAGCAAGTATCATGGCTCCACCAGAGAATACCTTCCTAACTACAAATGGCCCTTTGTACGTGGGAGTCCATTTGCCTCTGGGATCAGTTTGCGGTAGCACGATACGCTTGATTACCAAGTCGCCAATTTGATACACTTGTCGCTTGACCCTTTCGTTGAATGCCTGGGTCATGCGTTTCTGATATATCTGCCTATGACAAACAGCCGCGAGTCTCTTCAATCAAATTTATCTGATCGAGTCGAGTCTGAATCCGTTCCTCTTCATCTAAGCCCGCCTCTTTCATGATTCTTAGCGAGGGAATCTGAACTTCCACTGGTAAGATGGCTTCCATTCCATAGACTAAAGAGAACGGAGCTGCCCCTGTCGAAGTGCATACTGAAGTGCGATAGTCATGAAAAGCAAATGGTAACATCTCATGCCAGTCTTTGTACATTACTGTCATCTTTTGTATAAGCTTTTGGACATTGTTAGCAGCCTCCACGGCGCCGTTCATCCTTGGCCGGTACGGAGAAGAATTAGAGTGTTTTATTTTGAACCGCGTGCAGAGTGCAGTAACCATCTTGTTGTTCAAATTAGCACTATTATCAGTGATAACTCTTTCAGGAGACAACAAGTTTCTCGAATAGATATTTGATAGAACCCATCTTAGAAATCAATAAAGTGGTATGATTCAACATGTACTGTCTTAGTCGGCGAGCAGCCCAAGCCAAAGCGCAGCAAGCTTTCTCGAGCTATGAGTATCTTGTTTCACAGTCGGTACCTTTTGCTAAGGCGGTATATGGCATGCTCTTTTCGACCAGACTCGTCATGTTGCCCCAACACACCTCATTGGATTTTCTAACACGGTCAAATACATGATTAGAGGTCTTCCTTCAACTGGTGGTGTCAGAATTGGAGGTTCTTGGAGACACTTCTTGATTTTATCAAAAGTTTCCTGACATTCATCATCTCTTGACTGTCCTCAGTAATTTGAAGATAGGTTTGCAAGTAGCAGTCAAGTAGGATATAAACCGGGCAATGTAATTCAAGTGCCCCAAGAGGCTTCTGACTTCTTTCTTGTCTACTTTTAGTACTCAGATCGACAGTTTCAATTGACTCCTCATGCGGCTGTATAGTCCTTTCTTCTTTCAGTAACAGTCTGGCAAGTTCTTCAGGTACTTCACAATCTTCCTCACTTCCATCTTCGGCTTGGTAGATCGGATTTTCGAAGTCATAATGAACAGTAGCAGAACTATTATCAACAGGATCCAGAGTGGATGTGGATACGCAATTTGTTACGTGAGTGTGTGCAAGAAAGCATAGCTTATTTGAAAAATGACAGGAAAGATAAAGAGCGCAATATTTGAATGCAAAAAGTCCATTGATTTATTGAATATGAATATGCTTATGAGAATGACAAAACATTTAACCAAATTTGATACATTGAATAAACAACAAACAATTACTCCTGACTAAAGGAAGTTGGAATAGTGTCTTCAGCCTTCCAATTATCCAAGTTGCAATCGCTATTCACATCTTCTACAGCATTAACAGTCTTGTCATGATCGGGCATAGGAGCAGTGATGACTTTAGGAATATCCAGAGGATCAAATTCAAATTCCCCAGCGTCGATCATATCCTGAATCTTGTTCTACAGCGACCAGCAATCATTCGTATCATGCCCGGGGCTATCAGAGTGATAGGCACACCTGGCGTTGGGATTATAACGAGGAGAAGTAGTGTTGGGTTTTGCAGGAGGATCTCTGAGGGTAATTAAATTTACTTTTAGCATACCCTGCAGTGCTTGTGCTAAAGTCATATTGATCTTCGTAAACTGCCTTCTTCCCGGGTTAATGTGCCTCACAGATTTCTTGTCCTTTTTCTTCTTGAGCAAGAGAGTCTTTAGTTCCTCCTGCCCCTTGGATAAGTTCAAGATCATCTCCTGGAGTTGAGCATTCTGAGCCTGGAGATCTTTGACAGTTTGTTCGAGGTCCATTTTTCTGTTTGAAGGAAAACCGTGAGAATACTGATCCTTTTAGAGTACCTGTTATGCAATGTCATGTTATGCTATGCAATGTATGAAATGTTTTCAAGGACTTTTGGAATTTAATTTTGCATAAACTACCAAAAAAGAAAGCCACTTTTATTAATAATATTTGATTAATATTCATTATAATAAGAAGTAAAATACAATAAAAGCTCAGGTCTCCCAGGGACGGCTTCTTTTTGGGCGAAGATATGTATTGAGTCTTCGTTCCTCATTAAGCTGGCCGGTGAGCTCTAACACCTTCTTCCTTGTAGCACAGAACTGGGCTTCAAAAGTATCCCTTTCCTCTCTCAACTGGATCCAGGACTTCTTTAACTCTTCAACATCGGTAGGCATATCTGGATAAGGAACGATCTGAGGAGTACCTCCTTCAGCTTCTGGTTCAACAATCAGTGGTCCGACTGCCAGATATGGCATGACAAGTTCACGAGCTCTTGTGCGGACCCATCTGAGATAAGGTTCCATAGGAATAGAGTTTTTCTGTCCTAAAGTACTTCTTTTCACCATGCCCCAAGCTCGCGCAAATCTTTGACGGAGACCTTGGGAATCGTTATCATAGTCAAACACCGTGCCTTGTATAATTATTTCATGTGGACCATCTCTTCGAGCACAACCAAACTGACGTAGGGCTAAAGCAGGATTATAAGTAATACCTCCTCTTATCCCCATGAGTGGTACATTAGGGAATTCTCCACAACGGTCAATGATGATATTGTTTTCTTTGAAATGAGGACACCAACGGATGTCTGAGTGGGAGAGCGACATTATCCTTTGAGACCATCTCAAACTTTGCTCATTCTTCAAGACTGACTGAGGAAGGTGCGAAATAAACCACCTGGATAATAAAGGTATGCAGCACATGAGAGTCCCTTGCCTCTTCATAGTACGAGTGTGAAGGGAATGCAGAATGTCGTCGAGCAAGGTAGGCACAGGGTTACGAGCGAGAAATATCTGAATAGCATTCATATCTATGAATTGATCTGGATTAGGGAATAACACCAAACCATAGATTAGTAATGCTAGAATCTCCTCGAAAGCATGGACATTCATGACTTTTAAGAATTCTCGGGCCTTATTCATCAGAAATTTGGCAAGTAAACCCTTAACTCCACTTCTTGTTACCCAATTAGCTTCAATATTTGACTTTGTCATGTGTAAAGCTGCGGCAACTTTTTCGGACCTCGGAATCTTTTCTAAACCACTGAAAGGTATTTGATCAAGAATAGGTATCCCAAGCAGCTGGGAAAATTCTTCTAATGTGGGCACCAACTGATAATCTGGGAATGTGAAGCAATGATGTTTAGGATCGAAGAACTGGAATAGGACTCTCATCATATCTTCTTTAAAACCAGTGGTAACCAAATCGAGGAGAGAACCATGCTTTTTGACGAACTGAGCCTGATCAGGAAGTTCTGACACTAAATCCTTGAGTTGAGGAGAGATGACTACAAAATTTATCCGGATAGTCTTCCTGGGAGCCATAGCCTTACAAAATAGAGCCAAGTTAAATCCCTAAGTCCTCGAAGTGATTAGTGCAATGTCATAATGTTATGATGTTATGATGTTATGATGTTATGATGTTATGATGTTATGATGTTATGATGTTATGATATTATGATATTAAACAAATAACAAGCATAAGCAAGTCATACAACAATCATTCCTAGGTTTTAAGGCTTGCATGAGTTCCATAGGTAAGTACCCTCCCCACTGAAGTTTGGTGGGTTCAACCTGTCTTAGAATAGTAACCGGGTTCTAGAAGGATCTCAAATCATTGACCTTTCCTTAAGTCCACTTCAGTGCAACACCAAGTGGTTGACCGAAGCTTCCCTAAAGTCCAATCTCAAAGAGTGTAGTATCGAGTCTCAACCAACTCCAGTCGGAACCGAAGCCAGTTATCTCACTACTTTCTAATGGCCAGGATGAGTCAATTAGGGTTCTAAAGGTCTGGTTAATGCTTTTATGACACCACGCGAATGCCAAATATTTCCTCAACTAACATGAGGAACATCAGGACATCCAAAGTGCCACATTAACCGTAGCCATCATTTTGACCATTCCAGTATACGCCGGACAGTCGCGATGATCTCTTGCTACTTACCTAAGGTACACTAGATCCGGGTGTAGGATCTTTCACTCAAGCATAACATACCCAAGCAATCCCTTAAAAATAAATCAGACAAATTGAATAAGTGATCTTGTTTTTAAGGTAACCTCTCTTTTTAAATATTCCCCAGCAGAGTCGCCAGTTCTGTCATACGGTGAACTGGACTTTTTGTGGTTTTAATCGCAATGTCGCGGTTAGCAAGAGTCGCCACCGACTTTTCTTTTATCCAATAAGGAAAGGTGGAAAAGAACAGGAAAGACCTTAATTTAGATTTTGGGTTCGGGAGGTACATTATACAAAGGGAAGGTGTTAGCACCCTTTGTATCCATGGTTATCCATGGGCTCTTAATTGCTCGATCACTTATATTATTTTTGTCTAAAAAAAGTGTTTGTGAATTGTTTGGAAAATTGTTTTGAAAAGAGAATTTAACTTTGTAATGATTCTTGTATGAATGTATACAAAGTGGTTATCTCGTTTAGTTTTGAAAATTGTTTAGAAAAATATAACTCGGTAATGATTCTAGTATGAATGTATACCAAGTGGTGATTTTCTAAAGGTATTTTGAAAGGTGTGAGGTGCGAAAAAGTGTTTTAAGTTGTGAGCCAGCAATTAAGAGTTATACCGACCCAAGGTCTTTACGGGCATTTCCTATCCTTATGAGGGTAAAATTGTCCTTATTATTGAGAAATAAGTAGTTTTATCCTTTGGATGTAAAAGGGTCATCGTAGGGTCATCGATTGGTCATTGAAGGCAACAGTTATGAGGATACCTTAGCATTCGAAGGGACTATCATCATTTAATCGTAGGCAACATCGGAGGGTCATCGAGGGACAAAGTTGTATATTCGAAGGCAACATCCGAGGGACTATAATTTATTTTATGATGATTTAACCGAAGGGTCTTTGCTAAGGGTATCCCCACATTCGCGGGACATGACCGTAATATCGTAATCGTAAGGCAACAAAGAGAGGTCCAAGATCACTTATTCAAAGGCAAAGTTTTACAATTAATTAGGTGATTAGGAGGAATTCTCCCACATTAAAATTAATACATTAAAATTAATACATTAAAATTAATACATTAAAATTAATACATTAAAATTAATACATTAAAATTAATACATCAAAATTAATTAGGTAATTTAGGGTGAAAACTCCACAAGGGTATCCCACAAATAAAGTGGAATACCTAGCCAATAACCTTTTCCTGGGATATGTGAACCTTTACGAAACTCAAAAAAGAGACATGTCAGAACACCAAATCAGGGTGCAATCGAAGATTACACCGGAAAAATATCGCAACAGTAAATAGGATAGGATGAGTAATGCATGGCTATGATAAAAACATAAAAAAAAACAGACTAGAAAAATCAGGTACTGTCTCGTTCGCCTCTGCCTCGCCTAGCGAAGGCCAGGCGAACGGCCACGGATTTTGAATTTTGAGAAAAACAGCCCCATGTTAGGAACCTTGAACTTTATGGCATTTTATCACAGGAACAGCATGGTCAAACATTCAGGGTATTCAGGCATATTTAAATTCACATACGAAAGCAAATTATATATCAACATTTAATCATGATGCATTATATGTGTAGATATGGCCAATTGAAAGTATAAACAATAGAGATACGCAAACCTGTTTGCCAATTCAAGGTTGAAGGGATTGACCACTTGTGGTATCGGAATGAGTTAGGCGGCGGGAATTGGGCGGCGATGGCTTCGGGGCGGATGAGCTGCCTTCAGGGTTTCTTTATTCTGAATTCTCCGGGTTGGCAGGGTTCCTATGCCAAAGTTTATATCCGTCCTTCTCTGTTCTCTCTCTTTCTTTTTCCTCAAGGTTTTGTTCCAAGGAAACCTCAGAGTGTTTTGCTTCTCTTCCTTCTTTCTCCAGTGAATCTCCCAGTGTAAACTCCAAGTCTAACTCCCCGTCCTTTTCCTCTACTGAAACTTCAGTATTTATAGACTAATTTTGTGGGTAATGGGCTTGGAATGAGGGAGACCCAAGTCCAAAATAATTTGTTATATTTTATTTATTTATTTATTTTAATTATTTAATTAATTAATTAATTAATTAATTAAATTTTTTTTTTTTTTTTTTTTTTTTTTTTTTTTTTTCGTTTTTTTTTTTTTTTTTTTTTTTTCAGGAAAAATGATGGGTAAATTTTGGGGTATGACATAATGGCCTTGTAAACATCAAATAGATGGTTGTAAACGTCCTGACGAGTATGTGCGCATGCCGCAATGACATGGGAGCAAGAAATACGGAAGACCTGAAACTTTCCACAATTGCACCAACTTCTATTTAGTTTGACAACATAGGATAAATTTGGCCTCCCCTTATTTTGGTCCATTGTTCCCTGTACACTGAATTTTGCCTATGACAGTCAAAGACTGTAACCGCGTGTGTGCTAGCTTTGATACTTTCCTCTTTCATCACTTTCATACAACATTCACCGAATATTTGATTTGCCATTAACATTGCACTCCATCTTTCACCTCTGGTTGCGAAGGTAGATGCCAACCTAAAATAGGTTGTTCTGATTAATGCGGTTATTGGTAGATTTCTTATGCCCTTGAATACACCGTTCATGCATTCCATAAGGTTTGTTGTCATGTGGCCTCATCGACAGCCTCTGTCAAATGCCCTTGTCCACTGCTCTACTGGTATGTTATCCACCCACCTTCCTACATCTGCATTAGACAATCTAATTTCGTTACGGTAATATTGAAATGACGGTTGAGTTAGAGCATACCATACATTCACCACTTTTTGTGAAAGTTCTTGTCTTTGATTACACACATGAAGTTTTGTGCAATATGTCTAATGCAATAGACATGGATATAAGAAGAATCATGTCATCCGTTATCATGGTTATTGTAAGCACTCTCAATGACATCATGTCTATCTGAAATCAAACAGAGATTGGTTTGTGGTGCGACATGTGTTATGAGATGTCGAAGGAAGAAACCCCAACCACCAGCGGTTTCACCTTCAACCAGAGCAAAGGCAATGGAAAAACCATTATTGTTGTCGTCTTGTGCAACAACCATAAGCAAAGTACCCTTGTATTTGTCGTATAACCATGTTCCATCAATTTGAATAATAGGTTTGCATAATGCAAAACCTTTGATGCACGGTTCAAACGCCCAAAAGATGCGGTGAAAGATTTTATTTCTAGCAACACAGCTTCCGTCTGGCGTAAATGCTGGCAATGTCTCCATAATTGCAACAGTTCCTGATGTGTATGTTTTTAGTGCCCATAAAAACTGTGACAATTCTTTGTATGAATCCTTCCAGTTGCCGAATACCTGTTCAACAGCTTTTGTCCTTGCAATTCATGCTTTCTTGTAAGATGGAGTATAATTATATCTTGTGACGATATGAGATATTATCATACTCACCTTCACTGAGGAAATCAACGAACAAGACGCAGTCGTTTGGACTGCATGCACACCGATCATAAGATTCACCACTATGAAGATGCACAATAGTGATCGTGTTAAATTGCAGTTCGGTATGCTTCAACACATCCCAGATCCCCCGACAAACCTTGGAGAATGACATCTACGCAAAGTTAACGACCAATGAAACTTTAACCCATGGCAAAGCTTCGCTATATCTGAATGTCATGATAACACTGAAATTCACTGTATTTTTGACTCCGATTTCGCATGCATTTTAGTAGTTTTATTGTCATTTTGTTGTGTTATTACTATGTTTCTCTTTATTTTCAGGTTTTTACTTTAATCGGAGCCCCGATCGAGAAAAGGAGTGAAAAAGAGCTAAAAAAACCCTAAAACTCAGCATTTTGTACTTATGGCTTCCACCATGGCTGGCGCCATAGACCCTGCCATGACGTGTCCTAGCTCAACTTCCCTCAACTGCCATGTTCCCCACTACTTCCACTAAGGCGCCTCAGATTGGCCTTGTGGCGGGCGTCATGGCCTTGTAGCGGGTGCCACAAGAGGAAACGTTTTCCCTCCCATTTTCAAGTTGAAGGGCATCCTTGTCATTTCCATCTTTTTACTTGCTTATAAATAGAAACTCGAAATCACTTGTTTAGGCACCCAAACTTAGAGCAGAGGAAGATCCAAACTTAGAACAGAGGCAAACTCAGAGAATCTTTGTTTCACTTAGGCATATATTCAGTATTTTAAAGTGGTAATCGCTTCGCATTGGGGTGTTACCACAATTGTGTAATCGAGTATGTGATCGAGTCTGTAATCGAGTTTGGAGCACTTTGGAAGGAAGTTAATCATGCCGCCATTTTCATTTTCGCTTTGCATTTTATTCAACCCTCCGATTAGAGCAGGTTTTTATTACGTTGCCTTTATCTATTTTATTTCTCGCACTCGCTTTATCTATTTTATTTCTCGCACTCGCTTTACTTTATTTATTTCTCGCACTCGCTTTACTTTATTTATTTCTCGCACTCGCTTTACTTTATTTATTTCTCGCACTCGCTTTACTTTATTTATTTCTCGCACTCGCTTTACTTTTATTTATTTTCCGCACTCGCACTACTTTTATTTATTTCCCGCACTCGCACTACTTTTATTTACTTTCCGCACTCGCACTACTTTTATTTAAATTAATGCACTTTTACTTTACCATGTCTAACTAAATCTATAAGGTTAGAATGTAAGGATCGTAATTGAACCGATAATCCGTACAATTGTTCGTAGAAACACTTAAGGGCTATTTTAACTTTCAACTTAAGTTTTCCCGCACTTAATTTCCATTGGGTAAGATCGAAAGTCGTCCAACGTCTTTTTAAACTTAATTGTTTTTAACTATTTCAAAAACAGCGAAAGCGCTTTGTTTAGTTCATTAGGAGTTTTTAACTTAAGAAGAAAAGAGATTTTAAAACTATTTTCGGACGCGCTTATAAGTTTAGAGTCTGGTTCGTGAGAACCTCTTTTGGTTAGGAAATCCAGGTTAAAATACTTTTCAACTTAGTCAAGATACTATATTTCTTAAAAATAGGTTTACTACTCTAACTCAATGCGCGCCTTTTTATAAGTGACAATAAGAGGGTTTGATTAGGGAGTACAACTCGGTTCTAAATATGCAAAAGCGACAGTTCCTGTTAAATTAGTTCTTTTCAAAGTAGGAAACACTGCCCATAAGTAGCTCTATTAGCAAGTACTTAGATTATTAATTGATTATGTGAATTACATTCGACCTTATCTTTATTAATTGAACTTTATTCAATACTTTACTTTACATTGCACACTCTAAAAACACCTATGTTGATTGCCTTTGATAAACACCATAACAATAGATAACGATAGATTGACACTTAGTCTCTGTGGATTCGACAATATTTTATATTACTCTGACGCGTTCGTATACTTGCGAAAAGCACGCATCAAGTTTTTGGCGCCGTTGCCGAGGACTAATTTCGTCAAATTTCATTTTCCTGTTGTTATATCATTTAGACTTAGGTTATTTCCCGCTGGTCAATGCGAAGAACTCGCAGCACCGGAAGTTTAAGCTTAATATACCCACTGGCTGAACCTGAACGTTACGCTCGCGCACGTTTATTCTTTCATAGGATTAAGAGATGTATGGCCAAAGATCAAAACCAAAGACCTCTTAAGGACTTCTCTCAACCATCCAATGAAGAACCTAGTTTTAGTATAGTAAACCCAACCATCCCAGCTAATAATTTTGAACTTAAACCATCCCTGTTGCAACAGAGACAATTCGCAGGTCTTGCTACTGAGAACCCGAACCAACATTTAAAAATCTTTCTTCAATTAGCAGACACTTTTAAAACCAATGGAGCTTCTCCTGAGGCAATACGTTTAAGATTATTCCATTTTCCCTCAGAGATAAAGCCCTATCATGGTTAGATTCCCTTCCACCCAATTCCATTACAACTTGGGATAACCTTAGAAGAGTATTCCTTGCTAGATACTTTCCCCCGAGTAAGACCGCCGTTTTTCGAAACCATACAACTAGATTTACCCAAAACCAAGGAGAATCGTTGTTCGAAGCTTGGGAGAGATATAAAAAGTTGTTACGAGCATGCCCACATCATGGTTTAGAAAATTGGTTAATCATTCAAACCATCTATAATGGACTTCATTATAACACTAAGATGACCATCGACGTTGCCGCAGGCGGTGCTCTAATGAATAAACCTTAACCTGAAGCTAGTGCCCTCATTGAAGATATGGCTCAAAACCATCAATCATGGGGAGTCGAACGAGCGACAGTCTAGAAGAAGGAAGCCCAAGGAGGAGTGCATGAACTAAGCTCTATAGACATGATGCAAGCTAAAATGGACGCATTAGACCTTAAGGTCGACCATATGTGCATAAACCCGAATACTGTAGCCGCAGTCTCGTCGGATTGTGAGATATTTGGAACCAAAGGACACCAATCTGCAGAATGTACTCTATTAAACAAAACCCACTATGAGCAAGTGAACTACACCCAAGGGAACCCATACTCGAATACCTATAACCCTGGATGGAGGAATCACCCGAACTTCTCCTATAAGAACAATAACCCTATCCAAAATAATGCACCTTCGAGACCTAGTTATCAAGCCCCAAGATCAAATCAACTTATGCAACCTGTGCCACCAAAGTCGAGCCTTGAGAAAATTGTGGAAAATTTTATCACTGCTCAAACCCAACAAAACAAGGAGTTCATGAACCAAAACATTCATGTTAACGAATTGATTACTCAGTTAGGAACCAAGGTTGACCAAATAGTTACTCATACCAAGATGCTTGAAACCCAGATCTCTCAGGTAGCTTTAAACCAAGCCCCTAAGACCACACCTGGAGGACAATTCCCTGGACAACCTCAACAAAATCCGAAAGGGCAAGCCAATGCCATTACCCTACGAAGTGGGAACGCTAATGATGAGCCACCAAACCCTAGATTGAGTGAACCCAAAACTTCTAAGGAACATACCAAACCCACGGACGAAGTAAAGGAACCAGAGGAATCTGAAAACAAGGAAGGTCGAGAGAAAGGAGAAGAACCTAAAGATAAAACTTATGTACCACTCCCGCCATATAAACCACCTATACCATATCCGCAAAGACTCAAACAAACCCAGATTAATAACCAGTATCAAAAGTTTATTAAAGTTATAGAAAAACTTCGTGTAGAAGTCCCTTTCACAGAAGCCATCACCCAAATACCTTCTTATGCAAGTTTCTCAAAGGCATCCTTACCAACAAACGTAGACTTGACGATCCGAAGCCTTTGGAATGTAACGCTATTTCCGAGGACAAATTAGCAAAGAAAGATAAAGATCCTGGAAATTTCTCCATTCCTTGTCTTTTGGGTAATCATGTCATCGAAAAAGCTTTTCTAGACTTAGGAGCTAGTGTGAGCCTAATGCCTTTAGCAGTTTGTGAGAGGTTAAACTTAGGAGAATTACAACCTACTAAGATGTCACTTCAGTTAGCCGATAGATCTGTCAAGTATCCGATAGACATTTTAGAAGATGTCCCTGTTAGGATAGGTCAGTTATTTATCCCTACTGATTTTGTTGTCATGGACATCAAAGAGGACAATGATATACCAATCCTTCTAGGTAGACCATTCTTATCGACTGCAAGAGCCATAATAGATGTCAAGAAAGGAAAGTTGACATTTGAGGTAGGTGACGAGAAAATAGAAATTATACTTTCGAAATTTCTTATGGCACCTGTGATGGGAGACGCGTGTTATGCCTTAGATATCATTGATGAATGTGTTAGAGAATTAGAATAAGAAGAAATTATAAAAACAATTAAGTTACCATCAACTCTCATAATGGAAGATGATGACTTTAAGAAACCCTACATCGATGATAACCTATACGAATGTTTATCCCTTACCCCAGATCCTATGCCATGCCCTAAGAAACCAACCTTAGAACTTAAGGAACTGCCAAAGAACCTGAGATATGAGTTCCTCGATGAAAAAATGAATCGTCCAGTCATAGTCAGTGCTACCTTGAGCCAAGAGGAAACGAACCAACTTTTATACGTTTTACGAAGATATCCCTCAGCCTTAGGATATAATATCTCTGACCTGAAACGTATAAGCCCATCCGTATGCATGCGTCGAATTTCGCTCGAAGAAGATTCAAAGCCCTCCAGGGAACATCAGAGAAGGATAAACCCTATAATGATTGATGTTGTTAAAAAGGAAGTTCTTAAGTTACTTGAGGCAGGTATAATCTATCAGATCTCGGATAGTAAGTGGGTGAGCCTTATGCATGTAGTACCTAAAAGGGGAGGCATCACAGTCGTGCAAAACGATAAAGGCGAACGTGTAGCAAAACGATTAGAAGGAGGATGGCGGATGTGTATAGATTATAGCCAATTAAATAAAGCAACCAGGAAGGATCATTTTCCCTTACCATTTATATACCAGATGTTGGAGCGTCTGGCCAGACACTCTTACGTCTGCTATCTAGATGGATACTCTGGATTCTTCTAAATACCTATCCACCCCGAAGATCAAGAAAAAACTACCTTTACATGCCCTTATGGAACTTTTGCCTACAGACGAATGCCATTCGGCCTCTATAATGCCCCAGCCACTTTCCAACGTTGCATGATGTCAATCTTTGCAGATTACCTAGATGGTATCATGGAAGTGTTTATGGATGATTTCTCGGTTTACGGATTTGATTTCCACAATTGGCTTGCTAACCTTGAGAAAATCCTGGAGAGATGCGTGGAGGTGAACCTCGTGCTAAACTGGGAAAAGTGTCATTTCATGGTGACCGAAGGAATAGTTTTAGGACATATAGTTTCTGAAAAAGGTATAGAGGTAGATAGAGCTAAAATAGAAGTTATAGAAAACCTAAAACCCCCTAAAACTATCAGAGAAGTCCGAAGCTTTCTTGGACACGCTAGATTCTATCGGCGTTTTATCAAGGACTTCTCTAAAATAACTAAACCTTTAATTGGACTTTTAATGAAAGATGCTGAATTCATTTTTGATGAAAAATGTAATGACGCATTTAATCTTTTAAAACAAGCATTAGTATCTGCACCCATTATGAAATCGCCTGATTGGTCAGAACCTTTTGAGATAATGTGCGATGCTAGTGATTATGCAGTTAGAGCCGTTCTAGGACAAAGGAAAGATAAAAAATTACATGCAATATATTATGCCAGTAGAACCATAGACGCTGCCCAACTTAACTACGCAACAACTGAAAAAGAATTACTTGCTGTAGTTTTCGCTATAGACAAATTTAAATCTTATCTAGTATGAGAAAAAATTATAGTTTATACTGATCATGCTGCCATTCGTTACCTATTAAGTAAAAAAGATGCCAAGCCCAGGTTACTCCGATGGATTCTATTACTACAAGAGTTTGATTTAGATATAAGAGATAAAAAAAGGCACTGAAAATGTAATAGCCGATCACCTTTCTAGGCTAGAACATCTAAAACCAGAAATAGTACCCATAAATGACTGATAGCTAGAGTAGAAACCATTGAAGATAATAACCTAGACCCTAATGAGAACCCCCAAAATTCCTTAGCAATAAGTAACATACCATGGTATGCAGACTCTGTTAATTACCTAACTGCTGATATAGTACCCCCTGATCTTGACTACCACCGCAAGAAGAAATTCTTCCACGATATGAGAAACTTCTATTGGGACGAACCGCTCCTTTTCAAAAGGGGTAAAGATGGCATTTTTCGCCGTTGCGTTCCGGAAGAAGAGGTAAATAGTATTATCAAGCATTGTCATTCTGCACCTTATGGTGGACATGTGAGCACCTCTAAGACATACGCCAAGATTCTTCAAGCTGGCCTATTCTGGCCTACCATGTGGCGTGATATCTATGCTTGCATTGTCAAATGTGATAGATGCCAACGCAGTGGAAACATTTCAAGGCGTGATGAAATGCCTCTAAGAAACATTCAGGAAGTAGAACTCTTCGACGTATGGGGTATAGATTTCATGGGACCTTTCCCACCATCCTTAGGAAACAGGTATACCTTAGTAGATGTAGACTATGTGTCTAAGTGGATTAAAGCTATAGCTGCACCCACAAACGACACTAGGGTAGTAATCAAACTATTTACAAACTATATATTCCCTAGATTTCGAACACCACGTTTAGTCATAAGCGATGGAGGATCACACTTCATATCAAGGATATTTGACAAACTTTTAAGAAAATATGGAGTTAGGCATAGAGTAGCAACACCATACCACCCACAGACTAGTGGCCAAGTAGAAGTATCCAATAGAGAGATAAAACAAATCCTAGAGAAAACTGTTTCTATTTCTAGGAGAGACTGGTCTCAGAAGCTTCAAGAAGCACTATGGGCTTATAGAACCGCTTTCAAAACCCCTATAGGAATTACTCCTTACCAACTAGTCTATGGAAAATCCTGTCACTTACCATTCGAATTAGAGCATAAGGCCTATTGGGCCATTAAAACTTTGAATTTAGACTACCTGTCCGCTGGAGAAAAGCGTACCCTTGACATTCATAAACTAGAAGAACTTAGGCAATCTGCCTACGAGAATGCAAAAATATACAAAGAGAGAACAAAAGCCTATCACGACAAAAGAATAGTAAAGAAAAACTTCAATATAGGCGATCCTGTTCTCCTTTTCAACTCTAGGTTACGACTCTTCCCTGGAAAGCTACGCTCGAGATGGACTGGCCCTTTCGAAGTATCCAAGATTCTGAGATCCGGAGCCGTAGAAATCAAGAACGAAACCTGTAGCCCATTCATTGTAAATGGACAAAGACTGAAGCTCTACGAAGGAGGAGACATTCCAGCATACTACTCAAGCCACACTCTGATTGATCCACCGATTCCTACTACTACAGGTGTATAAATTCTAATCGTCAAGCTAATGACGTTAAACAAGCGCTGCGTGGAGGCAACCCATGGTTTTTTTTCATTTTACTTTTTCGCATTTATTTAATTTTATTTAATTTTATTTTTATTTTTCACCGAGACTAAATATTTGAATGGTTTATATTTTCAGGATGACTTTCCTAACTTCTACAGGATGCAGGATTTCGATGATATGCACGTGGCCTATAGAGATGATGCTCAGAGAGAGAGCTACATCACTCTTCATCAGCATCCTATGGCACCCACACGTTATCCTGATCAGCACTGTATGGAGGCACTGGGCATTGAGTCGAGTATCCAATTCCTTAGCCACCAGCTTCACTGGGACGAGTTTGCGGATGATCTAAGTAACACCTACAGGAACTTGACATTGGAGTTCCTGAGTTCATTTGATTATGACCCATACTCTGGACCAGATGGGTATGCTGCTTTCAGGCTCTTTGGAGTTGAGTACTCTTTCAGCCAGAAAGAGTTCGGTGACCTATTGGGTTTCCAGACCACTCTTGATGTTATCCCGGAGACACCTATGGGATATTTTCTGGGTAAGGAGGTGGAAAAGTTTTGGAGTGATATATCAGGTGGCGGAAGCCAAGATCCATCTATGCAGCTGTCTCAGGTTATACATAATCCTGCCTTTAGATACTTCCAGATGATATTGGCACATTCCTTTCTAGGAAGACCGAATACTGAGACATTACTGAGTGAAGAGGAGATCTTCCTACTATTTTGTGCATCCCAGTCTCGTCCAGTAGCATGTGGGAACTTTCTGTTATATGGCCTCAACGGTGTCTCCAGATCGACCAAAGGAGTCATCCATGTGGGCGGGATCATCACGCAGATTGCTGTCGCTTTAGGTCTGTCTCGCAAGCTGTTACATCTTCGGACCTACTGTGGGTACACTACCATGGACATCGACTTCTGTTTGACCAGAGGGTTGATGAGGAGAGCCTCTTTCCACCCATGTCAGTTCCGGTTGCTAGTCGACAGCGAGGCTATTCATTATTTCACACTACCTGATCCTATGATGACTAGTGTGCATGACCCAGCGAATTGGAGTTATGCTCTGGAGGGCCAGGGAGAGACCATCGAGGAGCCGAGATCACCACCAATTGCTGAGTACACGCCTATACCACCTTCTCCCAGGATCACTGTATTCTCTAACAATCTACCATTGCAGACCCAAGACATCCGCCCCCAGATTGCAGAGTGTCGTAGAGAGATTGCAGAGCTTAGACAGGAGGTAACTGACCTCACTTTACAGATGGGAGTATCTGATCTCACCCACGCTACCGAAGCCGACTGTTTATATCAGGAGATCGCAGAGCTCAGGCAGGAGGTAGCCATGCTCCGTGGATCCACTCAGAAGGACGACATCCCTACTATATGATCTCACCATTTCATCTTATTTTATCTTTTTTTTTATATTTCTCGCATTTACATAACTCATTTTATATCATCGCATTTGGAATATTTTATTAACTATGTCTACACATTGATATTTCTACTTTTATATATATATATATATATATATATATATATATATATATATATATATATATATATATATATATATATATATATATATATATATATATATATTATATATATATATATATATATATATATATATAATGTTTGTTTTATTTTCATTTTTATTTTAGATTGTTTATTTATTTATTAATCTAATATTTAAATTTTGTTTTATTTTTATTTTTTATTTTCTTTCTATAAAAATTATGCAAGTCAATGATACTAGGAAATCACAAGACAAATGCTATCCGGACCCCTCAAAGCCAAAAGACAAAGAGAAGCCCAAGCCAAAGGACTAAAATCCGGCCCAACCAGATTTTGCCTTGTGGCGCCCGCCATAGACCCTGTGGCGCCCGCCACAGCGTCTATAAAAGGTCGGGGCAGAACCCATTTCTTCACCATTTTCACACCTTACAACCTTCCAAACCCATTTTTCCACCTTGCAAAAACGTCCTTGAACCCACAAAAAGCTCACACCTTTCTCATCCCCACACCGTACAAATCATTTTTCCGATTTCCATTTTCATTTCCATCCGTCGGATTTCGTAAAAATCCAACCTTTTCACATTCCACTTCATCTTCTTCGTCACATTTCAAGAGCTACACAATGGAGTTTAATGGATTCATTCTTCGAGGAGGGAAACCGGGAGATAGGCAACGGAAGATTATCGAACGGTTGCAAAATCGGGAGATCCTCCCGATAAGGTATGTTAACAAAAACTGTCTCTACACTTTAGGTATCTATCATAGCATATTTCATTTATTAGATAACTTAGGTTCGCATAATTTCTTTTCCAACAAAGAACCTACCTATGAGCGATTGACAATCGAATTTTTGAGTTCTTTAATCTATATTGTCAATCCTAACACTGCTAGCACAATTGGTACTATCAGATTTAGAATGTTTGCTATTGAATATGAATTCAGTACCGACGAACTAGCAGGCTTGTTAGGAATCCCTCATGGGGACAGTGTTATTTGTGAGGCCCCTTTGGATTCGAATTGGTCAGTTGAGGTGTTCTCCTTCTGGCAGAGACTGTCAAACACTTCCATAAATTCTTTTGAAGGAGTTCTTGCCTCGACTATCCATAACCCGACCATCAGAGTTTTTAGATATCTGTTGGCATGTACTATTTTTGGTCGGGAGAATCCAAATAAGGTTAATTCTAGAGAGCTTCTATTTTTGCAAGGAAGCCTCACAAATAGACGAATTAATTCGGTCCCGTTCATGCTTGCTCATATGGCTTTAACTTTAAATAAAGCGGGACCGATTTCTTTTGGAGAATTGATTACGTCTATTGCTCGGGCGCTTAACCTGAACAATGAGATAGCTATCCTAGACCCCTTACCTCCTCGCACAATTAACCTAAAATTTCTGAGAGACATGAAATTGTGCCGATTGAGGAGAGAAGGAGGCTATGTGCTTATGGTGCATGGCGTAGCTATCCCATCTGTTGTTTTACCATGCACTAGACGTACAGATGTACGAGATGAAAGGAATTGGACCTACGCTTTAGATGCTCCACCCGTTTTGGGTCCTCTTCCTCCTAACATTCCTGATGAGGCGGGACATGACACTGATGATGAATATGATCGGAGAGAGAGATCTCCCGTACCTGATGTGTCCCCCCATCATCCTTCACCACCACACACCGCACCATCTTCTTCTTCTGCAGGTACCACTCCTGGCTTTTATATTACATAGGAGATGTGGCGTGACCACATGGATAGAGAGCAAAGGCGTGACGACCTACTCTCTACCATCCAACAACAACTGGCGAATAACATGAGCTTCATGCAAGAATCGCAGCGGAGGACAGACAGGTCCTACGACACTGTTCTACAGTCCCTGCAAACGATCACAAATACACAAGCACGTCAACAACACCACCACCTTCAGCATATTGCACTCATAGAAAACACTCAAGGTTCCACTTTGGGTAACCTTCGAGAGGTGAGAACCGCTTAGGATGCCTTGCAGGCGAGGATGGATCAGAGAGACCTTCGTCGTACCCGATCCCGTCGTCCACCTCAGGATGGCGAGGGCACCAGTGGTCAACAATAGGTTGTCAGGTAACTCTTCCCTTATCTTAATTCGAAACATTGGGGACAATGTTCGATTTAAGTGTGGGAGGAGACTCTATCGTCTTTTCTTTATTGCTTTTCTCGTCTTTTCTTTATCGCTTTTCTTTGCTGTGTTTAGATAGTTTGTTTATTTTTATTGCCTTTTAGTTGTTTATTTTGCTTTTTAGTTTAAATGTCTTAGATAATGCATGAGTCTGACGAGTCACCAAATATAGTGTATCTTTAGTACAGTATAATCTCCCTATACCTTTAGCCCCACCGAAATTTTTTTGCAAAAGAAAACAGTGTTATTCTGAAAGTTTTCGGGTTTCAAAGACAGGGTTGAGTAAGGATACGGTGACTTGGGAGAACTTTGCGAAACATCAGTATCTGTTTTAGCACCATAGACTTCGTAAATATAGGAATCATTCCCGAAACCCCATATACCATGGCCTTAATCATCATTTTTCGTATAAGTCCTCAGTAGTTTATCTCAGCAGTCAGCTCCGGCCTACACATCCTCTACGCAGGGGACTGATGCAAATAAGTGAATGATCCAGCAAAATAAATAAAAGAAAGCAAAAAGGCAACTCCGGTATAGGTGACTCTCACAAAGTCATTTAAGCCAAAGAATTGTAAAAATTTGCTACAAAAAGAAAAAGAAAAAGAAAAAAAAACTTACCCACTGTTAGTTGGTTCAGAGGTATCTGGCACTGAACTCGGTAGGGCGGATTACGATCCGATCCCCCACAACTACAGTTGGGTCAAATAAAAAGGTTTACACATATTTGTGTGCCAGAAACCCCATGCTTAGATCATAATCACTAACAGGTCACTCTGCTATGAAGCATGTACGGATAACGGGCTTAATGTGATTGCGCCTGAATGAAAAGGACACAAAAAGAGATGAAGAGGCAGGCCTAGGTATTGTGGGATAATATGGGTTGATTAATATAGGAATGGAGTCTATGTCCGTATTTGCGGATTAATGTCATCATGATACCCTTAGTTCACTCAGTTAGTACCTATCACTGCATCCCGACTTGAACTTAGAATTTTTTACCTGAAGCACTCGTTTACACCGGTTGTTTTTTGTTGAGCTTTTTAATATTTTACTTAAGGACAAACAAATGTTTAAGTGTGGGAGAGTTTGATAACACTGAAATTCACCGTATTTTCGACTCCGATTTCGCATGCATTTTAGTAGTTTTATTGTCATTTTGTTGTGTTATTACTATGTTTCTCTTTGTTTTCAGGTTTTTACTTTAATCGGAGCCCCGATCGAGAAAAGGAGTGAAAAAGAGCTAAAAACCCTAAAATTCAGCATTTTGTACTTATGGCTTCCACCATGGCTGGCGCCATAGACCCTGCCATGACGTGTCCTAGCTCAACTTCCCTCAACTGCCACGTTCCCCACTACTTCCACTAAGGCACCTCAGATTGGCCTTGTGGCGGGTGCCATGGCCTTGTGGCGGGCGCCACAAGAGGAAAAGTTTTCCCTCCCATTTTCAAGTTGAAGGACATCCTTGTCATTTCCATCTTTTTACTTGCTTATGAATAGAAACTCGAAATCACTTGTTTAAGCACCCAAACTTAGAGAAGAGGAAGATCTAAACTTAGAACAGAGGCAAACTCAGAGCAACTTTGTTTCACTTAGGCATATATTCAGTATTTTAAAGTGGTATTCGCTTCGCATTGGGGTGTTACCACAATTGTGTAATCGAGTCTGTGGTCGAGTCTATAATCGAGTTTGGAGCACTTTGGAAGGAAGTTAATCTTGCCGCCATTTTCATTTCCGCTTTGCATTTTATTCAACCCTCCGATTGGAGCAGGTTTTTATTACTTTGCCTTTATCTATTTTATTTCTCTCACTCGCTTTATCTATTTTATTTCTCGCACTCGCTTTACTTTATTTATTTCTCGCACTCGTTTTACTTTATTTATTTCTCGCACTCGCTTTACTTTATTTATTTCTCACACTCGCTTTACTTTATTTATTTCTCGCACTCGCTTTACTTTTATTTATTTTCCGCACTCGCACTACTTTTATTTATTTTCCGCACTCGCACTACTTTTATTTAAATTAATGCATTTTTACTTTACCATGTCTAACTAAATCTATAAGGTTAGAATGCAAGGGTCGTAATTGAACCGATAATCCGTACAATTGTTCGTAGAAACACTTAAGGGCTATTTTAACTTTCAACTTAAGTTTTCCCGCACTTAATTTCCGTTGGGTAAGATCGAAAGTCGTCCAACGTCTTTTTAAACTTAATTGTTTTTAACTATTTCAAAAACAGCGAAAGCGCTTTGTTTAGTTCATTAGGAGTTTTTAACTTAAGAAGAAAAGAGATTTTAAAACTATTTTCGGACGCGTTTATAAGTTTAGAGTCTGGTTCGTGAGAACCTCTTTTGGTTAGGAAATCCAGGTTAAAATACTTTTCAACTTAGTCAAGATACTATATTTCTTAAAAATAGGTTTACGACTCTAATACAATGCGCGCCTTTTTATAAGTGACAATAAGAGGGTTTGATTAGGGAGTACAACTCGGTTCTGAATACGCGAAAGCGACAGTTCCTGTTAAATTAGTTCTTTTCAAAGTAGGAAACACTGCCCATAAATAGCTCTATTAGCAAGTACTTGGATTATTAATTGATTATGTGAGTTACATTCGACCCTGTCTTTATTAATTGAACTTTATTCAATACTTTACTTTACATTGCACACTCTAAAAACACCTATTTTGATTCCCGGTGATAAACACCATAACAATAGATAACGATAGATTGACACTTGGTCTTTGTGGATTCGACAATCTTTTATATTACTCTGACGCATTCGTATACTTGCGAAAAGCACGCATCAAGTCACAAATGGAAGCACCGCTAATACCATGTCTTAACTGGCGTTGTGATGCCAACTGAAGAAAAACCAAGTCGTGATTATATGACTTGGTACAGATCGGTTGGATTTGAGTTCATCGCCGGGGATATGTACCTATACGACCCACGCCAGACAACTTACACACCAGAAGACTCAACATCTAACCCCTAACAACATTGTCAGACCGGCTACTCATAACCCCCTATCCATCAAAATTTTCGATCCACAAACACACAAACCTACAACCCTAACATGCCAAACACCCAACCACAATACCGAGAGCATACCCCGTACCACCGCCAATAACTATATCATCATCAAGACACCCCAACAACGCTATACACCCAACACATCACTCTATCATAGATGCCTTATCCAAAACACTCAACGATCATTTAACACCAATCGCCCTCCTCCTCCTATAGCCAATAAGCCCAAACATCTCAAAACCAAAACCTTCAACAACCATATGTCTACCAAACACCATAACAATTATTTCAACCTTTCCTCGACGCATCATTCACACAAATGTCTCCCTTCAATCGTCCTGGTCGCCCTCCAACAACTCAAACACAACCCAACTACTCTGGCATGAGTCATGAACTCAACTATGGCGATACCCCTTCGATGCATACACAAGACTACGCTGATTTGTCTAACTATCTCAGACAATCTCCTGCAGTTGGTGGTGATGTTCCTGGGTCCTCAGATACTCAAACACATGTGGTGAATCATCAACGTGGGTTAGCGCCACGAGTTCAGGTAGTTAGGGGATGTGGGACCGGGGTCAGTTAGGTGATCCCGATCATCGACATTAGTCTTTTTTTATGTAAACGAATATTAATATTAATATGAATTGGTCCGATTTCGACTTTATCTAAAATATACAATATTTTTCAAGAAAAATCACGAAACATGCACAGATGTCAGACCAATTGGCGCCTCCTTTAAAACTTAATACACATGCACCAATTAGATTGACAACACTAGGTAGACTAGCCAATCCAATTGACGTCTCCTCTCTAAATTTAAGAGAAGGCGTCAATTCATCTGATGTCTCCTCTTTAAAGTGGGATATTTTGAAAAATAATATGAAAAATGAATTATTTTAGAATTTTTAAAAAAAAATTGGATTATTTCGATAAAAAATCCAAATTTTTGATAAGGACTAAAATAAATTTAAAAAATAAGATGAATAAAAATTCCACATTCCGAGTTGGCAATCGTAAGCTGGTGGAAGATTTCACACTGACACCGGCATCGTATGCTCTCAACCCCAGAAGACAAGAAACAAACGACTCAACAAGAGAGCAAATTCCCACGGTCTTTCTAGTTTCAACTCCGAAGCCGGTTCTTCATTTCCCACTTCATTTTTCCTTTCCCAATTTACGCGTTATATTTCCATTCTTAGATCAATTCGCTTCCTAAATAAACCCTTCTCTCACGTTTACCCCAAATATTTAATTCAACATCTTTTTTTTTCTTCCTTCACCGTATCACATGCAATGGTATATAAAGGACAAATTGATTAAGATCTACCATGTGAATTCGCTTCTTCTACCATTTAAGTGAAACTGCTTGCTTTTAATTCCTTAAATAACTCTCTTAAATTTCCATTAAAAAGGGTATTTTTAGATTCTAATATGACTAGCAATTGCCAAACTTCTGGTACTGGCCACAACATCAGGGGTTTAATCTCCAACGCTGGTGCTGGTGCAGCCGCTGGTAATTTTGTTTTAGCTTTAATGGGTTTCTTTCAAAATCTTCACTTTTTATTTCCTATTCTTGTGTCTGCTAAAATTTCTATTTTTTCATGTGTTTTCAAGAATTGCTTGTTTGACATTGTGACATTATTATAGGGGCAATAGCTGCTACGTTTGTATGTCCTTTGGATGTGATCAAGACAAGGCTACAAGTTCATGGCCTTCCCCCTGTGCAGAAAGGTACACTTGTTGTTGATTTCTTAATGGGTCGTAGACAATGCTGATGTTGTTGTTGGATTTCTGTTATGATTGAGAAGTAGGTTTGTAACCTATTTTATTTGCCTAATTGGTGAGGTTAATGTCTTTGATTTATTAATCTATAAATAAGTTTTTCTCTGTCTAGAGTTAGGTGTTTGTATCATCAACATGACGCTGAAATTTATATATTCTGTTGTTGAAACTTGATTTTGAGTGATTGTTTCTTGAGCCTAACCTTAGCTGTTCTCCTAGGTAGTGTCATTGTCACGAGCTTGCAGAATATAGTTAGGACCGAAGGCTTCAGGGGAATGTACCGTGGCCTTTCACCAACAATACTGGCATTACTTCCAAACTGGGCAGTGAGTTTCTCTTACTTTTGCCTTTCTAACTAGATCTTTGAGTTGTGATTGGTGGTGGCTGTTGTAATAAAAAATGGCTATGTTATGTGAAATAGAGCTTTAGAGACTTCTGTTCTGATTCTGTTATGTATTGTTTTAGCATTCTCATGTATTCCAACTTCTTATACTGCTATACACGAACTATTAACAAACAAAGACAAGACATAATTGATAACTTCATATAATGGAGTCACATGGGTTTTATGTAAAACTGAATAACTTTCATATCTAAGTCTCATTTATCATAAAATCATCTCTACTCTCTAAGATACTCTCTATACCGACCAACTTGCAGACAGATTGCTTATTACCCCCAGTTGGCAATTCTTGATCTACTTAACACTTTTATTTTCGCTCTTTATTTACTTAATTTTTAATGGAATCTAGTGGCATATTCTGTCTCAATATCTGTTTAGATATGGAGAGATAAACAAGCTTTTGCATCTCTACCAAAAGAAAATTATGTCCGGCATTCTTCTTATGTCTACCATTTTACAAGATGTCCATATTTTTTGAGTTTACCTATTTTTGACTGATAGTAGCTTTATATTACGTCTCTTGGATACTTTTATTTTATTATACCATGTTATTAGGTTTATTTTAAAATTGAAGGCGACAACTTTTAACAAACAACAATCATATAAGGTGATTTCATCTTTATAAAGTTGCTTTGGTGTGAAAAATAATTTGAAAGTTAATCTTCCAGGTTCATCAGGTCGTGATGATCCTTTGTCAAAGCATTGATTAATCATGTCTCTTATATTGGAAAATGAGTAATCTTTTATTTATTGTTTAGTCATATGTTTGTTGTAGCTTCTCTTCATATTTCTTATCTTTTCAAATGACAATAAATTCATTTCAACATAGGTTTACTTCACATGTTATGAGCAACTAAAGGGCTTGCTTCGGTCACACGGTAAACATTATCTTCATGAAAAATTCTTTTTTACATGCACTATTTATTCTCTTAAGTCATTGAAAGCATGATAATAGATTTCTCAATCTTTTTCCCAATTGTGGTTTCCTCAGATCCTAAGTTTATACTTTATATTTTCCAGATTTACTACTTTTTATGATGATATTTGTTGCTAATACTGTTGCAGAGGGTTGCAACGAACTCACAACAATGGGAAATATTATAGCTGCTGCTGGTGCGGGGGCAGCAACAGCAATATCTACAAATCCTTTGTGGGTTGTTAAGACAAGACTCCAAGTGAGTTAGTTTTTCTCATGTCTGTAATCTTAGTAAAATATATGTCGAAATAAGAATGCACACTCTTTTTTTTTTGTTTCTTTTCTTCGTCCTTTTCACTGTTGAGGTCTTTCAATCTTCTATATATCTGTAAGAATCTGTCATCGTATTTATTTAAATGAAATATAGAGTGTTGTAAAATATTTTACTGATATATTAAAAAGTGATTCTTACATGTTACATCTACATGCTTTAAATAAGAGAGAATAGAAAACCTAATGGGCTTTGACTAATGGGCCTCATTACTAATAGAAATAATTACTATTTACAATCTAATATTTACAACACTCCCCCTCAAGCTGGTGAGTAGATATCTATCATTCCCAGCTTGCAAGTAAGTTGCCTGAATCTTTCTGTTGGTAAGCCTTTTGTTAACACATCTGCCAGCTGATGCCCGGAAGGAATGTAAGATAGCAATACTAATAGCCGATTTATTGTCACAAAACAATGTCATAGGACCTTCACATTGTATCTTCAAGTCTTCTAGAATTTGTTTCATCCACAATAGCTCACAAATTCCTAGTGCCATAGCTCTAAATTCTGCCTCGGCGCTTGATCGAGCAACTACACTTTGCTTCTTACTCTTCCAAGCTACAAGGTTACCACACAAAAAAGTACAATAGCCTGACGTAGATCTTCTGTCACTCACTGATCCGGCATAATCCGCATCAGTGTAAGTCTCCATAGTTAGATTTCCACCTCTTTTAAACAAAAGTCCTCTCCTTGGAGTTGCTTTAAGATATTGTAGAACGCGGTCTACAGCCTGCAAATGTCTCACCCTCGGATCATGCATGAATTGGCTCACCACACTGCCTGCATATGCCAAATCTGGTCTAGTGTGTGCCAAGCAAATCAATTTTCCCACTAATCTTTGATATTGACCCTTGTCAACTTTGTCACTTTCCTCCTCAAAGCTTATCCTGTGATTTTGTTCAATGGGAACACTTGCAGGTTTGCATCCAAGTTTGCCAGTTTCCTGCAAAAGATCAAGCACATACTTCCTTTGAGAAATAAAGATGCCTTGCTTTGAGTAGGCTACCTCAATTCCCAAGAAATACTTGAGTTGCCCAAGGTCTTTCATCTCAAACTCTGCTGATAATTTCTCTTTGAGGAAATGTCTCTCAATCAAATCATCTCCTGTAACAATAATATCATCAACATAAACAAGAAGTACAATCAGTTTTCCTCCTTGTGAATGTTTAAAAAATAAAGTGTGGTCTCCTTGACTTTGCTTATAGCCCAAACACATCATTGCCTTTGTGAATCTTCCAAACCATGCTCGAGGGGACTGCATTAGTCCATATAATGCTTTCTTCAATTTACACACCTTGTTAGCTCCATTTGTTATGCCAACACCTGGTGGAATCTCCATATACACTTCTTCCTCTAAGTCTCCATGCAAGAACGCATTTTTAACATCAAACTGTTGCAATTCCCATCCACATGAAGCAGCAAGAGATAGTAAAATTCGAACAGTATTCATCTTTGCCACTGGGGCAAATGTCTCCTCATAATCAATACCATACCTCTGAGTATAACCTTTTGCCACTAGTCTTGCTTTGTACCGATCAAGTGTACCATCAAATTTGTACTTTACAGTATAGATCCATCTGCATCCAACTGGACTTTTGTCTCTTTTCCTTTCAATAATCTCCCAAGTACCATTTTTTTCAAGTGCTCTCATTTCCTCATCCATAGCTTGGACCCAATTTCTATTTTGCAATGCTTCTTCAACAGATGATGGGATTTTCACAGAATCAACAACTGCAATAAAACTTTGATATTGTGTGGAAAGATGTTTAGTGGAGACATATTGAGAGATATGGTGTCGATATAGGGAGGGACAAGATCTTTTATCCTTCCTCAGAGCAATGGGTAAATCAACTGGATTAGTGTCACAAGTATCAAAAATGGCACAATCATCACTAGAGGAATCATTTTCAGTACTTACCTCCGGCTCAGGCGATTGAATTTGTTTCTGGAGAAGGTCAGGTTTACTTCTTCTCTGATACACTAGAGTTGGTGCTGGAGGTGCTGAGTCCTGTAAAACAGAAGGCCTTGAAGGACCAGGAACACTTACTGGCTCAGATTCAGGTGTTGAACTAGGACTCAAACTCAAACTAGGTGACAACTCGGGTTCAAGAGAGGGAACACTGATAGGTGTTCTAGGGAGGCTAGGACCAAGGATCAGAAACTCGGACTCAGACTCAGACTCTGACTCTAAGTCACTTATGTTCTCCCCCTGAGACTGAGAACGAGTGAAATATGACACATTTTCATGAAAGGTGACATCTTTGGAGACAGAATTTTCGACTCGGAGGATGATAACATTTGTACCCTCTTTTGTTGGGTGCATAACCCAGAAAGATACATCTGACAGCACGGGGATCCAATTTTATTGCGATATTGTTTGTGAACATGAACAAAAGCAACACAACCAAAAATGCGAGACTCAAGAGTGTGTAAGATAGGAACAGATGGAAAACGTGAAAGCATAAATTGGACAGGACTTTTATTACCTAACACTCGAGATGGGACCCGGTTAATCAGATAGGCAGCAGTAAGAATTGCCTCACCCCAATAAGAGGTAGGAACAGACATTTGAAAAAGGAGAGATCTAGCAACTTCAAGTAAATGACGATTTTTTCTTTCTGCGACACCGTTTTGTTGTGGGGTGTCAACACATGTGAATTCATGGAGAATGCCATGTTTACTAGTGAAGTTGGAAAAGGTATGATTGACATATTCTTTACCATTGTCAGAACGAATTCTTTTTATGCCTTTCCCAAATTGCGTTTGTACCATATTATAAAATTGGATAAATATTTGTGGTACTTCGGATTTAGTATTCATCAAGAAAATCCAAGTTACCCGAGTACAATCATCAATAAATGAGACAAACCATTTTGCACCAAAAATATTAGAGGTAGGGGCAGGTCCCCAAACATCAGAATGAATCAAATCAAAAGGTTCATCACTTTTATTAAAACTGGAAGGAAAAGATACACGATTGTGTTTTGCCAACTGACAAACATCACACTTAAAAGACTCAACAGAATGGTGTAAGAACAACGACGGAAACATAGACTTAATTATATAAAATGGAGGATGACCGAGACGCTTGTGCTGAAGCCAAATTTGTGAGGCTGAAGAGGAAGACTGAGACTGGAAACAGGAGGACAACACCTTTGGATGGTCATCAGAGAAGTAGTATAACCCTTCCTTTTCCTTAGCAATTCCAATCGTCTGCCCCGTGGTAAGGTCCTGAAAAACACAATGGGACATAGAAAAAATTACTTTACAATTCAGATCACGGGTAAGCTTATGGATGGAAATTAAATTGTGGGAAAGTGTGGGAACATGAGGCACAGATTGCAACTGGAATGGAGGTTGCAAGTCAATATTTCCAGTGCCAACAACACAAGCATGAGAGCCATCAGCAACAGTGATATAAGGAATACTCGAACGTGTGGTATAAGAGCATAATAATGTGGAATCAAATGTCATATGATTAGTAGCACCAGAGTCAAGAATCCACGCATTCTTAGGAATATTACCACAAACAGTAAGAGATCGGGAACACACTCTTACCAGTAATCTCAGCCATTGAAAGGACAATCGAGAGAAAACAAACCAAGAAACAAGACGAGTTAGGGTTTCAAAGATGAGTGAACAAAAACAAGAAGCACGATCAAACTGCAAACTGCAGTAAAAAAAAACTCCGCTACAAGGCGGCTAGGGTTTAGGCGGAAGCGAATCCCCCAAAATCGGGAGCTCTTGATACCATGTTGTAAAATATTTTACTGATATATTAAAAAGTGATTCTTACATGTTACATCTACATGCTTTAAATAAGAGAGAATAGAAAACCTAATGGGCTTTGACTAATGGGCCTCATTACTAATAGAAATAATTACTATTTACAATATAATATTTACAACATAGAGTTTGTTATCTACCCATCATAGTATGTTTGATATCGAAACTTATTGGTTAAATTGAGTAGTTGCTTCTTTATATGTTTTAACTTGTATTCGTTGTACCTCTTTATGTTAAATATTGACTCATATTTCCTCTGAAACCCATCAGACGCAAGGAATGAGGCCTAATGTTGTTCCTTACAAGAGTGTTCTTTCCGCTTTGACGAGGATTACACGTGAGGAAGGTCTACGAGGACTATATAGGTCTGTTTTTTGGGTCTGTAATTTAAGGTTGATGTTGATAAAATATTTTATGAAAATGCCAAGGCTTCACAACAAAAAGATATAATAATATAAAACGATTTTGAGATTCAATAATTTAGAGATTATTTGCAGTTTGTGTATCAAATCATACATTGTTATTAATTGGTCCTGACCTTCTCCCTGATGTCAAGTTAAATAATAAGAGAGTCAAAACCTTTTTTGAGCCTGTTTCTTGTGTACTATTTAGTTGTGAATTGTGATGCTATTATATTCTTTGATGCAGTGGCATTGTGCCATCATTAGCTGGCGTAAGTCATGTAGCGATTCAATTCCCAGCATACGAAAAGATAAAGTCATACATTGCGAAAAAAGGTACAAATGCTAACACTATTTTATTTATCTATATATATTAAGCGATCCTTGAAATAAGTATGCGATGTTGTATATTGTAATGTATGTGGTGCTCATCCAATGAGGATTCAAAACATTTCAGATAACACAACTGTTGACAACCTTAGTCCTGGGAATGTTGCTATTGCGTCATCAATTTCAAAAGTAACTGCCTCTGTAATGACATATCCGCACGAGGTAATACGATCCCGGCTGCAAGAGCAAGGTCAAGCGAAAAATAGTAGTGGATTTCAATATGCCGGGGTTATTGACTGTGCTAAGAAGGTGTTTCAAAAGGAAGGCATTTCAGGATTTTATCGCGGTTGCGCAACTAATCTATTAAGAACAACTCCATCTGCTGTTATTACATTCACCAGTTATGAGATGATACACAGGTTTTTGACGCGGACTATACCACAAAATGAGCCTAAAAAACCCAAGCCAGAAGCCGGTGATATTAATACTAAAAATGGCGGTGACAGGGATCAATCGCCATCTCAATCTAACAATATTCCTCTCGGAAACAAAGAGCAGCTAACAAGACATTGATGTGCATTTTCTTTTTGTTTCTTATTTGTCCTTTCTCACATTCAATTGATATCTTGGTTGAGCTGATTTTTAATTTTCCTGTTGGTCATGCAAATGCTCAATTTGATCAGAAATGTGAATTATATATATTAGAAAAATAAATAAAAGTGCAGATGTGAATAAGCACAAGGCCATGTTTTGATTTGTATTGTTCAATTGTATTTGGAAATCAATGACTATTTCATTTTGGTATGCACACGTTTTCCTAGCAATTATATCATTGCATTACATCACCTACCTCTGTTTTTTGGGTCCATCCCTACATTTATGTCACTTACACAACTTGTGTAAGTGGAAGCTGTTAGCCCATTCATATCAGCATAGTAGTGCATTCTCTTCAATACCTTGTTGGGGGACCATGCTTATCTGTACACAACACATGAGAGGAAAAGGAAAGGATGATATATGATAATTATGGTAGGACCTTGTTGGTGCCATTTTAAGCACGCATTTGATATGGTAGGACTAAGCAATAAGATTATTATTAATTGTTTCATGTAAATGTTAACTTCTCTGGTTTCTGTGTAAAACCATTAGTGGTTACCACTTTATTAGAGCCAACATGGTATCTTGATCCACACAAGATACCAAAGCTGAATAACTAACTACAAGTTGGTGAATAGGAATTGGATGTCTGAGAATTTCCCATAAGAATAGATATTGAACAAGTTTCCTTGTGTTGATAATACATATTTGATCATCATTCTGTTTGTCTTATCTAAGAGTGATCCATTTTCTTCTTGCATTCAATTCAATAATATGTCAAAACAACACCAAGAAGTTTGTGTGAATGATGGTTTGAAGCCAACGAAGATTGGTTCTGTTGATAAAGATTCTGTTTTTATCTTAATAGGAATTGCGTTCGGATCCAACAGCCGGCCTCTATAAACATAAATGCCCTAAGTTTTTCAAAGAGATATATGTTTTGAAATGATGGTTTGGAAAATTGAGATCCAACCATGTAACAATGATGAGAGGTAAGATTCTCAATCCAATAATGCTTCAGCTTTGTATTTGATTTGAATAAGTAATTTGGATAGGTAATAACATGTTTACATCTATCCTTAAAATATTTGAAGTCTAATAACCAACACAAAATGTCAACACTAAATCTAGACTTTTTATACTACAATCTAAATTTATTGAATATTTAGAGTTGCTGTTTTATATAATTAGAACTATATACAGTAGCAACACTAAATATCTGAACGAGCACAAACAAGTACAAATGCTAGAATTCAAAGACTAACTGGCTATTTGATGCATCAATCTCAATACCCTTTTTGTCAAAATGTTTGTTGATGGCGCTGTGGCTTCATCCAAGTGTTTGGAAGTGATGGATGTGCATAACTTTGTGCTACTTCTACTCCATGATGAAAATCAATCCCCTCGTGATTCTCTGCCTCACCCTTGCAACTTTCAATTTTCTGCAGCACCTCCAATGCTTCACTCATAGAGGGTCTCAATTCCTTCTCATCTTGCAAACACTGGAAGGCCAATTCCGCAACAGAACTTATCACATTTTTTAAACTCTCATCTGTCTGAAAACGAAGAGAAGGATCAATCAACTCAGAAAATTCCCTTTTCTGAATTTTTCTTTTTGCTAGATTTGCCAACTTAATGTCATCTCTATCCCTCGAGAAATCAACTGCAGGCAAAGATGATATTAGCTCAACAAGAACTACACCAAAGCTATATACATCACTCTTGCTTGTTAGCTGGTAACACAACCGATATTCTGGATCAACATAGCCCGGTGTTCCTCTCGGCGCTGTAGAGACGTGAGTGACATCATTAGGGTATAGTCTCGAAAGACCAAAATCAGCAACCTTAACACAAAAACTGTTGTCAAGTAGAATGTTGCTGGTTTTCACGTCTCGGTGAATGACATCATTAGCATGGAGATAAGTTAATGCACCGGCAGTTTCTATGGCTATTTTCATTCTCATATCCCAGGGTAAAGATGAGTTTTGATTTTCTTTTTTGTCGTGGAGATGGCTATTGACGGTGCCGTTTGGGATGTATTCATACACTAACAGCAATTCACGACTGTGGCGTGAAGTGCAGCCATAAAGGGATACAAGATTTCTGTGGCGCATGCGTGTGAGGATCTGAATTTCGTTTGTGAATGATTCTACTGGTCTGTAGCTGCGCTCGAATAGGCGCTTCACTGCAACTTCACGTCCATCTCCAAGCTTTCCTGGTTAGTCAATAATCAAAATTGATGTTACTTGACAAGACAGATTTAACCTAATTTTAGGCTCTTTTGCACATAACTGACATTAAAGAATAACCAAATCATAGGAAAAAAACTAATATCAGCCTATCATTATTAAAACAACGCTAAACTGGTTCGCCTAAAAATGTTAAAAGATAAATATAATCTGATGAATGGAGATTAACCTATAATATGATCAAACAATAAATCCTGTTATAGGTCTAGGCGATGATAGACTTGGGATGTCGAAAAAATTATGCAATATCAAATTTTTTGATGTCTCTGCGACCTGATTGTGGTCGTGCATTTGACTGTAATGCTTCACATTGTTGAAGATTGTGAAACTGTCTCAACTGAAATTTAAAATCTTGCATAGGTATGGTCATTCCTGCACGACAACTCTTACAAAACATACAAGCTAAAAATAAATTTGTTCTGGAAACAGATATCTCATTAAAAGCTGGTATAATCCCCTAAGGGGTGCATAAACTAATAACGAGTCTCTCACCGTAGTAAACAGTCCCAAAGCCTCCTTCTCCAAGCTCTCTGGCTTTATTAAAATTGTTTGTTGCCTCTTGGAGCTCCTTATAGAAGAAGACAGTAATCCCAAAGTAGACAGCTCCACTTTCTGGGATTGTTGTATTTCTTGAAAGACCGCCATAATTGGCTCTTGATTGGTTTTTGACACCTGAAGATTTGATTCTCCGAAAGTAGAAAAGCCAAATTATAACAAACAAGGCAATTGCAATCACGGTTGCCAATCCAATAGATAAACCTGTGTAAGAGAGATAGAAAGCTAGATCAATCTATGCACACTGTAAACATCATATTTTTGTTTTTTGCAATTAAATTTACGACTAACTCCATGAAAAGATGAAAAAAATCATAAGATTCAACATTTAGTAAAGTAACAATATAGTACCTATTACCGCAACCTTCAAATGCCGTTCATTTCGCTTTGGATGAATATCAGAATGGTCTTCACTCTGAAGTACCGGAGCTCCATACCAGAGATCTGAAGAAGACATAATGAGTGTACATTATATGGAACATACTTAATCATATAGGTCCTGTACAAGAAAAGAATGAGCATCGGTTTAATCTATTTACCATGGCCACATTTGAAATTTAAAGTATCTTGGTCTAGAAGACATGACTTTCCTTTACTATAACAATCACAAGACTCTAAATCCACTTTAATTTCGAGTAACGAAATTAATTCCACACAATCGTTATATAGGGGAATGTATGGAGAACATGGTAATGGAAAAATAGGGAAAATGAGATCATCAGGTTTAGAAGTAAAGTAGATATCATAATCAGGACAGTTTCTATATTTGGACATTTTTTCATGGCTATTATCATAGCCATGACCGCATACAATGAAATTGACTGTGTTAAAGCTGAATGCTGCTGGCGTTTTCATTAATTCTAAACCAGATAATTCAGAGGAACTGTGGTGGTGGCCATACATGATAACTGAATTTTTCTTATAATTGATGTTATCAATTATGTAGATTTGGTTTCTGAGATGGATTTTTTTCTCGAAAGGGTTATTGTTGTCACAACCACTTATGTAAAGGCCACATTCTTTGTTGTTAACGGTTGTGAAGGGGAGGGAGATTTCCCCAAGATATCCACACAAAGTGTTTTTTCCTATTACACATTCTTTTTCATATTCCGAATCAGACGCAGCAGAGAGAAGAAGCAGAAAATAAGAGGATAATAAAACAGAACGGAACATATTAAAAAAATGTTAAGATTAATTGAGGAGCCAAGTAAGTATAAATATGATTATATAAAATAGAATTGTGTAGGAATTTTGTCTAGTAATTGCGTGTGCCCATTACGGCAGTTGACTTGACTTGGAGTATTGACTAAACAAGACTTGAGAAATTAGCCAGAAAATGTGTATTGCGTGACTTTGTACTAATTTTCCATTTCATGTTTACATCGTGAGTCCATCACAAATTGGTAATGTGGAATTTTGTTCACACAATTTTAGTCACGCCAGAGATGCCATGATTAATTGTTCTTTCAGGGTACGTACATCCAATGGTTGAGACAATATGTGTGAAATTCTTTTTAACCGGAAGAAAAAAAGCAACACAAATTCTGAAATATTTACAACTATAATATGCAAATAAACTAAAATTAAAAACACTAACAAAATGAAGACAGCCCTTTTAGTGTTTTCGTGTTTTTATATTGTTTATTCGTCAACAATCTCTAGCCTTCCTATGAGAGGGTTACTTGCAGGACCGACTACAAAATCCTGGACTTAGTGTTTGAGCGTATAATGTTTTGGTAAGCAATGTCTTTGAAAAGTTAAAAAGGCGTAATTGTAACTCTTGATGAGTTAGGGATGTAGTAAAAAGTAAGACAAACGGGAATGTATCGAAAGTAAAGCAAAAAATCAAAGGTAAATTTGGTAAGATTAAATGACTTATGAATGTAAATGGAGGCAAAAGTAGATGACTTTTTTCTCGTAAATGCTTTGGTACTTCAAGTTTACTCCTACTGAAATGCTAAAAAATGTCACCTCTAGAATCTTCCCTAACACTTGCTTAAATACTAATCAAAAGTAATTTGTTGGTTTTAAGTGTTGGCAGCAATTTTGGTAAAACAAAGAGTGTTCACAAGATGTTATGTGTGATGTCTTAACATAAGATATCCTTTGTACCTGCTGGAGTTCAAGAACATGATCATGCAAGATTGTTTCAGAATGTCATATACAATGTCATGACTTCTGATAATGTGTTCCTGCTAGAGTTGAAATGGAAAACATAATATCAGGATGTCATACACGATGTCATGACATCTGATGTTTATGTACCTGCTGGAAATTATAAAAGGAATTATGGAATTATGCAGGATTGTTCCAGGATGTCAGACCCGATGTCATGACATTCTGTACACAGAACATTCAGTGTGAATGTCTGGTGTTTTGTGATTGCACAATTAGTGGCAATCTATGTATGATTGAAGATCTGATTTGCAGGCGCATTCAATCATGAATTACAACCTGATTTACTTATTTTCCAAGGAGATCTAACCAACTGTTATGAAAAGATTTAATTGGAAAATAGATTTAGGGTTTTCAAGATGTCCAAGCCCAGCTGAAAGCTTCTATAAAAAGGGACTTAGAAAACCTGTTTTAACACACAACCAATACTGAGCGAAATATAGAGAGAGAGCTAGGGTTTGTGTCTTGTTTAGTCGTAAGACTTATAAGCCATTCAAGTCATCTTTTGATGATTGAATTGGACTGATTTGTGGTTGTAATTTGTCACTCTAAAGCTGTCAAGCAAGAGTGTGTGTCTACTTGATCAAAGCTGTGAAGCAAGATCAAGTGTGTGTCTACTTGATCAAAGTTGTTAAGCAAGATCAAGTGTGTGTCTTCTTGATTGAAACTGTGAAGTAAAATCAAGAGTGTGTTATTGAAAAGTGTTTTCTTTTCTCAAGGGATTGTTGTTTAAGATCACAGGTGTGATTGTAGGGAAGTGAGTGGGTTCTCATATCTAAGAGTGCTTAGGTAGAAATTGCACGGGTAGAGATTAGGTGAGAAAGACTGTAACTTGTTGAAGTGTACGGAGAGTCTTTGAACTGATTCTATTTTAGTGGATTTCCTTCCTAACTTGGTAGCCCCCAGACGTAGGTGAGTTGCACCGAACTGGGTTAACAATTGCTTGTGTCTTTTGCTTTACCATTCTGTATCTTTATCCTGTTTGTGTTACTCAGATATTAGTTTCGTGACATTACCTTCAACATCTCATATATGATACTAGAATTTCATAATCGTCAGGGGGTTATGAAACTATCTTATGATGACACGTGTCGGTCCACTTCCCTCATGTCTGTAGATAACTACCCACGTTCTTTGATTTCCCACGACCGTCTTCGCCATTCAGGTATTTCGACTTCGGCCAAGAACTACAAATGTCGACCCATGGATTTGTTCACCTTCCTGTTGATGTTGTTCCGACGGGTTCCTTAGTCGAACTGATTTTCTTCTTTGGTCGAAATTGGTCAGCTAACAAATTGCCCCCTGAAAAGGTTAGTTTCAACATGAGCTCGTCGATCGAGGAACTTGCCTTTTGATTCCCCAAATTTAGGCTAGTCGTCTTATCACTACTCATGACCTAGCATGTGATGATGATTTTTTCCGCCGCGCACTTCCCTAGACACTCCACCATCATTAGCAAATATCCCTAGGTCGTGGGATTCCAGCCGAACCCATTAACTCTTCTTACTACTTCCTAGCCAGCCATTTGTTAATCGCTTAGTGCTCGACTGTTCACCTTTCCAGCCTATAAATAGTTCTATCTTCTTCCTCAAACGTTTTTCTGCTTCCATACCCAAGCATATTTCTTGCTCATATCTTCAAACAACCTCTGCATTGTAGTTTGTCACCCATAATCTCCAAACTCAACCCATTTGCTTCATCTCACAATGGCTTCTTTTCTCATGTCAAAGAACTCACCACCTATGCCACCGGAAACAACCCCATTCCTTTCAAACTCATTGCCAAAGAGGGTATAAACCGTATTCCTCAACCCACGTCCTCTGATGAAACGGTGGTGAAGAACTGGCAGCGCCAGATGCTGATTTCCTTCGTGGTTGATAGGAAACTGCTAGCGTTGCTAGCGTTCCATGGACCTCTCGCAGACCAGAAATCTTCCCCAAAGGTTGTTGCAACCTTTTTTCCTGGATACAAACCCGTTGCTCCTCCTGACTTCAAAAAATCCGTCGTACTCGACGTCAGATTCATGGAGGCGAAAGTCAGGGTCTTTAGGTCCATGCCTACTCTTGGCAACAAAGAATACCTGGTGTGGCTTAACAAAGTCCAACGAAAACGTCAAGACCAATCGAGGAGTGCAGGGATTTACGACCTTATTCAAATATCTAGGTATGCTCATCGTGTAAATCCCTGCATGTTACTGGCGTCCCTATATTTTTGGGAAGGCTCCACCAACACATTTCAGTTGCCTTGTGAGATGTTAACCCCCACCCTTTTCGATGTGGCGGAAATCACCAACCTTTCGCCGTTGGGGGAAGTCTTCGATCCCACCCTTTCGACGGAGAATACCTTCTTGTTTGGTCGGGCCAGCCTTCTGAATTACATCGAAGATCACTACAACAAGGATTCTGTCAAAGTGTCCGACGAAGAACATATAACCTTCCTTACTTTATGGCTTTCATACTACGTGTTTTGTCCTGATTCTTTGCAGATAACTGTTGTACCCCAAAATTTGCCCTCCCCTTTTCTTCACGTTTCCATCTAACCATTTGACTAGATTTCAATTGCATGCATTATTAACTCATGCATAAGCACCATTCATCACCATGGATTTCAAGTGTTTGGCTTGCAGGGCTTTGGCTTGTTGGTACAACAATTGGAAATGCTTGGTTTGGACTTGCACTTGCCCCTGAGGGCTCCAAAACCCTAATCTCAGGTGATCTCAGCATCCGGTACTTGGTCCGTCCACTGTGTCCCGTTTGGTGCTCGAGTCTTTTGGTCATGATCCACACCCTTGGTCTCATAACTCCCATCCACCTTCATTCATTCACCTAATCATGGTCATACCACTATTGCTTGGTCCATAAGGTCACATTCCTCGTCTTTGTGTGTCAATTATAAACCTCGGGTTTGGTTTGTGGTCATGTTCATGTATTGAGTCAAGTCGTTTTCATTCAATTGGTCAATTCCATGCATTTTTATCCCTAAGATATTCACTACATACGAAAAGGTGCAAAAAAAGGTGTAACATTGCAAAAAACTCATTTTTGGAGGTTTTCAGCCCTGTGAGTAGACTCATGACTTGGCACAAAACCCCCGGGTCTGAACAGGTCGATCCACCGATCGACTCAATTCTGGGAAACTTGAGTGAACCAGGTTCAAAGAAAGAAGGAGCATGAGTCGACTCACTCACTCTTTGCGTCGACTCACTCACTCTTTGCGTCGACTCATGCTCCTTCTTTCTTTGAACCTAGTTCCCTAGGGTCGGAACAGGTCGACCTACCAGTCGACTCAATGCTGGAAATTCATGATTGAGTCGACTCACCCGTCACTTGCGTCGACTCATTTCCATTTTTTCTTTTAATCATTTCGTCGCGGGTCCGGACAAGTCGACTCCCAGGTCGACTCAACCCTGGGAAAATCACTGTTTGAGTCGACACATTCCCTGTTTGAGTCGACTCATAGGTTGCTTTGCAGGATTTTTGCACTATTAATATGAGAGGGGAATTTTTTGGTTGAAACATGATCCTCCATCATTGAATCTTGCAATCCAAGGCAAGTAGACACCTGCATGAACACCGGGAGAGCCGTGAGCACTCAACGACACTCCAAGGTTCAGTACTTCATCGAGCTTCAACCACATGCATTGTGAACACATCAAACCTGCAGCACAACAAGTGCAAAAAAATCCACAAGCATTTCAAATTGCACAATCATAACCAAGACCAAAATCACACAACACAACTATTGTTAACCTACAGTCACAAGTCATGGTTGAGTCTACATTGTGCCTAAACCAACATCAAAGCTAATTTCATTCAAATTTCCACCTGCAATAGCCATTCATAAAACATCACTTGAGCATTTTCACTAAATTAACCAATTAACTAACTTCCAACTCAGTGAGTTATGTACCTGAACCCACTGAGTTCATCCTAACTAACTCCAAACCTCTTTTAACTAACTCCAAGCCTCATTGATCCCAAGCCTAATATCTATAAATTCTCATCTTCACCATCATTTGAAGGGTCTACTATTCACTTCACTTTTTACTACTTTCACCATTTTCTACAAATATCACCTTCAACTTTTCTCACTTCATCTTCTCCATTTCTTCACCCTACACCAAAGCTCAAACCACCATTGGAGCAAGCTTCATATTGAAGTTTGTTATCAATTGAGCTAAACCTCTTACATTCAATAATCATCCCTACATTCACATGATTAACGTCAACAACAACTCTTCGGTTCAGAATTTTCAGAGTTGATTCTTGAAGAGGAGGAGTTCATGGTAGAATGAGAAGATTAAAGGTTCAAAGTAGCATAATCTCTGATTTTCTCTTCTTCATCTTCATCACTTCCAAATTGCAACAAATTCCAAGACAATCCTCCGTCTTGTAGGTTGGTGAATGTTCATCTTTCATCTGTGCTTGTTTGCTGAATTTTTATACCATATAGTGGCTTGCGTAGTGGAGAATCATAACCCCAAGGTTTGATGGTTTGATTCTCCTACACCTCCATTTAATTGAAGATTTTGTTCTTAGGGTTCTTGACCTTATTGGCTTAATTTCCAGCATTAATTAATTTGTGGTTAGAATGACTGAGGGATTAGGACATAAGAGGTTGAGAGTAGTAAGAGATTGATGCTTTTTCTTGATTCCGGCCAGCTCCTCTGCCTCCGGCACGGTGGTGCCAGAATTCCGGTGGTGGTTCTGTTTTGACATGAATTCGAAGATGATGTGTAGAGATGAGAGAGTGAGTGTTGATTTTTCCACATGTCTCTTTTCAATTTTTGGTGGGCTTATCATTAAGCCCAATACTCTGCTTTCTACACCCCTGTTTTGCTTGGCAACATAGTTGTTGAATCCAACTACAGTTTAGTATTTGGGCTTATCCTGTTAGGCCCAAAGCCCCTATTGCTGAATTTTGCATTCTTTATTCAGGGCCTGCACCTCTTGGCCCAACATGTTAATTACCATTTCAATTACCGTAAATTCTAATTTTGTTAATTGTCTTGCTAGCATTTTAATTAGGTCTAATTAGGCTTTAGACTTTAATTATAGTTTTTTGTATAGTTTTCATAAATTTGTGTTCATGATTTGATACCTTTGGAAGACCATTTTACCCTTTAGGGGTAATTTTGGACATTTCATTCATATGATCACATGTTCCCTTAGGATTGCTAACGTTGAATTAGAATCAACCATAACATGCTCCCTTATGCTAGTTTGATCACTTCTAACCATTAGATTAGGTTTTAACAAAAAAATCCCAAATCATTTTAAACCCATGGTTCAAATTGATCAAAAGCAATTTTGATCAATTAAGTCCTTTGAACTAGTATAATCCCACAGTCTAAGTTGAGTGACCAAAAGACCCTTGGTCACTTAATAAAACTTTTCTTCCAAGCTGTGGAACGTGAGGCCTCAAGTCAGATTTCTCAATCAAGGCATCCTCAGTCATACCAAGCAGTGGATTATGCAAGTACATCAAAGATGGTATCTTCAAAAGCTCGTCAAGTCAAGGTTAGAAGGATGTGGCATGAGCCTTAAGTACTAGAGAAGAAGTGAGACTGGAGTATTCCTACCCCTATTCTGAGTATCTTTGGGTATGAGACGGATGACCCAACACTCATCGTATTCACCTCTATTCATAGACTTTAGCACAATTCTAACCATACGATTGGTAAGTCTCTTTCCCTTCGCAAAGCATCATGCAACAAGCAAGGACTACATCAATAACTTATCAATCATGAATCAAGTTGTACGATACGAGCCTTAAGTAATGGAGAAGGAATGGGACTGGAGAATTCCTACCCCCATTATGAATATCCTTGGGTATGGGACGAATGACCCACCGCTCATCGTATTCACCTCTATTCATAGACTTTAGTACAATTTGAATCGAACGATTGATAAGGTCTTCATCAACACAAGCGACAACGGAAGTCCTTCTCTCTCCGTTCATATCACCTCAATTCCGATCAATTAGTCCTCATCCATTCCATGCAAGGGTCACATGCCCATTTCTCAATCTTTAGCTTCAAGCATTGCCTATCAGTTCAGACTATGACTTACTTTGTTGTTTTCCCTTAAGGTGCAGACCTTGGAAACCTTCTAGCCTATGGAGTTCAGACTCTGGCTTGATCCTTTGCCTAAAGGTGCAAACCTTGGCAAACCCCTTCAGCCCATGGAGTTCAGACTTTGGCTTTACTCTTTGCCCATAAGATACATATCTTAGCATTCTTGCCTTATGGAGTTCGGACTCTGGTTAAACCCCGTTTGTCCTTGTGATTGATCACCATCTTTGGTTAGTGCCACCTCCTTGCTTGTTAAGCAATCTACCTTGCCTTTAGGCAATCCTATCAAATCTTCTAGCTCTCAGCCCTAGTGGGTTGAACTATGAAAGCTCTAACTTCCTTATTGCACTATAAGGATACGTAGGCAAGAGAACCCAGTTTCGTCGCGAGCTACCTTATTTATAATCCATCCTTCATTTCAATCAATTCTACTTATTTTGCCTCATCAATCATTCTTGTTTTCAACCCTAGTGGGTTGAACTACGAAATCTCTAATTTCCTTATTACACGATGAGGGTACGTAGGCAGGAGGATTCAGATTCTTCACGAGCTACCCTATTTATTAATCAATCATTCTCCATTCATGCAATCAATATCATCTTTTTGAGATCGGATATTACTTCTCCTTGGTTTCCATGTTCATCCTTTTAGGACGCCTAATGAACAGGCCGCCTTGTGAACCAAGAGCTGTTTGGCTTGTACCCAAACAGTTAATTCACTTTAGTTCTGGTTATGACAGGAATGGGCATGCCTAGTTTCCTCCACATCCTAGTCAACACCTCTTTCGCTCTTCGGTTCATAGTTTATTCCTTCATGGATCCAAGATATTATTCTCCTTTGATCTCGAATTGTTTGTACCCCAACAAGTGATACATTCTTCCTTGCATCCAACAATACTTTCCTGTGGGTCTCATACTCATCCTTTTAGGATGCCTAATAAACAGTCCGCCTTGTGAACCAAGGGTTGTTTGTGCTATGCAATCAAACATTTAATTCAATCTTTTTTTTGGTTGTTCCACCAGTGTTGTAGTCCCTCACTTATTGGTTCATACCATTTTTATTCTTGGGTTCGAAGCCAATTATTTTGTGAGTTCCCTTGATACCATTCTATTAGTGCAAGTTATAATTTTCATCACTCTCAATCTCTTTCTTTGTTGTCGTAGTTCCGAACTACGATTTCTATGATTTTCTCATTGCACAATGAGAATACGGAGGCACGAGGATGCAAATCCTTGATGAGCATACTTCTAATTATTCCTTCTTTCGCCTTAGGGCATCACTCATATCTTTCATAATCCATTACCTACCTTCGATCATAAATCATTCACCCAGTGACATATTATTCCTTCGACACCGAAATACACTTTTCGGAATTCCATATACATCCTTTTAGGACGCCTAATGAATAGTCTGCATTCGTACCTAGAGTTGTTTGGCTTATTTCCAGACATTTAATTCCTTCTTTGTACCCAATATGCTTGTTTCCCTCTATGGTAGGAATTCCATTTCTCTTATGGATTCCAATACACTTCCACCTTTCGGTTTCGAATTATACCTCTTGAGTCACTTGTTACGAGATACTCTATTCTGTGACTTTGGTCACTTCACTCCATTTATCTCCATGATACATTCATATCATACCTTCTTTCACTTCATGTGATATACCACATTCTTTGAGCCAAATACAATATACCTTTGTGCTCCATCTTATATCTCTTTGTGAACCAAGAGCTGTTTGCGCTATGAAACCAAACACTTAATTCATTCTTTTTTTGGTTATTCCAATATAGTGTTATATGCCCTCACTTGTTGGTTCATACCAGTTTTACTCTCAGGTTCACGCTTTCACCCCTTGTTGGAGTTCAAATCATATTATTCTTTGGTACAGACCATACTTTGATCACACTTCTTTCCACCTCCTGCCTATAGTTCCTTGAACTACGAAGCTCTGAATTCCTCATTGCACTATGAGGATACGTAGGCATGAGGTCCCCAATCCTCACTGAGCACTTTATCTATTTCTTTTCCTTTTCCCATTCTTTCGCGAGTAATCCTTAGATATAACACCTATTCGAGCGAGAACAATCAAAACGGTTCCCATGGAGTACCATGGATGTTTGTGAAGGAGAAGGGCGATCCAAAACGCAGCGGAAATTAAAAATTTCTCCTTTAGTGATCCTTACGAATGGGCATGATCAATGATAGAAAGGTTACCTCTTGTGACGTTTGAAACCTTTGATGCAGATCTCTTGTGACAATTGAAACCTTTGATGAACGATGACAACGTCTCTACTCAGTCCACACGAACAGATTCCTTCAATCTCATTGCTAGATGTTATGAATGAAGGCCTTGAGTGAGAGAGAGAGAGAGAAAGAAAATGAAAAATGCAACTGCAACAAATGCTTCTGCACAAGGGTTCTATTTATAGAACCACTTGTGTGGGCTTCAAGCTAAAAAGCCCACTTAAGTGTATTTGGCCCATATCTTATAATATGCCCAAAATTAGTTAAGCACGTGGTACCTTACCATATTTCGTACTCTACTTAAGTATACCATACCTTATGATGTTCTACAATTCACTTAAGTGCACCGTACCTTACGGTGTTCCTTAGTTACTCTATCTCTCATCAATCCGTCCTTTGTGTGTGACCCTGTAGGTTTTCGCGACATTGGCAATTATATTAAATAACATATTTAACATAATAAACAATGAGCGGTATCTAGCAACACATCACTACTACCCAAGACACGAAAATGTCATGTGATCTGACAAATCCTTCTGTGATAATACTTACGTGTAGAATTACCCTTTTGCCCTTATGTCTATATTGAATACAAGGTATAGACTGTGTCATCCTTGTCCAGTTCAATATTGGGCCCATAGACATTTATCCTGTTACGCAGGATGGGCAAATTCCATCTAGGTCACTCATGTCCCTCAGCATGCTTCGTGGAGTACCCATCAACTGTATTTATGGTTATCCAGTTACGGACAACGTTTGATCATTAATAAAGCACTCGACTCTACATCTAGGGTCCATAGTGGTTTCAGATCGAAGGGTGGTCTACACCATTATCACCATGAGAATAACTTATGACACTTTGCATAACTTTCTATATAGTATTCTCATAGCGGGTCAATCCAGTATAAATATTTCTCTTAATATTCATACCTATGTTTAAGACTTGATAACTCCTTATCCATGATCCATGAGATGTGATCATCAGTTTATATACATAATAGTCTTAATGCTTTAATGTTATCCCACTTCACAATAAAGCTCGACTACGGATACTTTAAGAATAGTGTCCTTATGTTTAATGTGATCTCATTATTAATTCATACTTGATACATTAAACGGACTAGCTATTCTAGGGACTTTATTAAACAAACATAATAAAGAAAAAGCCTTTTATTATTAATAAATAATTCGATACAAGTACCAAAAGTATTGGCCTCTAGGGCTTACACCAACAGTTTGGGGTGCTAATACCTTCCCCTTGCATAACCGACTTCCTTACCCAGTATATCTCTTTCCCCCGGGTTTTATCAATGTTTTCCTTTCCCTTTGGGGATAAATAAAGTTTGATGGCGACTCTGTTGTATGTTCGAGCGTGCGATACGTTCGGGTATATTTCTGCTAGCTTCAGTTGGCGACTCTGCTGGGGAGTTTTCTTGTAGTTAGGGGTCTCTTCTTGAGCATCCCCAGCTTCAGCTGGCGACTCTGCTGGGGATACTCTGCTAATTGGAGTACTTCCTAGTCACTAAAAGGAGTCGAGCCTAGCTTAGGTTGTTTTCTCGCTAGTTTTAGGTGTTTACCTTTACATGTTACTCACTTTATTTATCGCATTTCTTGTTGCTTTATATTATGGATATTACCTGTTATACTCCCTGTTGGGTTGGGATAGATTACATGAGAGGAAAGCTCTGTAACCGAGCTTAGTATACACATAGGTTAGACTCGTGGATAGTCGTGTACGCATGCATTTCGCGCGTTGGGTTGTCACGAGAACCACACCCAGACTAGATTCACTTGGAAGTACTTTTGTCCTGTGAGTATTCACTACGGAAGGGTATTTCGAGTCGATGACTCTGGGAGACCTTCTAGGGACCACCTTGGAGCATAGTCCACACCTTTGAGGGGGATATGGGTTTTTCTTGTAGGAAACCGTAACCTCTACATACCTTATTCTCATGGACGTCGAACCTTTGATCCTGCATCGAACAATGTATACATATTTATCCGGATTATTTTACGATATTGACATACTCTTTTGCATATCATTGTTGCATTGCTGTATATATGCCAGAGTTTTGAGCATGAATTATTATACTGATCAGTCACCATTTATAGTAAGTTTTCATTACTGATCCGACGCAAAACGTAGACATTTGATACACTGTGCAAGCATTTAAGGTACAATTCGAGTAGTTTTACTTCCGTTATGTTATTTACGCATTTTTAATCTTTATTCTGTTTTACTTTATTTATCTTGATTTTATGCGTGGGATAGCTGTGTTTTTGTCAGACAGATCCAGGTAGAAGAACCGGAGAACTCTGAACATAACAGTGCGAGAGTCGGGTACGAAAAAGAGCAGAAAATCCCAGTACATGAGGCCTGACACGGGCCGTGTCAGGGAAAGGAAAAACAGAAGAAGAAAACAGTAGCCTGACACGGCCACCCGTGTTAGCTGACACGAGCCGTGTCAGGCAGAACTTCACCCCGTGTTGGGCATGCCATGGCCGTGTCTGGAGAGCCAGTAGGCTGACACATGCCGTGTCAGCCGAAGCCCAATATTTCCAATTTTTCTGGGCTTTTCATTCTTCGGGCTTTGTGGAGACATCTTTGGACCTGTCCAACTGCTGCTGGGAACTTTCACTATAAAAAGAGGTCTTCTACCAAAGGAAAAATCATCCTGGAGTACAGCAAACCACAATATTGTGAAGCAATCAAGTATTACAGAGATCAAGGCATTTAGAGAGCTGAAGAGATTCATGAGCGGGAGCGATTGAAGATCAAAGTCATCCAATTACTTGTAATGTGTAATTTTTATCTTGAATTGGTTTTAAACAATATGAGTAGCTAAACCCCCCAATGCTAGGGGGTGTCCCTGATTTAGAATTGTAATGAATTTGAGTTTACATTTGCATTTATAATATTTTATTTACGGTAACCTTTTGATGTGTTTATTGCTTTCTCTTTCGTGCCAATCGAGATTGATCTATGGTTATCACTTAGGTTGAACCGCCAGTGATAAGGTTTTCATCAGGTTACTCTGCAGTAGATATCACCTAGGACTAGGGGTACCATGTAAGAACCAGAGCATTCTTGATATTATACAGCTTCACTTCACCCTCCTTGGCTATGGACATAGGAATGAGGGTAGATTGATTAAAGGTTTTCTCACCAAGGACTTGGGAGAAAATACCCTTGAGAACTGGTAGTAATTGATATTTGTTGATGCAATAGTAACTCAGAGTTATTACAGGGATACATCATACACCTTCCCTGGCATTGTTCCTTTTTCTCTATAAACTCTTATTTTTATATTTCTTTATTATTTTCTTTTTACTCTCAAAAACCCAATTAATACGTTTTGTTTAATTTAATGGTAATTTAAACTCAATACTAACGTGCAGTCCTTGAGATCGACATTCGGGGAATTTCCCCATTATTACTATAAAAGGCAAAATAGTACACTTGCTATTTTCTCGATCAAGTTTTTGGTGCCGTTGCCGGGGACTGCCAAAAATATAGAGTTTAATTTTATTTCAATTAAAATTTTGTTGCTCTGCAATAAAATTATTTTTCTGTCATTTATATTTTACTAACCAGTGTATGCGAGGAAAACCTTCAGCTGAAATTCCTTTTGACGCAGAGATCGAGAGAACCCTTCACAGAAGACGCAGAGAACAAAGAGTGGATTCTACATAAGAAAGTACCTCAGATCAACCAAAAGTCAAGGAACAAATGGCTGAAGTTCCTCCAATTCCACCCCCTCCACCTCCGGAGAGACTCCTAGGTGACTATGGAGGTGCAAACGCACCGGGTGGTCGACTGACCATAGTTAACCAACCGGTGAATGTGACAAATTTTAAACTGCATTCTAGCACTATCAATCAATTGGAAAGAAAACCTTTCACCGGAAAGGTTAATGAAGATGCCAACAAACACCTGCAGAGATTTCTGACCATGAGCACCACCTTGAAAATTGATGGTCACACTGATGAAGCAAAAAAATTAAGAATGTTCCCGTTCACTTTAGCTGAAGACGCGGAAGAATGGTTCTATTCTGTCCCTGCCGGTAGTATCACTTCCTGGGAAGAGATAGAAACTGCATTCTTAAATGAGTATTTTCCAGCATCAGTATTCCTGAGAAAAAAGTATGAAATTCTGAATTTCAAACAGAAGGATGGTGATTTATTGGGAGACACCTACAAAAGATTCAAAAGGATCTTAGTTGCGTGTCCCACTCATAATATGGATCAGACAGAACAAATGCAGATGTTCGTTAATGGGCTGAAGATAAAGACAAAACAATTGATTGATACAGCAGCCGGTGGCTCAACAAATTTCTCAACAGCCACTGGTATCAAGAGGATTATTGAAGCAATAGCTGCGAATAAGCATCTAGAGCTATATGACAGGTGTACCAGTCAGCCAGACGGGGTAATTGATCTTAAATTAGAGACAAATAAAATCCGTCTGGAAGACATTGTTGCTGCCGAAGTAGACAAAAAGTTGAAAGCTATGAATATAGGTACTCAACAGATAGTACAGGTTCAGCCAGCTCAGGCGAGTACCTGTGAGATATGTAATGGACCTCATCACACAATCTATTGCTTTGCGACTCCCCAACAAATTGAAGAAATCAAATTCTTGAAGCAGAATAATCCTTACTCTAATACTTACAACCCAGGTTGGAAGAATCATCCAAACTTCTCCTGGAAAGATCAGAGAGGGAATGCTCCGCAACAAGGTACAGGGCAATATCAGACTCAGTATCAGCAACAACAACAACAACAGGTACCTAAAAAGGCTGAATGGGAGATTGCCATTGAAAAGTTAGCCGCCCACAATATACAGTTTCAAGAAGAAACAAGGACTAATCAGAAAAACACCACAACCTCCACCAAAAATCTTGAAGTTCAGATGGGACAAATAGCACAACAGTTAGCAGCAAACTTTCAAACCCCTGGAACCCTACCTAGTGGTACGGTGACAAATCCGCGGGAACATAACACTGTTAACGCTGTCACAACCCGAAGTGGAAAGTCAACCGAGGTAAATGATATAGAAAAATATGGATTAATAGAGGTGGACTTAGAAATCAAGGAAACAAAAGTCCAAGATGAAGAAGCAATACCACCTCCTGTCCAGGATAAGGAAAAGGTTCCTAAACCCATAATCAAACTTCCTTACCCTCCACGGCAGAAGAAGAAGAATCAACATGAGAAGAATTTTGAGAAATTTATGGAAATGTTCAAGAAACTCGAAATCAATATCCCTTTTTCTGAAGCATTGGAACAAATGCTAATATATGCCAAGTTCATGAAAGACATAATTTCCAAGAAGCGTTCCACTGATACTGAACCGATCATCCTGACTGAAACATGCAGTGTCGTTCTCCAAGGCATGAAAATACTAGTGAAAAAGAAAGACATGGGATCAGTTACTATTCCTTGCACTATTGGTGATCGAAAATTCAAGAAGGCTTTGATTGACTTAGGAGCAAGTGTAAGTTTGATGCTACTATCCATCTATAAGAAATTAGGCATCGGTTCTGTTCAAGACACTCGAATGACCCTTCAGTTTGCGGATCGCTCAGTTCGGCGACCCTATGGTATTGTGGAAGATGTTCTTGTGAAAATTGACAAGTTTGTCTTTCCAATCGACTTCGTCATTTTAGAAATGCTGGAGGATGAAGAGATCCCTCTCATATTGGGAAGACCCTTTTTGGAAACAGGACGGTGTATGATAGATATTGAGGAAGGAACTATGACCCTCAAGGTCTATGATGAAGAGTTAAAGATAGATGTGAGGAATACCATGCAATACAAAGATGATGTCGGCACAAGCAACACTATAGAGATAATCGACCAAGTAATTGCTCAAGAAAATGACCAGCATAGACCCCAGTCACCTCTAAACTGGGTCTTAAGCCTGTCCATTTTTAAAAGTAATAAAGATGAAGAAGAATCTGAGGTGCTTTCTCTTATGGAAAAACAACCTGAATGGATTAGATCTAGACCACACCGATGGGAAGATCTAAGGCCACCACCATCCGATGTCACTGAAGAACCCAAAAAAGGGGTGAATCTGAAGCAGTTGCCAACAAATCTGAAGTATGTATTTCTAGACACTGAAGAAAAATGTCCAGCCATCATTAATGCTAGTCTACAAAGCGTCCAAGAGGCAGAACTCATTCAAGTGCTAAAAAAATACAAGGGTGCAATCGGATGGGCAATTGAAGACTTAAAAGGTATAAGCCCTACTATTTGCATGCACAAGATCTTAATGGAGGATGACCATAAACCGGTAGTGCAACCACAACGAAGACTTAACCCAGCCATGAAAGAAGTGGTGCGCAAAGAGGTTGTAAAACTCTTGGATGCGGGCCTAATCTACCCTATCTCCGATAGTTCTTGGGTAAGTCCAGTTCACGTGGTACCCAAAAAAGGGGGCACAATGGTAATAAAGAATGAAAAGAATGAGTTGATTCCAACCCGCACTGTTACAGGTTGGAGAGTGTGCGTCGATTACAGAAGGCTAAACTTGGCAACAAGGAAGGAACACTTCCCGTTACCATTCATTGATCAAATGCTGGAAAGGTTAGTAGGACACGAGCACTATTATTTCCTAGACGGTTATTCAGGGTACAACCAGATTGCGGTTGCCCCGGAAGACCAAGAGAAGACTGCATTCACATGCCCCTATGGTATTTTTGCTCATAGAAGAATGCCATTTGGCTTGTGCAACGCACCAGCCACATTTCAAAGGTGTATATGACTTCTATTTTTGCTGACATGCTCGAAAAGCATATGGAAGTATTTATGGATGACTTCTCGGTGTTCGGTTCTTCATTTGATAACTGTTTGACTAACCTATCACTTGTTTTAGAAAGATGCCAGCAAACAAATTTGATCCTGAATTGGGAAAAATGTCACTTCATGGTCCGGGAAGGAATCGTATTGGGACACAAGATCTCCAACAGGGGTATCAAAGTGGATATAGCAAAAGTGGAGGTAATAGCAAAATTACCACCACCAGTAAATGAAAAAGGCATCCGAAGCTTCTTAGGAAATGCGAGTTTCTACCGCAGGTTCATAAAAGATTTCTCCAAGATTGCCAAACCATTGACTAGTCTGCTGGTAAAAGATACCCCATTCTTATTTGACAAAGACTGCAGGAAAGCCTTCGAGACCTTAAAGAAAGAGTTGGTGTCAGCACCCATAGTTATTGCCCCAGATTGGTCTCTTCCTTTTGAGATAATGTGTGGTGCAAGTGATAACGCAGTAGGGGCGGTACTAGGGCAACGCAAGGAGAAGCTCTTGCATGTGATCTACTATGCAAGCCATGTACTCAACCCTGCTCAAATGAACTATGCTACCATAGAAAAAGAACTCCTGGTGGTGGTATACGCCTTTGACAAATTCAGATCCTATCTGCTGGGATCAAAGGTAATTATTTATACTGACCATGCTGCTTTGAAATATCTTTTTGTAAAACAGGAATCCAAGCCGAGACTGCTACGATGGATCCTCCTCTTACAAGAATTTGATTTGGAAATCAAAGATAAAAAGGGTAGTGAAAACACTGTTGCTGATCACTTGTCTCGGATGACTCCGATTCAAGAAACTGAAGAATCACACCCCATCAGAGATGAGTTCACGGACGAACGCATTCTAGCCGTTACACATATCCCATGGTTCACCGATTACGCGAACTTTGTGGTAGGTGGACTGATACCCGATGACTTTGACTCTAACAGACGAAAAAAGTTTTTGCATGATTGCAGGTTCTATGTATGGGACGATCCATTCCTTTACAAAAAGGGATTAGATGGTCTAGTCAGGAGATGTGTTCCAGAGGAAGAGCAGAGGGACATTTTAAAAGCATCTCATAACTCCGAATATGGAGGACATTTCAGCGGAGACAGAACCGCAGCCAAAGTCCATCAATCTGGATTGTACTGGCCCACACTGTTCAAAGATGCTCAAGTAGTGGTAAAAGAGTGCGACCGATGTCAAAGAACAGGAAACATATCTAAAAGAAATCAGATGCCTCAAAATGCCATGTTAGAGGTCGAACTGTTCGATGTATGGGGGATAGATTTTATGGGACTCTTCCCACCGTCCTTCGGAAAACAGTACATTCTAGTTGTTGTGGACTATGTGTCAAAATGGGTGGAAGCAGTTGCACTGCCCACGAATGATGCAAAGGTGGTGATCAACTTCCTCAAGAATTGTATCTTCGCACGGTTTGGGGTACCAAGAGCACTTATTAGTGACGAGGGCACCCACTTCCTAAACAAATTGATGGAAAACCTACTGCGGAAATACAATGTAAAACATAGAATAGCCACTCCATACCACCCTTAGACCAGTGGACAGGTTGAGGTATCCAATCGGCAGATCAAGCAAATCCTAGAAAAAACTGTCAGTGCCTCTAGAAAGGATTGGTCAATCAAACTCGATGACGCACTCTGGGCATACCGAACAGCATTCAAAACACCAATAGGTATGTCCCCTTATCAGTTAGTCTATGGTAAAGCTTGTCACCTGCCACTAGAACTGGAGCATAGGGCATTTTGGGCCACCAAATTCCTCAACTATGATCTGGCCAAAGCGGGAAAGTCTAGGATCCTCCAATTACAAGAGCTAGAAGAGTTCAGGAATCGAGCGTATGATAATGCCAAGATCTACAAAGAACAAACCAAAACCTGGCATGACAAGCGCATTCAGAAGAAAGACCTTCAGGAAGGACAACTGATATTATTATTCAACTCAAGGTTGAAACTCTTCCCAGGGAAACTGAGGTCCCGATGGTTGGGACCCTTTGAGATACAAAAGGTATTTTCCCATGGAGCCGTTGAACTAAGAAATCCAGCGAACGGAGACACGTTCAAGGTAAATGGGCAGAGAGTGAAACCTTACATACAAGACCAGGAGAATGCTCCTATAGAAAAAGTCCGTCTCACCTAAGCAGACGAAGAACTGTCGAGCCATACGACGTTAAACGAAGCGCTTCGTGGGAGGCAACCCACGCTTTTTATTTCTAAGCATTTTTTTGTGTGTCTGTAGGTATACAAGAGTCCCACACGGAAGAGCCAGCGGAACCAGCGGTTGACCTGACAAGAAAACCAAAAAACGGCCAAAAGGACAGTCTGACACGGCCACCCGTGTCAGCTGACATGGGTCGTGTCAGAAGAGGAAAATTTGGAAAGGATGTTTGAAAAAACAGTGGCCTGACAAGAAAGAAACCACGACTAACTGTGTTAGGAGCACTGTAAGAAAATGATTTTGATGATGAAAAATAGTGGCCTGACACGACCAACCGTGTCAGGACCACTGTAAAAGAAGTTGAAAAAAGGGTAAAAACAGTAGCCTGACACGGCCACCCGTGTCAGGCTGCGAATTTTTTGAACTTTTTTTTGAAAATTTGAAATTTTTGTGGGGCCCACCCACTTAAACCATTCTTAACCACTCTTTTTCCTTAATCACTCATCATTATCAGATTTTTACACCACTTTTCAATACTCTCTCTCATACTTTTCATCTTCTTCTCCCACTCTCTCACAAACTCCATTAAAATTCACTCACCACACCACACAAAACCCCATATGCAACCAAGTTCCACTCACCTATAGCCCAAACACCCTTCACAAATATTTATCACCTCGCCGTCCCCGTCGCAACCACAGTTTTAGATTTTTCTAACTCGAAAGTTAGAAATTATACTATTTTTGCAGGTCCAAAATGTCCTCGAACAGAATCCTTACCGGAAAGCAACAACGTGAAGAGATGGCAAAGTCCCGAAAGCGCCCGAGCCGGAATCCTAATCCGCACAATATTGTGTTTGACAACCCGGAGCAAGAGCGATGTTACCAAATCCACCGGAAACGCAAGCTTACGCCGACCCGGTATATGTGTGAGAAGACTCTGACCGATCTCAGGCTAAAAATTGAGGTAGACCGAATGTTCCACGTCTTCGGCATGCTCGAGTTTATGAGTTTGGAGACGCCGAACTACGAACGCATCACTCTCGAGTTCCTCAGCACCTTGGAGTTTTAGCTAGAAAAGCGGTGGGTTAACACCCCCAGGTATTATTTCGGCACCTTACGCTTTCGATTATTTAACAATTATCACGAATTGTCTGTTGAAGAGTTAGCTGCTATACTCTGACTCCCGCTGAACGGACCCGGAGCGGTCCCAAATGGGTTTTCTCCTAAGGATTTATGGATCGCCATAACTGGGAGGATGAATTACTCCTCCAAAGGTGCAAAAGCACCGGGCATCCAAAACCCCTGTTTCAGGTACGCCCAAAAAGGTTTAGCCTACACATTGTTTGGTAGAGACGACAACACTGGAGTAGCTACTCAGAGAGATCTATTCTTCATGTACTCGATGGCTCAAAATCAGACCATCAATGTAGCTGCCTTTGTAGCAGACTACCTGGGGAGAGTCGGCCGAGCAAACTCCGGAGGCATTTCCGTGGGAGGTATGATCACCCAAATTGCATTGCATTTCGGGTATCAGGCTGTTTTACTCGAGGACACGCCAATTGCAGGTAATACTAAAATTGACATGTCTGCTCTGATCGCCCAAGGTATGATTGCAGTTTCCCCCACCTACTATTCCGTCCTCATTCATAAAAGATTTATCATTGCTCTGCCGGATCCGGACAGAGTTGCTATCAATGACTGTGCAAATTGGTTATATGTGAGTGCTGATCCCGATGCGGATGAAGGCCACGAAACTGGCCACTTTAATGCAGGTGAGCACTTTGTAGATGACCAGGCAGAAGGAACGGAAAGAGAAGAAGAATATCCTCAAGCACCTCCTGAGTAGTTCGTTCCACAACCTCAGAAACCCACCCAATAGGCGGCGGGTTCCTCATCTTGGTCAACTGACCAATGGGGCTGGATACAGACCGAAGTAGGTGACTTGAGGGCTGAACAGCAAAGGCAAGGCATCGAGCAAGCCCTTCAGGGAGCGATGTTGGATGACATGAGCAGTATGATGCGACAATTAATGTTGCATTTTCCGCAATCGCCTCCTTAGTAGGACTTTGTGAGTTCCCTCCTCCGCGTTTGTTCGCAAACATTGTGGACAATGTTGAGTTCAAGTGTGAGGGAGATTTTATGTCTTTTATTTGCAATTTATTTGTGTTGTTTTTACTTTTTAATTTTGTATTGAATTTTTCTGTTATGCTGCAAGTGTGGGTGTCAAGTCTGTGTTGACAGGTTGGAAAAGTAATGATCACAAGTGAGAGTGGATGAAAGATCACACCACTCACCATGGCTTGTTGTGAAGGATCTCCCCCGAAAGTGACACTGCTGAAAGTAAAGATCGGACGCAACATACACAGCTTAACCGACACAAGTATCCTGCATACTCCGAAGTAAGAAAGCAATTGCACCAAATTAAGAAGCACTGTGGGTCCTGTCAAAGCTGAACCAAACCAAGTGAGTCAGAAAAGGCCAAACACATTAATCATCATGAGCATCATTCAGGTTTGTCTTTATCACTCTTAATTTGCGTATACTCTCTGGGACTGTCACTGCATGATCCACACACTGAGGCACGTTGTTTGTAATTAACCCCGAGCCTTTCTAGCCATCCCGCATTATTATATCCTTCGTTAACCCCCTTTGAGCCTATATCCATTTTTTGTTTAAAACACCATGAATGTAACCATTGGCCAAAAATACTTCCTCACTCTGTTCAGAGTTATGAGAATACATTCCAAATGTGTTGAAAAGCTAAGTTTGGGGTAAAAACCCCAAAAGCTCTCAAAGCCCTAGAAAGTGCAAAAACAAAAGAAATAAGAAAAATTGATGAATCGAGAAAAAGAAAGAAAAATAAAAATCAAATAATCGATGATTCAAAAGAAAAAGCACTGAAAAAGGGCAGTCGGTGAAAATTCAAGAAATAAAGAAAACCGAGGAAATAAAAGAAACGAACACAGGATGTAACATCGACTCTGAACCAAAAGCCCATTGTTTTCCTTTTTAATCCATACCCTAACCCAAGCCAAGCTACAACTCTAAAGACCTCAAAAGTGTGTGTGTTATGTGTAGGTGATGAGAAAAGAGAGACTATTCAAACTTGTGAGTGATATTGCATACTGTGAATTATGAGTGTAAACAGTTAACCCCGAGAGAATTGGTGAGAATGTGAAATAAGCTGACAGGTGAAATGGTGCTTTAAAGTGGAAGTGTGAATGATGACTTACGAGGAGGGGTATGACTTGTGGAAGGAAAGCGAAGACGTTTGCGAATGATCTCAGCAGTGGTGGAAAGCATAAAAAATTCTGGGAAGTGATAGTGAAACATTACTTGGGACAAGCAATGAGATAAGTTTGGGGTTGTGATCAGTCACCACTTATAGTAAGTTTTCATTACTGACCCGATGCAAAACAGAGACATTTGATACACTGTGCAAGCATTTAAGGTACAATTCGAGTAGTTTTACTTCTGTTATGTTATTTACGCATTTTTAATCTTTATTCTGTTTTACTTTATTTATATTGATTTTATGCGTGGGATAGCTGTGTTTTTGTCAGACAGATCCAGGTAGAAGAACCGGAGAACTCAGAACACGACAGTGTGAGAGTTTGGTACGAAAAAGAGCAGAAAATCCCAGTACAGGAGGCCTGACACGGCCACCCGTGTCACCTGACACGGGCCGTGTCAGGGAAAGGAAAAACAGAAGAAGAAAACAGTAGCCTGACACGGCCACCCGTGTCAAGCAGAACTTCACCCCGTGTTGGGCATGCCATGGGCGTGTCAGGAGAGCCAGTAGGCTGACACGGCCACCCATGTCAGCTGACACGGGCCGTGTCAGCCCAAGCCCAATATTTCCAATTTTTTCGGGCTTTTCATTCTTCGGGCTTTGTGGAGACATCTTTGGACCTGTCCAACTGCTGTTGGGAACTTTCACTATAAAAAGAGGTCTTCGACCAAAGGAAAAATCATCCTGGAGTACAGCAAACCACAGTATTGTGAAGCAATTAAGTATTACAGAGATCAAGGCATTTGGAGAGCTGAAGAGATTCATGAGCGGGAGAGATTGAAGATCAAAGTCATTCAATTACTTGTAATGTGTAATTTTTATCTTGAATTGGTTTCAAACAATATGAGTAGCTAAACCCCCCAATGCTAGGGGGTGTCCCTGATTTAGAATTGTAATGAATTTGAGTTTACATTTGCATTTATAATATTTTATTTACGATAACCTTTTGATGTGTTTATTGCTTTCTCTTTCGGACCAATCGAGATTGATCTATGGTTATCACTTAGGCTGGACCGCCAGTGATAAGGTTTTCATCAGGTTACTCTGCAGTAGATATCACCTAGGACTAGGGATACCCTGTATGAACCAGGGCATTCTTGATATTATACAACTTAACTTCACCCTCCTTGGCTATGGACATAGGAATGAGGTAGATTGATTAAAGGTTTTCTCACCAAGGACTTGGGAGAAAATACCCTTGAGAACTGGTAGTACTTGATATTTGTTGATGCAATAGTAACTCAGAGTTATTACAGGGATAAATCATACACCTTCCCTAGTATTGTTCCTTTTTCTCTATAAACTCTTATTTTTATATTTCTTTATTATTTTCTTTTAATCTCAAAAATCCAAATTAATACTTTTTGTTTAATTGAATAATAATTTAAACTCAATACTAACGTGCAGTCCTTGAGATCGACATTCGGGGAATCTCCCCATTATTACTATAAAAGGCAAAATAGTACACTTGCTATTTTCCCGATCAAGTTTTTGTGGCGCCGTTGCCGGGGAAAATACCATCAATACTTTACATCTATGGGTGTTGCATAATTATTTGCATTCCATCCCCAACATGTGCATTCATGCATTCACATCTCATGCCCATCAACCAGAAAAAGCTCACCTTGTCCTTTCTCCAGCCTGAAAGACGACGACTCTTCGACACCAGTACTTCACAAGAGCTAAGAAGTCGAGAATCATGGCAGATCTTGAACAAGAGAATGCTACCTATAGGGAAACTTTGGCTCAAGTCCAAGGCAGAATGTATACCTTCCAAGGTAACATGAACACTATATTGGAGTACCTTCAAGCTCAAAAGGCTACTACTTCCACTTCTGCTGCCAATCCTGCTTCTGTTGTAGTTACTGATGCCATTGCCGTCACCACTTCCATTGATGCTGTTGTAGACACTGTGATTCAGCATGTGGTGAGCCAACCTATCTGTCAGTCAGGTCCTAGTAGGCATGCCATTGCCTATCCCTAGGGGTTTCCTCTGAATTTCACTCCCCAAGTTGCTAATGGGAATGCATTTATGCCATATTAACTGTTTGTTGTACATTCTGTCAAAGGGAATGTTGTTGCCCATCCTTGGGGCATGTCCACTCTTTCTCCTCAAATGGTTAATGCCGACAACCATGAGATCCTCCTAGAATAACTTCTTCAGACTTCTGCACCAATGATTGTTGAGACTCCGAATAACAATGAAGATGAATACATAGGTCCTACTCTCCACTTCCGTCTTCCTCCTTGAGATACTCAACCTACTGTTCAGAATTTGAATCAAGGTGTTCAAATACCTCCTCCTCATCCTGGAACATCTCCTGTTATTGCACCTCCATTTGTTTATCCAGGGGCACCCTATGCTCCACATCAGAATCAGTATGGTCAGACTACTGGTCAGATGGTAAATTAGGGTTTGATGTATCCTCAAGGGTATCCTCAGTTTGCTTCTCCTCCAGTCATCGCTCAGGCAGCGTCTCAGGGTGTTCAGCCTCCTAATCGTCAAGTTAATCCTCAAACTTCTAATCATATTGATGTTGATCAGAATAGACAGGCATACTACCGATTACTAGATGAGAGAATCAGAGCTATTGAAGGCTTCTCCGCTTATGGTATGGATGCTAAGGACTTGTGTCTAGTTCCTAATGTGGTGCTTCCTCCTAAGTTCAAAGTGCCAGACCTACCGAAACATAAGGGTTTAAGCTGTCCAAGAAGTCATGTCATCATGTACTGTAGGAAGATGGCATCCTACATTGACAATGGTGATCTTCTTATCCATTGCTTCCAAGACATCTTATCTGGGGCATCCTTAGACTAGTACATATGCATGGAACACATTAAAATCAGATCTTGGAAGGACTTATCTGGAGCATTTCTCAAGCAATACAAGTATAACCTGGACACGGCTCCCACTAGGTTACAACTGCAAAATCAAGCCTGCAAGCGCAATGAAACATTCAAAGATTACGCTTAAAGATGGCGTGAGATGGCTTCCAGGGTTAAACCTTCACTGACAGATGCTGAATTGGTTGATATCTTCATGGGCACACTCCAAGGTTTGTACTATGAGAAGATGGTTGTTAGCTCGTCGTCCAACTTCGCCGATATGGTAACCATTGGAGAGCGCATTGAAAATGGGCTGAAAACTGGGAAGATTGCTAGTATTGATAGCCAGACAATGGTCAAGAAATCTCAGGGTTTTGGTAAGAAGAAATAGGTCGAGGAAAATGTCGTAACAACAAGTGTCTATCCTCAAGTTCAAGCACCTATGGCTCCTATGCCATACTACCCTTATCCATACATTGCCGCTGCTCAATATCAGTAACCTGCATACCAGCCGCAGTATCAGCCGCATCCACAGGTTCCAGCTCCTCAGAATTAGCAAGATAACAGAAACCAGAAGTAAGGTCAACGTAGACGGTTTAATAAGAAGCGTCCTCATCATGACCAAATCCCTGTATCATACACTCAGTTGCTGCCGTGTCTTGTCCAGCAAGGGGCATTTGTACCAAAAGAGATTCTGCCTGCAATGCCTCCCTATAATAACAAGCATAATCCCAATGTATCTTGTGCATTCCATGCCAGATACATAGGGCATTCTACAGAGGATTATTTGGTCCTCAAGGCCAGAGTATAAGAGCTTATTGATCAAAAGGTTTTATCATTCTCTAAGGCAGGACCCAATGTCATAACCAACCCGTTGCCAGACCACTGTGGACAGATTATGAATGCAATTGGTGGCAAGGATTACTCAGATTCAATGGCTTCTTCAGAGGAGTATTAAGGCTAGAAATATCACATTTATTCAATCATGTACCATTTGTAATATTTCTTGTATGTCAATGAGTTGTTCAATTGTGAACTTGTTTGTTTTTGAATAATGATCATAATGAAATAAACGTGCATGTTTTGCTTAAATCCATTTGTGTTCACTCATATTTTATTTATCAGTATCAAACTGTTTGTCAAATAAAATCAAAAGAGAATGATGCAAATTAAAATACGCAAGATCGTTGCCTGTATGCTTTTGAATAAAACCGTGCTGATGATGTAAGGAATTGTTCAATCCCAAAACACTGAAGATATAAGGAAGTTAATCCCTAGTCAACCCCTTTGGGCCTTGAAGTAGGAGTCTCTTTCTTTATACATACAAACCCTCATGTTAAACCAGGGGCAAGATAGTATTCAGTTCAGTTTAGACTTGCATTCAAATTTCAGAAGGAGAATATCTCATTAAGTGATCAATTATATCATATCCATCTCAAGAGGATGGAATCACAAATTCAGAATGGTTATCCCTTACCCATCAAAAGGAGTGAGATAGGCACGAACCGTGCAAGCAGTATCATAGGATTTGCTCCAAAAGAAAAGATGAAATAAAATGAAAAATCAAAAGCAAATGAAAAGCCCGCTAAGTCAAGAGCTTAAAAACAAGATTGACTTAGGCAAAAATTAGGGCATCCCGGTGGATTGCTGACCCAAAGGACCAGCCCAGGAAAAAATAAGGGTAAAAAAAAAACAAAAGAATCAGAGGATCAATGACCAAATCCTCAACAAAAAGTAAATCTCTGTGACTGCAAACAAAAGCAAAAGGTGAGTGATTGTCGCTCCGAACTCCCATTGGGTTCCTTAACCATTTTTGACAAATATTTAAAATCCTTTTCTGAAAGATGAACGCTTGTTTTAGGCTAACTGAACGTAGGACTGGAGAACATCACAAATAATGGGCGGGTTAGAATAAGTTTTTAGCCTTATACCTTTCCTTCTAAAAACCATGAACCAGGTCACGTTACAACCCTTAAAAGACCTAATTGAAGCATGGTCTATTTTGAAAGCATACTATGGTAAGATCGTGTTAAGCTGACTCATAAGGATTTGCTTGTCATCTGTATTGATACTGATGTGACATTTCAATTAGTGATTCGTTCACTATATGCCATAATCTTAGTGAACACTTTTGAGTTTTCAAAACTTATATGAACATGACATTACAATTATCATTTTCAAAATGAGAATTTTACATACGAGCGGTCATTTGACATCAAGGAAGTTTACAATGGGAAAGTTGATCAAATTCCTGATATCCCATAGTTCAGATTTCTCCAAGAAGACAACTGATCTGGGGAAACTACGTCAAGATTCTACAAATCTCTCTAAATCAGCCAGACAAGGGAAAAATTACTTCAAGGCTCATATTGGGGCAAGCTACCCCAAGAGCACGAGAAGTCAATCCTTCCCAAGATGGTTAATCGAGGGAATACAGTTTCAAGACGCTGGGGCAAGGCAGTTTGAGATACTCAGACGTTGAGACCCCTCCATGACGTGTGACTGGGGCTGTTGGTGCGGATATCCAGTATATTGAGGCAGAGGAAGGCTACACAGGTACAAGCTCTCTCCATGTCTCATATCAAGGCCAAAGGTGTAACAACAACTCTCAGCTCGAAGTAGGTGTCGGAGAATCACGCCTGAATGACCTTATCCTAGCCCAAAATACCCATCGCCCTCCATATGAGCATCTGAGTTAACCATTGCATAAATCATTATCATGCATACACCATGTCGTTTCATTCATGCATAACATTCATAAAGCATAACATGAAACCATGCAAACAAGAAAATCCAAAAATCCAATATTTATTGACTAACCAAAAGCCCAACCTTTGCTTGGCAAACCACAAAATTCTCATCAATTACTTTCGTCCTTGTAAGACCCTAATTTTGCCTCTAAGATCCCTCATGGCATCATAACATTGCATTGCATAGCCTCAAGGATCATTGAGCATCTTGGTTCCCTTTGCCTTTGGGTGGGACTCCTTATGAGTGGTTTGAGATCACCAAGCATGCTTGAATTATATATCATTGCTTTTCTCATTTTGTTTACTAACCAAAAACCCAAAAATATGTCACTAACATCTTTTGGTTGTAGCTTGAGCAATCACAAGATCAAAAGCTTCAAGGAGGTCATTGGTCAAGAGGAGGTGGAAGCAAGCATGGTAATGGTTCCCAAAGCTCTCATCCATCAAATATGCCCCCTAGTGTTTCAACTCATCATTTTTGATCAAGGCAAGTCAAAGGATTTGAAGTTTGTTCCCCAGAGAAACCCTAATTCATTTGTGCATCACAATGCCTTACTCATGAAGCAACCTCAGCCCATGGTCAAATATAATCAAGGGGAGTTCTTTAACTCATCATTTCATGCATATTTGAACTTATTTGAGTGTCCTCAATCATCAATTCATCAAGGTATGAGTCATGAACTTGAGAAGTTGATCAGTCAATTCATCTGACTATTTTGAAATGCACTAAGACCTAACTCTTTATGTGTTGGTCAAATGGATATGGTTCCAAAAGTAAAAATGTTCTTAAGAACAATATGAACAACTTTCATGTTCATAAAAAATTGATTTGAAGCTTGGAAGACCATCTTCCATTCCAATACATTATAGGTCATTTTGACTGAAACCCTAATTTTGGGTCAACTTACCAAGAACATAACTCACTCATTTTTTATGATTTTGAGGTGAGATCAAATGCATTGGAAATCTTAAGATGTCTACTTCAAATGTTATGTTGAACAAAATTTCAAAATCTCAAAGAAAATACATGTGATAATGCAAAACATTATAGGTCCTTTTGGGTCAAAGGCATTAAAAGTCAAAAAAGTTCAACTTCAAGTGCCCATAACTTCTTCATCAAAAATCCAAATTATGCAAAATGTATGTCCATTTTGATTGTCTTGAAACGATCTACAACTTTTATGTTTTAGGTTTTTCCATTTGGAGCTTGTATCATCAAAACAGAAGGGCTTGAAAGTTGGCCAATTTTAGAAACCTTGCCTTGACATGTTTTGCACATCACCCTTCAAGCTCAAATTTCCCTAATTTCCAAGGCCCAAATGAAATTTTGATCAACATGACATTTTTTCCTTATGCAATAAGCTTTCCAACCATTACTCATAAGCTTGCATTTTGATTTTGGACATGGCATTTTCGAAGGCTTCAATGTAATAGTGCATTTTGTGAAAATCATTTCAATTGCCATGCATGATCCATTAATACACAATCTGCACGTCCAATTTGTACATGATGATGATCAGCTGCCAAAACCAAGTGGAATTGGGCCCTCCATGCGCCTGTACAGGCCCATGCATGGAGGCCCTTTCCATTGATGCAAATTTGAAATCATGCATTCAGCATTGCCTTGCCTATAAATACATTGCATATGAGCTTCATTTAACTAACCTGAAGGCGCTTGAAACTCTGTTGAATTGAATCCACACCCTCACACCAAAGGAACTCTCTCTTTTCTCCAAAAATTTCAGAGCTAGAATTCAGTTTCCTCGACTGTTTTCTTAGATCTAAAAGTTCCTAGACCTCTTCACCTTGATCCATTGAACTTCTGTTTTGATAAAGCAAGCAAGGTATCGTGCTCAATTCACCAGAACTCAAGCTTGCACTCCAACTGGTAATTTCCTCGATTCTCTTCATCCATGGACCTTTTTGCTTGGATCTAATGTTGGCTGAAGTCCTCTCAATAGAGGTATTTGATTTGTGCTTTCAATTTTGCAAAAACATGAAGTTCATGATGAACATCATCATACTTCCAGCTCTGATTTCTCCATTTATAGGGATCTAGAGTGGAAGTGCATGGTATAAGAGTGATGTACATCACTTCCTCTTTCGATTGATATATAGATCGCCTCATTTGGTGGCCATTTGCGTTTCTACATTTTTTGAGGTTGGCCGGAGAAGACGGTGGTGTTGGCCACCGTCTGGTCTCTAGATTCAATCTGGATCGTTCATCCTTTTTTCCAGATGCAATCTCCATTGTCCAATGTTATGACCATTTTTAATGTTGTGTGTTACGCATTGACCTGGACTCATGGTAAGCGCGCGCCTCTGTACCATTTGATGTGCCACGTCAATTAATGAAACGCATCCAACGATCCCTGATTTTCCACATTATTTCAATTTCTGTTTTTATTTTGTTTATTCCCTTTTATTTCAAAAATCAATATCTCTCTCTTTTTTAATCCAAAAATTATGGGACCAATTGAATTATTTCCCAAATAATTTCTAGTTTCTATTTCTGATTTTTTTATTTTTTTTATTTTATCATTTGCTATTTTCTAGTAATTTTCTCTTTTCTGGTTATTTTTAATTCATTTTAATAGTTTTTGATATTCAAAAAATACAAAAATATTTTCCTAACCTATTTGAATGATGATGGATCTATGAAAAATATTCTCATCAATTTTTGAATTGATTTGAGATTTATTTGAGATTTTAGTTCAATTAGGTTATTTTTATTCATTTTTAATTGATAAAAAATAGTTTCCGACTTTTAAAAATGCTGAAATTTTTTGTCAAACTTTGTTTGACCTTGTTGAACTTAGGATAAATCACTTGGACTTTTCAAAGTTGATTTGAAGTGATTTTGAATTTTGACCTTTCCATTTATTTTTAATTCAAGTTTATTTTAATATTAAAAAATGCCAAAAATAGTTTATTCATTTCTTGACTTCCAATCTTCATCCCACTTCTGTTTTTGGTTGTTTGACCTTGACTTTCAATGTTATTGGTCAACATATGAGGATTGGTACATGACCTTCCATTTAATGCATTTTATTTTGTCATTTCCATTTTCTTTTATCCATCTTCTCCTTCTTCTTCTTCTTCTACTTCTTTTCTTTTTGATCAATGAGTTGAAGGTTGATAAGTTAGCATTGATTAGGGAGACTTAACATTCCTTGATTTAAATCTAATTCATCTTGATCAATTGATCAAGTGAATGACTTTGCATTAAGGATATGTTGTCTTCTAAATCATGCAAATGGCTTAAACCAATACAAGATCATTTTCTTCCTCTTTTTGGCATGGCAAGTTGTTGGGACTTGGTTTACTGATCAAGACTCCTAACTTGTGTTTGTTGCCCACATTATTATTGACCGGCCTCAGATAGTTGTGACTTCTACATAAGTCCAATTACGATTGCTTAACATAGCGCTAAATTTTGCCTTATGGCATACTAAATATTAACCACTAACAACTAATTTTTACTTTATGCAATTTACTTTTATGCAATTTACAACTCTTGCACATATTATTCATTTGCTTTTTTCCTTTGCTCATTGGAGCACATGTTTATGTTAATGCCATTTGCCTTTTACCCACTTGGGTTTATAATTGTGTATATATCTTTTGTGCTTGTGTTTGTCTGTTTGTTGTGAACCACATACCAAGAATTGGACAATATGGACTTAGAATTTAGGACCTTACCTAAGCAAATGGAATTTGAAGAGCAACTAGGCATTGGGCCTTTAGAGTGCTATAAAAGTCAAAGAGCAACTAGGCATTGGGCCTTTAGAGTGCTATAAAAATGGAAGAGAACTTTGAAAGGACTATCTTCTAAAACTCCTTCTTGTCCATTCTTTGTTTGTTTATAGAACTTTTTGATGTGTGTTTTCTTGTGCTAGGGGATTCCAACCTTGAGTAACTTTGAGGAACCATTACCATGAACATCCAAAGAGAAAGATACAAAAGCCATTGAAGGATTCCTAGAAGCATGACCTGTGTGTTGATTGCTTGAAATATTTGCTTGTGATTGCTTATTCCAAAGGATGGGAGCTACTTGGATCATCAATATGGTCTTAAGAGAGGAACTCCTAGTGTGGTTCATTTTTCTATCCCTCACCTTTTTGTTTCACTTAGGACTTAGCCATTCTTCTTCTTCTCTCCACTCTAACCCAAGCCAAAACTTTTTGTGCAAACATTTCATTTGTTTTCAACATTAGAAACCTAAGCCTTATGCTTTTGATTTTCAAACCTCCTTTTCATAACACTTATTTTGAATTGAATCTCTAAGTCAACTTTGACCATTTTTGTACATACTTCTAATTGGTAAATATAACCCATTCAAATTTATTTTGTGGTTCCAATGGCCACTTCTTAATCAAATTTTTCCATAACCTTTAGCTATTAGGTTTGAGTTATCTTTGTGGTAGATGTAATACTCACCTTTGTCCTTAGTGATGGACAATGAGCCTTCCATGCTTATTATAGGGTTAACCCCTCACTAGCATGTTGAAGCTATCCTCACAATGTGGACTTGTGGTTTTAGGTTGAGTTTTCTCCCTTTGATAACAAAAGACCTTAAGGCTTTTGGACCAATCAATCCACTTATTTGTTTTGAGATTTTTATCCCGAACTACGAGGTTTTGATCCTAATCTTTTTTAAGTGGTACGTAGGCAATGGGTTTATCCATCCAAACAAAAAAAATATAAATAAACTTGTATATTCTTCTCTCATCCCTTCAATCATGTTCGCACAAAATAAACTTTCACAAAATACCAACCTTACAACAAGTATGAAAAGGGCTCCCTAGGAGTACCTAGGATGTTTTGGGTGCCCAACACCTTCCCATTGCATAACCAACCCCCTTACCCAGATCTCTGTTTCTTTTACTAGTTTTTTGTTAAAGCTTTTAGGTTTTTGTTCGCTTTCTAACCATTCCTTTGGATAAATAGAAGTGCGTTGGCGACTCGACTTGTATGATTTACCTTGGATTTAGTCAATATCTCTAATGGTAACGAATACCCCGCTACAGTCCTCAATGGCCAATTTTTTGGATACGTAGTATTTAATCCTCTTCTACCTTGAATACCTGAAAAGCTTCCGCAATTCTTGTATTCAGGTCCAAGAAGATTAAATAGGGGCAGTTGTTGTACCCCAAAATTTGCCCTCCCATTTTCTTCACGTCTCCATCTAACCATTTGACCAGATTTCAATTGCATGCATTATTAAATCATGCATAAGCATCATTCATCACCATGGATTTCAAGTGTTTGGCTTATTGGTACAACAATTGGAAAGGCTTGGTTTGGACTTGCACTTGCCCCGAGGCCTCCAAAACCCTAATCTCAGGTGATCTCAGCATCCGGTACTTGGCCCGTCCATTGTGTCCGTTTGGTGCTCGAGCCTTTTGGTCAAGATCCACATCCTTGGTCTCATAACTCCCATCCACCTTCATTCATTCACCTAATCATGGTGTAGCACCTCAAATTTGCACCCCACATTTGTACATTCATTTCATTTTTAGGTCATTAACATTGCATAGTACCTTGCATCTTATCAGTCAAGACTGGTATCAGGAGAATTCATCTGTGCAAAAGAGCAAAGTATTTCCATGAGAAAAAGGCCCTATGGTTGTTCTAGAGAGCTTACATGAATCAAGGATCATTTTGAAGCCATTGTACCAAATGTCAGAGGCTCAAAAGTCATCAGTACATGTCCAGATCATCTGAGGCCCATAAAAGTCAACAGAAAGTCAACTGAGGGCTAGGAGGTGGAGAATTGGTTTGAGACACTTCATTCATGTCCCAAAGAGGTTTATTCAACAGGTCAAACATCTACCTTGAAGATTTTGAAGCCAGATCAAAAGTTTCCAAAAATGGAAAGTGACATGTAATTTCAAGTTTCCAAAAATGGCAAGTTCAACTTGACTTTCCAACATCAAAGAAGCTTCAAATGAAATTTTGTCCAATATGAAAGCTGAAGATTTCTCTCTCCCATTTCCAAAAAGTCCAAGATCATGAGCATCTGATGAATGGTTGAGGAGATATGATCAAATCATTGCCAAGTGTGCATGGAACTTCAAAAGGCCATAACTTTTGACTCATAATTCTAAATTGAGTGGCTCTTTTTGCATAATTCTTCTCATGACATGAACTTTCCAAATCAATCATCACATTGTATGAAATTTGAACATATGATCATTTGCTCATGCATGAATATTTTGGAGGGAAAATCATAAATTTAAAATTGGTGCATCATGGGAACAAATCACCATTGCCATTGTGTTAATTGGGAGTTTTTAAGTGAAAATGATCATGCATTTAGCACTGTTCACGTGTGCATGCTTCATGCACCACCAATTTTTCCAATTTGCCAAACACCTTATTTTTCATTTAATTTCAACTAAACATGATTAATTTGGATTAAGAGTGGATTAACATAGGGTATATATGCATAATCATAACAGAATTTTCACTTCTTCACCATTTTTGGATCTCAAATTCTTCTTCCCTCCATTTTTTCTCTCAATCATAATTCAAATTTTCATCACATAACCTTCCAATTTTCTTGCATATCCTTGTTCTCTGGTGTGGATTTAGTACAGATCAAGCTCTCAATTGCAGAATTTGGCCAAGAATTGTATGGTGCAAGCTCAAGAACTCAAGTATGGAAGTTGATTGTTAAGCAAGATCTAAGCTGTTTCAAGCCTCAATTCACTCATCAATCTTCATAACAAGTGTTCTGGAGTAGATTTGAAGCTTGCCAAGCCTTGGATCATGCATTTCCAGAAGTTGATCTTCAAGAGGTCACATTTTCGATCCTCTTAATTCTCTATTTTATGTGTATGATCTTGTAGTGCCTCTCATGCTGAGCAAATCTGATATAAAATTCGTGTGATTTGGTTAGGAAATGGCTGAGATATGTGAATTTAAAGTTTTGGGCATAAAAATGTTCTTGCTCGATTCTTCAAATTCATGGCTTGTTTGTTCGAAATGATGCTTGATCTGTAATCTCCATAACATGAGCTTTCGTTTGGTATCAATTTTATGAAGTTCTGGAAAATTGTTGGTTGAAGTCACTGTTCTTTGCCACCGTCTCCACGAAGGAGACGGTTGTTTCCTCCGCGCGCTACAGTGCTGCCACCGCCTGCAAACCCTAGAGCAAAACAACACCGTTTTGCTAGCGCGCGCTCCATTCATTCAAATTCCCTGGCCAAACGACGCCGTTTCATGGCGCGCCTGGAGCCTCGCTTCGAATCTGGCTGATGACATTTCCAAGTTTTAATCATTTCTTTTCATTACTTTTTATGTTTTGCAATTTTTATTTCATTACTTTCATGAACTTTAAAAAATCACCAAAAATAGAATACAAGCCCAATTAATCTCCAATTCTTTTTTTACATGATCCTATGAATGTCTAGAATTTTATGGTGTTGATTGCATGATTTTATCATTGCTGGAAATTAAATTGTGTTGCATTCTTTGAACATGTGTACATTTGGACCTTGCTTCATTCTTTCTATCATAAAATGTTCAATATTGATCCAAATGCCATGAAATTTTGCATGATGATTGTTAACATGTTGTTGGACTTGTGTGACTTTATTTGGCATTTTATGTAATTTGCTTCATTGTTTGGGACACATGTACTTTAGGTGTGACAATTTGTGTCACACAATTGGATGATCAACTTGTGCATTTTCATATCCATATCAAATGAGCTCCTCTGTTTATGATTTTTAGTATGATGATTGTATTGGATGTGTTGATGCTCACAAAAATTTCCAGAATTGTTTGAGTCATTTCTGTTTTGATGTGGAATTTTCATTCATGATGATCACTTGTGAGCTTTGAATTTGCCTTTGCCTTCTCTTACACATGAAATGAATTTGCCTAATGCTTTTGATTTGGTCCTTTTTGGGAAATGTTCATGATTGATTAAAGTTGCTTTGTGTTAAGTATTAGCTTTTGTTTTGAATTTTTTCCCCACTTTTGACCCTAGGCTTTGACCTAGGGGTTTGAACTCACATTTGAGTTGTGCATTTCAGGTTCAAGCTTCTAGTCTTGATGGATGATGTTGATCTCATAAATTGAGATGCAAAAATGATGTGTTCCACTAACATTTTCTGTTTTGTAGGTTCTTTGAATGATGAAACAATTTGAGTTGCCTGCCTCTTATGCCTTGTACTGTTTGTCTGTCTGTGAAAAGTTTGTCTGAATACCATACTGATTGTTTGGTTGTTTACACAGGTACTTTAGCCGCTTTAACTCATTATTTGAGTTGCTTTGCTTTGCTTGTGGTTGGCATACCACTTAGGTAACTTCCTTGATCTTCATGTAGTCTGGAAGACCTGTCATGTTCCTTTGGCAGGCACCTGTCTGAAGCCCTCCTTAAGAGGCAATGTTTGTGGTTGTTTATCTTTGTGCCTTGTACATTCAAAGACCTCCTAAGTGAAGAGGCATTGGCAGATAAAAGGGATGTGCAATCCATCCCCTACTATTCAGTTGTGTCTTTCATCTTGCTCACACCATGTGTTGATGCACTTTGAATAAAAACCCAAGATCTTGTTGTGTCAGTCATGTGGAGTAGAGTTCCTCATTCTGGACTCCCACACTTTCATTGTTTCAAGCTCTCCCAGGCCAGGGATAAGAGCTGTGAGGTCTTACCCTCATTTCCTATTTCATATGCTTCACCCTAACTCTCAATGTTAGGGTTAAGAGCTCCAAACACCCCTTCCAGTTGGCTTGCTGTCGAGGTTGATGTGACCCCTTTACTAAAGCCCAGCCTTGTATGAGCCCCTTGTTTGCATATAGTGTGTGTGCTTGCTCTCTTGTGCTTGTGTTTGCTTGATTGATGTTTAGGCTAGCTTGCTTCCTGTGCGAGTTAGGATTAGAGACCTCAACATAGGGATCGCATGCATGACAACTTCTAGGCTCGAGTCGTAGTCTCCCTAGTAGCCTGTTATCTCCCTTGTCTCTCGTTAGGATATAAGTTCTTTTCCTGTTAAGAGGAACTACGTCGCCCTGATCCTCATACCAGATGAGGTACGTAGGCAGGAGATGAGCAGATCTCTCCGGGCGCCCTTTTTTCTTTTTCAACCCCTTGTGTGTGTGTGCAGTCTGACGTAAGTCCAGCGATTGGCAGTCGGTTTCCCATATTGTGTGTGTGCTTGGAGTCTGATGTAATTCCAGCGATTGGCTTTCGGTTTCCCGTGTGTGTTTGTTTGTTCGGAGTCTAACGTAAGTCCAACGATTGGCTTTCGGTTTCCCGTGTGTGTTTGTTTGTTCGGAGTCTGACGTAAGTCCAGCGATTGGCAGTCAGTTTCCCGTGTGTGTTTGTTTGTTCGGAGTCTGATGTAAGTCCAGCGATTGGCATTCGGTTTCCTGTTTCCCGTTTCTTTTGTGGAGTCTGATGTAAGCCCAGCGATTGGCATTCGGTTTCCTGTTTGCGTTTCTTTGTTCGGAGTCGGATGTAAGTCCAGCGATTGGCATTCAGTTTCCTGTTTGCGTTTCTTTGTTCGGAGTCGGACATAAGCCCAACCATGGGCAGTCTGTTTCCAGTTGTGTGTTTCGTTTGACGTTTCAGCGCCCCGTTTCAGTGTTTTGTTTCGGCGTGCGTTAGCCGAGCTACGAGTGCTCTGATTCTTTCTCTGGTTAGAGAAGATACGTATGCATAGGATGCGACATCCTAGCGAGCACGTTTCCCATATCCCCGAACTACGTCGACTCTGATGTTTGTGTCTGACAAACTACGTAGGACCAGGATGCGACGTCCTGCCGAGTCCTCTTCCTCCGTCTTTCATCTGTGTTTCCTTCCAGTTTGTGCAGTTTTGAGAAGTTATTTAGCAACCTTTCTTCTATTCTTTTGAGCGTGGATCCCGTCGAGTACGACAAATGCGTAGGGGTGCTAATACCTTCCCTTCGCATAACCGACTCCTGATCCTATCAATCTCTGGTCGTGAGACCATTCCTTTCCAGGTTTACTTCGAGCGTTTCCTTTCCCTCCTTTGGGATAAATAACGCACGGTGGAGGCTCTGTGTCTTTTCCCGCCGGTTTTTCGCGTAATGTGACAGCTGGCGACTCTGCTGGGGATATTAGAGAAGTTGACCTCTTGCTGGTCCGTCTTCCCTAAGCGAGTCATTCCTAGCGCTCTCTAGGATAGTTGTGGTTGCTTTTACTGTTTTATTTATTGCATTTATGATTATGCTGTGATTGTATATATGTGCATATGTGTTTGCATGCATCATATTATCATTATGCTGGCTGTGTATCTGTTTCTCTATTGGGTGGGAGTTACAAGAGGTAAAAGGCCCAATACCCAGGCTATGAGTGAACTTTAGGACACCTAGGAATAGAGTGATTCATGGGAAGCGGGTGGTATGGCGCCACTTAGCGGAACATGATATCACGAGCAGTTCAGATCCCGATAGGGTATTATCGTTGCATACATCTGGTGTGTATATGATGATACTCTTGAAAAGGTTGTTTATCCTGCGTTTCTCTTGACCTTACCCTAGCCTAGATGACACCCGTGAGTGGGGAGGGAATGAATCATTTACAGGTACCGTTGGTGACTTGATCAGTTGGTGACTTGATCTGTTGGTGACTGTGTCCTGTTGGTGACTCTTGGGTCCTGTTGGTGACTTGGTTCTGAAGTATGGGTTCTAGATGACCTTGGGTTCCAGATGACTCTGATCTGTGGTTTCCGGTTCCGAAGTCATGCCGAAGCTCTGATCCTGTGCCTCGTGATGCACAGCCAGCCAGTCATAGTTGCATCATTTGCATCATAGCATGTTTATTTTCAAAAAAAAATAATGCAAAAAAAAAAGATCCCGTCGAGTACGACAAGTGCGTAGGGGTGCTAATACCTTCCCTTCGCATAACCGACTCCCGATCCTATCAATCTCTGGTCGTGAGACCATTCCTTTCCAGGTTTACTTCGAGCGTTTCCTTTCCCTCCTTTGGGATAAATAACGCACGGTGGAGGCTCTGTGTCTTTTCCCGCCGGTTTTTCGCGTAATGTGACAGCTGGCGACTCTGCTGGGGATATTAGAGAAGTTGACCTCTTGCTGGTCCGTCTTCCCTAAGCGAGTCATTCCTAGCGCTCTCTAGGATAGTTGTGGTTGCTTTTACTGTTTTATTTATTGCATTTATGATTATGCTGTGATTGTATATATGTGCATATGTGTTTGCATGCATCATATTATCATTATGCTGGCTGTGTATCTGTTTCTCTATTGGGTGGGAGTTACAAGAGGTAAAAGGCCCAATACCCAGGCTATGAGTGAACTTTAGGACACCTAGGAATAGAGTGATTCATGGGAAGCGGGTGGTATGGCGCCACTTAGCGGAACATGATATCACGAGCAGTTCAGATCCCGATAGGGTATTATCGTTGCATACATCTGGTGTGTATATGATGATACTCTTGAAAAGGTTGTTTATCCTGCGTTTCTCTTGACCTTACCCTAGCCTAGATGACACCCGTGAGTGGGGAGGGAATGAATCATTTACAGGTACCGTTGGTGACTTGATCAGTTGGTGACTTGATCTGTTGGTGACTGTGTCCTGTTGGTGACTCTTGGGTCCTGTTGGTGACTTGGTTCTGAAGTATGGGTTCTAGATGACCTTGGGTTCCAAATGACTCTGATCTGTGGTTTCCGGTTCCGAAGTCATGCCGAAGCTCTGATCCTGTGCCTCGTGATGCACAGCCAGCCAGTCATAGTTGCATCATTTGCATCATAGCATGTTTATTTTCAAAAAAAAATAATGCAAAAAAAAAAAGATGATGAAAAAAGGGATAATGCAAAAAAGAACAGTTAACCCGCATACGCATATCCTTTTCCAGGATCATTCATGATAAAACAGCATCCGCATCATAAGCATCATACCCATATCATTCTTGCATTACAGGTGTTTTTGAACAGGATTTCTCACTCTGGTTCCTGTTCAGGCAGGATTGCTGATCGTCGTCCGCACCGTTACGTGACAAGACTGAATCAACAGAGAAGTATGGACCAAGTTCAAGCTGAGTTGGCAAAGATGAGGGCTAACCTGGCCCAGTTTATGAGCATGATACAAGGGGTCGTTCAAGGGCAAGAGGAGCTGCGAGCCTTAGCCCAGAGACGGGAAGCTGTGATCCCACCTGTCAACCGTGCTTCGCCAGAGGGAGTCCCTGTTAATGGCAATGTTGCTGCTACCATCCCCGTCCCCAACTATGTTGTGGGTGATGAGTTGAGGGGTATTAGAATCAATGGATAATCTATTGCTCCTGAGACTGCTAATGTTAGAGCAACCCGTGCTCCAGTTCGCCATCCTGCTCCGTTGGTAGACAGACAGGAGGATATGTTTACTCTCCTCAGTGAGGATGATGAAGTTGTAAGGACTGAAGAGAGGGATAGGAAAGTTGATGCCCTAGCTGAGAAGATCTGTGCCATGGAGTGTCAGAACTCTTTGGGATTTGATGTTACCGATATGGGTTTGGTTGATGGGCTGAGGATCCCTTACAAATTCAAGGCGCCATCTTTTGACAAATATAATGGCACTTCTTGTCCTCGCACCCATGTGCAGGCTTATTACAGAAAGATCTCCGCATACACTGACGACGAGAAGATGTGGATATACTTCTTCCAGGACAGCTTGTCTGGAGCTTCCTTGGACTGGTACATGGAGTTAAAGAGGGAGTCCATTAGAAGCTGGAAGGATTTGGGTGAAGCCTTCTTGAGGCAGTATAAGCACAACATGGATATGGCTCCGAGCCGAACCCAACTGCAGAGCTTGTTCTAGAAATCTGGTGAAAGTTTTAAAGAATACGCCCAGAGGTGGCGTGAACTAGCGGCAAGAGTGCAACCTCCTATGTTGGAGAGAGAGCTGACTGACATGTTCATCGGGACCTTGCAGGGTGTGTTTATGGACCGTATGGGGAGTTGCCCGTTCGGTAGTTTTTCCGATGTGGTTATCTGTGGAGAGAGGACTGAAAGTCTCATCAAAGCAGGAAAGATACAGGATCCTGGCTCTTCAAGTTCTTCGAGTTCTAAAAAGCCATCCTCTAGGGCACCCAGAAGGGGAGAGGGTGAAACAAATATTGTGCACCGTCGGAGGAATGTGAACAGAGGACAGTATCGTCAGGCTGCTGCTGTGACTATTCCAGCAACTCAACCCCAACAGCAAAGAAGACCAACTCAGCAATATCAACATCAACAACATCGTCCTCAACAGCAGGCTTACCAGCCTCACAATGGTAATCAAGCTAGTACGAGTAATGAGAGGAAGAAGATCACTTTTGATCCGATCCCTATGTCATACGCAGAACTGTATCCCTCTTTGATAGAGCGGAACTTGATTACTCCCAGAGACCCGCCGGCTATACCCGTCAACCCTCGGTGGTGGTATAAGCCTGATCAGCATTGTGTGTATCATCCGGGTGCTCCTGGCCATGATGTGGACAACTGCTTTCAGTTGAAGAATAAGGTTCAAGACCTTATGAGATCAGGTATTCTGAACTTTGAGGACTTAAGTCCCAATGTTAATCGAGCTTGAAGACAGCAAGTCCCAGGCTGGCGTTGACTTGTCTTCTGAGGTCTTCAACGAAAAAGGGTTGTTCAAGAGCGGAGGTTTTATCCACGTCAATCAGAGTGGGGAAGCTGCTGATGCAGAGTACTGACATTTGTCATCCCGGGCGGGATCTGCCACAATTGGGTCGTTGTGGGTGTTCTTACAGTCATTCATAAGTCAGAGTAATAATCACTTTGTTTAAAAACCCTTCTCCCATGCCAAAAGGAGAAGTGATGACATTATTGGCAACATTTGTGCAATGATATTTTCATTCAATAAAGCATGTTAAAACATTTGTTTTTCCATTTGTTTTCCCTTTTCGCTTTTTGCATGAAATTGGTGATCACAAAAAACCCTAAAAACAAGAATAAAAGCAATATTTTCATCTGCATAATGATTGCCTTGTTTGATTTCCAAAAAGCTTTTATATTCAAAATCATTATGCAAGTTAATTCTAAAACCCATTGAACATAATGATCCAACACCATCTCCCAATTTTGAATTCCCTGTATTCGAAGCAGAGGAAGATGATGTTGAAAGGATTCCTGACGAGATTTCCCGACTTCTTGAGCAAGAAAAGAAGATCACTCAGCTGCATCTCGAGAATCAGCAAAACAGTCAAACTGGGGCATTACAAATGTAATAAAAAAAAAGAGGGGGTTGAAAAATCAAAATCAAAATCAAAATAAAGAAAAAAGAAAGAGAGATACAAAAGAAAAATAGCACCCTCAAATCCCAAGTTAACTGATGCTGAATGGATTCAGAGTCGTTACGACCAAGTGAATCTGATCGAAAAGAAGAGATTAACTGCCATGTGTCATGGTCAGTTATATCAGCAGAGAATGAAGAAAGCATTCGATAAGAAGGTCAAGCCTCGTGTGTTCTGAGAAGGTGACCTCGTGCTCAAGAAAGTCTTGTCTTTCGCGCCCGATTCCAGGGGCAAGTGGACTCCAAACTATGAAGGTCCATATGTTGTCAAGAGAGCCTTTTCAGGCGGTGCTTTGACACTTACAACAATGGACGGGGAGATTTCACTCGTCATGTGAATTTAGATGCAGTCAAGAAATACTTCGCCTAAAAAGCAGAATAGCTCGCTAAGTCGAACACCCGAAAGGGCGACTTAGGCAAAAAGGAGCGTCTCGGTGGATTGAAAACCTGAAAGGGCGATCCAGGAAAAAGTTAGAGACATTGAAAAAAAAAGAATTTGCATCCCGCTAGATTGAGTACCTCACACTGGGGCAATCTAGGCAAAAATTAGGGATTTGGCAAGTAACTACATCCTGACAAGACTGTGTTCTACATCTGTCATCCGCCAGGAAATTCTTGATTCGTCGTCGACTGAAGCTTCGAATACATCGAAATTCGGAATTGGTAGAGAAATGGTCATTATGTTCAATGTAGCCCTCTTCCAATATATATCACCGATTTCAAATTTTGTACAGATCTATGGAGTCTTGCCATTTGCAGACTACCATTCCATGAAATCAATTTGAGCTTTTATCCAATTATTTGCACTCTTATTTGTTTCAACTCAACAAATGTTTTGCATGTCTTAATTGATAAAATATCATTGTTTTCAAAATAAACAAATCTTTCACAAAATTGTTCTTAAACAAAGTGAACATTCACGATGATGGAAGATACTTAGGAGATCTGCAGTGCTCTCCCAAGGGTGGTATGATTCCCAAAAGGGTAAGACTTTTGTTCATATCTCTGGCATAACTGTATCTTTTTCCTGTAGAACCTTTCATGATTTCTCCTCAGCAAGGGTGCTCAGTGCAGTGTTGTTTGAAGTTGTTCATCTTCATTTCCCCGGCAGTGCAACATTCTTCCTCCAAGCCATATTAGCCCCTATTGTGTGTCATCCCCGGTAGAGTGTTGTTTGAGCCCTATGGTGGGTCATCCCCAGTAGGTTGTTGTTTGAACACTTTTGTGGGCCAGTTCCCAAGCAGAGTGTTTGTTGAAGACTTCAACGTTCTTCTCTCCAGCAGAGCAGTCTTCTCCTCTCCCCAGCATGGGTGCTTTTCTTTGAAGATTCGGTATTTGGTGGATTGACATCCCAGTACTCCATCATTTCCTCGGATGGATCCCCAGCGGAGCTGTTAGCATGATGAACTTTATCAATGCCTATCTATCCCCATCAGAGATCTGGTTGCTTCTTGGTATCTTTGACCCCATCATGAGTTGTTGTTGTGGCAGTGTCTGCCTGTGCTATGAACTCTTTTCTCCGGTTGTGACTGACGATCCCTCCGGAAGTCTCTTGTGGCCTTCCTCCCCTGCAGGATGGTGTTGTCCCCTGATATCCCAGTCTCCGGCAGATCTCTTTTGCTCTCGGATGATCTTTTGGCTTTCCCTCTGGAAGGGTAGTACCGGGTGGTTGATTCCTGGACCTATGTGTGTTAGACATGTCTGTTTGTCAGCATTCATCATGCATAATGCATATACGCATAATCATAGCATTCAGATGTTCAGGTTGCATCTTTTGCCATATATCTGTTGATTGTTGTCTCCTGTTAATTAGTGATACAGATCTCTCTAGTAGATCTCCCCAAGCAGATGTTGGTATGTCTGATCTCTCCATATAGAGTCAGCCCCTTAGGCAGAAAGTGTCTACCATTTCCTTCTGCACTCCCCACTGAGTTATATCCTCGTGGATGACGGTTGTTTCCGTTCCCTCCCTACACACATAACGGGATGGGTTTTCCCTATTGAGTTCTTTCCTCATTAGGATGAGTCTTGATTCAGGGTGCCTTTTTGGATCGATCCTAAATTGGCTTCCTATTGGCTGTCTCTTGTGCTTCCCTGTGGTATAAATGAATAGTTGCTCACTAACCGGCACTCATTCATCTTATCCTCATCGGAATTTGTTGGCTTCTACCTACTAACCGGTAGTTGTAAGTCCTGTCTTTACGGTTTTCTACCTACAAACCGGTGGTTATAAATCCTACTTTCATCCCCTAGCAGAGGTAACCTTTGGGGTTCATTCTGGTTGTTGGCGGATTTTTGCGGTCTTCTACCTACTACCCGGTAGTTGTAAATCCTATTTTCTCCCATTCTGTTCCTCAGCAGATTGTTGTGGTCTTCTACCTACTAACCGGTAGATGTGAACCCTCTTTTCTCCCCTTTGTGGAGTCAACCCTTATGCTCATCCTAGTCGATGACGGTTACTTTTCCGTGGTTTTCTACCTACGAACCGGTAGATGTAATCCCCTCTTTGCGGTTATCATTATCCAGTTTTCGATATTGATAGTCCTTTTTCCTTTTGGATATTTGCTTTGATTAAGCAATCTTATCCCCAGCAGGTCTTCCCTTTCCTTGTGGATAATTGTTCTGAGTAAGCAATTTTATCCTCAGTGGGTCCTCTTTCATTCACCATTTGCAGGTAATGTTTGTGGTTTCCCCTTTTGATTGGTCATCTTTACATACTTAGTTTGGTATCCCGATGCCTTTCTTTCCGGTTGATTTATCCTTTGACAACCTACAACCCGGTTATGGATAATCTTCCTTGCGAGAGTATTATCTACGTTTTGACAACTATAGATAATATATCTCATGCGCTCTTTGGTTGAAGTTTTGTCCTTCCCAGTTGAGTAAGATCCGTATTCCTTGTGGAATCGAATGTCCATCCTTTAACAAGTTTGCTTTCGCTCTCTTCAGGATGATGAGTGTTTTGGAACACACACCAATTCACGATTTCGGTCGATTTATCGTTTGACAACCTACAACCCGGTTATGGTTAATCTTCCTTGCGAGAGTATTATCTACGTTTTGACGGCTATAGATAATATATCTCATGCGCTCTTTGGTTGAAGTTTTGTCCTTCCCAGTTGAGTAAGATTCGTATTCCTTGTGGAATCGAATGTCCATCCTTTAACAAGTTTGCTTTCGCTCTCCTCAGGATGATGGGTGTTTTGGAACACACACCAATTCACGATTTCGGTCGATTTATCCTTTGACAACCTACAACCCGGTTATGGATAATCTTCCTTGCGAGAGTATTATCTACGTTTTGACGGCTATAGATAATATATCTCATGCGCTCTTTGGTTGAAGTTTTGTCCTTCCCAGTTGAGTAAGATTCGTATTCCTTGTGGAATCGAATGTCCATCCTTTAACAAGTTTGCTTTCGCTCTCTTCAGGATGATGAGTGTTTTGGAACACACACCAATTCACGATTTCGGTCGATTTATCCTTTGATAACCTACAACCCGGTTATGGATAATCTTCCTTGCGAGAGTATTATCTACGTTTTAACGGCTATAGATAATATATCTCATGCACTCTTTGGTCGAACCCTTTATTTGTTTCCCTAACTGAGTAAGATTCGTATTCCTTGTGGAATCGAATGTCCATCATTTAACAAGATCGCTTTTCTAGCTCTCTTCAGGATGATGAGTGTTTTGGAACACAAACCAATTCACGCCTTGGTCGGTCACCTGTTATATGCCTACAACCCGGTACCCTTGGTGTTCCTTCCTGTCTGCTCCCTATTGCGACCTTGGTCCTCTGTGGAGTCAAATCTTCCTGAGTCGAAATATGCCTCTTCAAGTTTTCCTCAGATGTTTTTGGTTGATTGATATCTCTCACCCGTGCACCGGTCTTAGATATTCCTTCTTCCCGAGCTTGTTACCTACTAACCGGTAACACCTCACCCTTTCATTGCTTCCCCAAGAGAGTCTTTTCTAGAAAATTGTTGCTGTGTTGGCGTCTTCCCCAATACATGCATGTTCCCGAAAGGGGCATCTTGTTCAGATTTCTCCCATTCATCCGTTGATGTCTGGTTGAGTCCTTCCTATTCGTCCAGTGACGTCTAGTCGTGGTTTCTCTTCCTATTCATCACCTTTCGATGTCTAGTCGTGGTTTCTTTATTCCTATTCGTCCGTTGACGTCTAGTCGTGGTTTCTCTTCCTATTCGTCCGTTGACGTCTAGTCGTGGTTTCTCTTCCTATTCATCGTCTTTCGATGTCTAGTCGTGGTTTCTTTATTCCTATTCGTCCGTCGACGTCTAGTCGTGGTTTCTTTTCCTATTCGTCCGTTGACGTCTAGTCGTGGTTTCTATTCCTATTCATCGTCTTTCGATGTCTAGTCGTGGTTTCTTTATTCCTATTCGTCCGTTGACGTCTAGTCGTGGTTTCTTTTCCTATTCATCCGTTGACGTCTAGTCGTGGTTTCTATTCCTATTCATCGTCTTTCTATGTCTAGTCGTGGTTTCTTTCTCCTATTCATCCGTTGATGTCTGGTCGAGCTTTTCCTATTCGTCCGTTGACGTCTAGTCGTGGTTTCTATTCCTATTCATCGTCTTTCGATGTCTAGTCGTGGTTTCTTTCTCCCATTCATCCGTTGATGTCTGGTTGAGTCCTTCCTATTCGTCCGTTGGCGTCTAGTCTTGGTTTCTTTCTCCCATTCATCCGTTGATGTCTGGTTGAGTCCTTCCTATTCGTCCGTTAGCGTCTAGTCGTAGTTTCTTTCTCCCATTCATCCGTTGATGTCTGGTTAAGTCTTTCCTATTCGTCCGTTGACGTCTAGTCGTGGTTTCTCTTTCTCATATTCGCCCGCTGACGTCTAGTCGTGGTTTCTCTTCCCATTCATCATCTTTCGATGTCTAGTCGTGGTTCCTTTTCCGATAAAAAAATCAAAATCCCCAGTAGAGTCGTCGGTAGACGTCTTGTCTGGTCCATTGATAAATATCAAATCCCCAGTGGAAGTTGCCATTGGTGAACGTTCTTTTCTTGGATCATCCCCCGCAGAGTGCAAATTTATACGGTTCTTTGGTATTCAATCCCTGTGTACCTCGAAGGTCTGACAGTCGTTGCTCTCATCCGTTCAGGTTCCCAGTTGATTGAATAGGGGCAGCTGTAGCACCTCAAATTTGCACCCCACATTTGTACATTCATTTCATTTTTAGGTCATTAACATTGCATTAACATTGCATAGTACCTTGCATCTTATCAGTCAAGACTGGTATCAGGAGAATTCATCTGTGCAAAAGAGCAAAGTATTTCCATGAAAAAAAGGCCCTATGGTTGTTCTAGAGAGCTTACATGAATCAAGGATCATTTTGAAGCCATTGTACCAAATGTCAGAGGCTCAAAAGTCATCAGTACATGTCCAGATCATCTGAGGCCCATAAAAGTCAACAGAAAGTCAACTGAGGGCTAGGAGGTGGAGAATTGGTTTGAGACACTTCATTCATGTCCCAAAGAGGTTTATTCAACAGGTCAAACATCTACCTTGAAGATTTTGAAGCCAGATCAAAAGTTTCCAAAAATGGAAAGTGACCTGTAATTTCAAGTTTCCAAAAATGGCAAGTTCAACTTGACTTTCCAACATCAAAGAAGCTTCAAATGAACTTTTGTCCAATATGAAAGTTGAAGGTTTCTCTCTCCCATTTCCAAAAAGTCCAAGATCATGAGCATATGATGAATGGTTGAGGAGATATGATCAAATCATTGCCAAGTGTGCATGGAACTTCAAAAGGCCATAACTTTTGACTCATAATTCCAAATTGAGTGGCTCTTTTTGCATAATTCTTCTCATGACATGAACTTTCCAAATCAATCATCACATTATATGAAATTTGAACATATGATCATTTGCTCATGCATGAAGATTTTGGAGGGAAAATCATAAATTTAAAATTGGTGCATCGTGGGAACAAATCACCATTGCCATTGTGTTAATTGGGAGTTTTTAAGTGAAAATGATCATGCATTTAGCACTGTTCACGTGTGCATGCTTCATGAACCACCAATTTTGCCAATTTGCCAAACACCTTATTTTTCATTTAATTTCAACTAAACATGATTAATTTGGATTAAGAGTGGATTAACATAGGGTATATATGCATAATCATAACAAAATTTTCACTTCTTCACCATTTTTGGATCTCAAATTCTTCTTCCCTCCATTTTTTCTCTCAATCATAATTCAAATTTTCATCACATAACCTTCCAATTTTCTTGCATATCCTTGTTCTCTGGTGTGGATTTAGTACAGATCAAGCTCTCAATTGCAGAATTTGGCCAAGAATTGTGTGGTGCAAGCTCAAGAACTCAAGTATGGAAGTTGATTGTTAAGCAAGATCTAAGCTGTTTCAAGCCTCAATTCACTCATCAATCTTCATAACAAGTGTTCTGGAGTAGATTTGAAGCTTGCCAAGCCTTGGATCGTGCATTTCCAGAAGTTGATCTTCAAGAGGTCACATTTTCAATCCTCTTAATTCTCTATTTTATGTATATGATCTTATAGTGCCTCTCATGCTGAGCAATCTGATATAAAATTCGTGTGATTTGGTTAAGAAATGGCTAAGATATGTGAATTTAAAGTTTTGTGCATAAAAATGTTCTTGCTCGATTCTTCAAATTCATGGCTTGTTTGTTCGAAATGATGCTTGATCTGTAATCTCCATAACATGAGCTTTCGTTTGGTATCAATTTTATGAAGTTCTGGAAAATTGTTGGTTGAAGTCACTGTTCATCGCCACCGTCTCCACGAAGGAGACAATTGTTTCCTCCGCGCGCTACAGTGCTGCCACCGCCTGCAAACCCTAGAGCAAAACGACACCGTTTTGCTAGCGCGCGCTCTATTCATTCAAATTCCCTGGACAAACGACGCCGTTTCATGGCACGCCTGGAGCCTCGCTTCGAATCTGGCTGATGACATTTCCAAGTTTTAATCATTTCTTTTCATTACTTTTTATGTTTTGCAATTTTTATTTCATTACTTTCATGAACTTTAAAAAATCACCAAAAATAGAATACAAGCCCAATTAATCTCCAATTCTTTTTTACACGATCCTATGAATGTCTAGAATTTTATGGTGTTGATTGCATGATTTTATCATTGCTGGAAATTAAATTGTGTTGCATTCTTTGAACATGTGTACATTTGGACCTTGCTTCATTCTTTCTATCATAAAATGTTCAATATTGATCCAAATGCCATGAAATTTTGCATGATGATTGTTAACATGTTGTTGGACTTGTGTGACTTTATTTGGCATTTTTTGTAATTTGCTTCATTGTTTGGGACACATGTACTTTAGGTGTGACAATTTGTGTCACACAATTGGATGATCAACTTGTGCATTTTCATATCCATATCAAATGAGCTCCTCTGTTTATGATTTTTGGTATGATGATTGTATTGGATGTGTTGTATGCTCACAAAAATTTCCAGAATTGTTTGAGTCATTTCTGTTTTGATGTGGAATTTTCATTCATGATGATCACTTGTGAGCTTTGAATTTGCCTTTGCCTTCTCTTACACATGAAATGAATTTGCCTAATGCTTTTGATTTGGTCCTTTTTGGGAAATGTTAATGATTGATTAAAGTTGCTTTGTGTTAAGTATTAGCTTCTGTTTTGAATTTTTTCCCCACTTTTGACCCTAGGCTTTGACCTAGGGGTTTGAACTCACATTTGAGTTGTGCATTTCAGGTTCAAGCTTCTAGTCTTGATGGATGATGTTGATCTCATAAATTGAGATGCAAAAATGATGTGTTCCACTAACATTTTATGTTTTGTAGGTTCTTTGAATGATGAAACAATTTGAGTTGCCTGCTTCTTATGCCTTGTACTGTTTGTCTGTCTGTGAAAAGTTTGTCTGAATACCATACTGATTGTTTGGTTGTTTACACAGGTACTTTAGCCGCTTTAACTCATTATTTGAGTTGCTTTGCTTTGCTTGTGGTTGGCATACCACTTAGGTAACTTCCTTGATCTTCATGTAGTCTGGAAGACCTGTCATGTTCCTTTGGCAGGCACCTGTCTGAAGCCCTCCTTAAGAGGCAATGTTTGTGGTTGTTTATCTTTGTGCCTTGTACATTCAAAGACCTCCTAAGTGAAGAGGCATTGGCAGATAAAAGGGATGTGCAATCCATCCCCTACTATTCAGTTGTGTCTTTCATCTTGCTCACACCATGTGTTGATGCACTTTGAATAAAAACCCAAGATCTTGTTGTGTCAGTCATGTGGAGTAGAGTTCCTCATTCTGGACTCCCATACTTTCATTGTTTCAAGCTCTCCCAGGCCAGGGATAAGAGCTGTGAGGTCTTACCCTCATTTCCTATTTCATATGCTTCACCCTAACTCTCAATGTTAGGGTTAAGAGCTCCAAACACCCCTTCCAGTTGGCTTGCTGTCGAGGTTAATGTGACCCCTTTACTAAAGCCCAGCCTTGTATGAGCCCCTTGTTTGCATATAGTGTGTGTGCTTGCTCTCTTGTGCTTGTGTTTGCTTGATTGATGTTTAGGCTAGCTTGCTTCCTGTGCGAGTTAGGATTAGAGACCTCAACATAGGGATCGCATGCATGACAACTTCTAGGCTCGAGTCGTAGTCTCCCTAGTAGCCTGTTATCTCCCTTGTCTCTCGTTAGGATATAAGTTCTTTTCCTATTAAGAGGAACTACGTCGCCCTGATCCTCATACCAGATGAGGTACGTAGGCAGGAGATGAGCAGATCTCTCCGGGCGCCCTTTTTTCTTTTTCAACCCCTTGTGTGTGTGCGCAGTCTGACGTAAGTCCAGCGATTGGCAGTCGGTTTCCCATATTGTGTGTGTGCTTGGAGTCTGATGTAAGTCCAGCGATTGGCTTTCGGTTTCCCGTGTGTGTTTGTTTGTTCGAAGTCTAACGTAAGTCCAACGATTGGCTTTCGGTTTCCCGTGTGTGTTTGTTTGTTCGGAGTCTGACGTAAGTCCAGCGATTGGCAGTCGGTTTCCCGTGTGTGTTTGTTTGTTTGGAGTCTGATGTAAGTCCAGCGATTGGCATTCGGTTTCCTGTTTCCCATTTCTTTTGTGGAGTCTGATGTAAGCCCAGCGATTGGCATTCGGTTTCCTGTTTGCGTTTCTTTGTTCGGAGTCGGACGTAAGCCCAACCATGGGCAGTCTGTTTCCAGTTGTGTGTTTCGTTTGACGTCTCAGCGTCCCGTTTTAGTGTTTTGTTTCGGCGTGCGTTAGCCGAGCTACGAGTGCTCTGATTCTTTCTCTGGTTAGAGAAGATACGTATGCATAGGATGCGGCATCCTAGCGAGCACGTTTCCCATATCCCCGAACTACGTCGACTCTGATGTTTGTGTTTGACAAACTACGTAGGACCAGGATGCGACGTCCTGCCGAGTCCTCTTCCTCCGTCTTTCATATGTGTTTCCTTCCAATTTGTGCAGTTTTGAGCAGTTATTTAGCAACCTTTCTTCTATTCTTTTGAGCGTGGATCCCGTCGAGTACGACGGATGCGTAGGGGTGCTAATACCTTCCCTTCGCATAACCGACTCCCGATCCTATCAATCTCTGGTCGTGAGACCATTCCTTTCCAAGTTTACTTCGAGCGTTTCCTTTCCCTCCTTTGGGATAAATAACGCACGGTGGCGGCTCTGTGTCTTTTCCCGCCGGTTTTTTGGTAATGCGACACATGGTCATACCACGATTGCTTGGTCCATAGGGTCACGTTCCTCGTCTTTGTGTGTCAATTATAAACCTCGGGTTTGGTTTGTGGTCATGTTCATGTATTGAGTCAAGTCATTTTCATTCAATTGATCAATTCTATGCATTTTTATCCCTAAAATATTCACTATATGAGTCGACTCATAGGTTGTTTTGCAGGATTTTTGCACTATTAATGTGTGAGGGGAATTTTTGGGTTGAAACATGATCCTCCATCATTGAGGCTTGCAATCCAAGGCAAGTAGACACCTGCATGAACACCGGGAGAGCCGTGAGCACTCGACGACACTCCAAGGTTTGGTACTTCATCGAGCTTCAACCACATGCATTGTGAACACATCAAACCTGCAGCACAACAAGTGCAGAAAAATCCACAAGCACTTCAACTTGCACAATCATAACCAAGACCAAAATCACACAACACAACTATTGTTAACCTACAGTCACAAGTCATGATTGAGTCTACATTGTGCCTAAACCAACATCAAAGCTAATTTCATTCAAATTTCCACCTGTAATAGCGAATAATAAAACATCACTTGAGCATTTCCACTAAATTAACCAATTCACTAACTTCCAACTTAGTGAGTTAACTACCTGAACTCATTGAGTTCATCCCAACAAACTCCAAACCTCTTTTAACTAACTTCAAGCCTAACTCCAAGCCTCATTGATCACAAGCCTAATCTCTATAAATTCTCATCTTCACCATCATTTGAAGGGTCCATTATTCACTTCACTTTTCACTACTTTCACCATTTTCTGCAAACATCACCTTTAACTTTTCTCACTTCATCTTCTCAATTTCTTCACCCTACACCAAAGCTCAAACCACCATTGGAGCAAGCTTCACATTGAAGTTTGTTATCAATTGTGCTAAACTTCTTGCATTCAATAATCATCCCTACATTCATATGATCAACATCAACAACACCTCTTTGGTTCAGAATTTTCAGAGTTGATTCTTGAAGAGGAGGAGTTCATGGTAGAAGGAGAACATTAAAGGTTCAAAGTAGCATAATCTCCGATTTTCTCTTCTTCATCTTCATCACTTCCAAATTGCAACAAATTCCAAGACAATCCTCCGTCTTGTAGGTTGGTGAATGTTCATCTTCCATCTGTGCTTGTTTGCTGAATTTTTATACCATATAGTGGCTTACGTAGTGGAGAATCAAAACCCCAAGGTTTGATGGTTTGATTCTCCTCCACCTCCATTTAATTGCAGATTTTGTTCTTAGGGTTCTTGACTTTATTGGCTCAATTTCCAGAATTGATTAATTTGTGGTTAGAATGATTGAGGGATTAGGACAAAAGAGGTTGAAAGGAGTAAGAAATTGATGCTTTTCCTTGATTCCGTCCAGCTCCGTCGCCTCCGGCGCGGTGGGGCCGGACTTCCGGTGGTGGTTCTGTTTTGACATGAATTGGAAGATGATATGTAGAGATGAGAGAGCGAGTGCTGATTTTTCCACATGTCTCTTTGCAATTTCTGGTGGGCTTAGCCATTAAGCCCAATACTCTGCTTTCTACACCTCTATTTTGCTTGGCAGCATAGTTATTGAATCCAACTACAGTTTAGTATTTGGGCTTATCTTGTTAGGCCCAAAACCCCTATTGCTGAATTCTGTGTTCTTTATTCAGGGACTTTACCTCTTGGCCTAACATGTTAATTACCATTTCAATTACCATCAATTCTAATTTTGTTAATTGTCTTGTTAGCATTTTAATTAGGTCTAATTAGGCTTTAGATTTTAATTATAATTTTTTGTATAGTTTTCATAAATTTGTGTTCATGATTTGATACTTTTGGAAGACCATTTTATCATTTAGGGGTAATTTTGGACATTTCATTCATATGATCACATGTTCCCTTAGGATTGCTAACATTGAATCAGAATCAACCATAACATGCTCCCTTATGCTAGTTTGATCAATTCTAACCATTAGATTAGGTTTTAACCAAAAAATCCCAAATCATTTCAAACCCATGGTTCAAATTGATCAAAAGCAATTTTGATCAATTAAGTCTTTTGAACTTGTATAATCCCACAGTCTAAATTGAGTGACCAAAAGACCCTTGGTCACTTAATAAGACTTTTCTTCCAAGTTGTGGAACGCGAGGCCTCAAGTCAGATTTCTCAATCAAGGCATCCTCAGTCATACCAACAGTGGATTATGCAAGTATATCAAAGGTGGTATCTTCAAAAGCTCGTCAAGTCAAGGTTAGAAGGATGTGGCATAAGCCTTAAGTACAAGAGAAGGAGTGGGTTTGGAGTATTCCTACCCCCTTTCTGAGTATCTTTGGGTATGGGACGAATGACCCAACGCTCATCGTATTCACCTCTATTCATAGACTTTAGCATAATTCTAAGCATACGATTGGCAAGTCTCTCTCCCTTCGCAAAGCATCATGCAACAAGCAAGGACTACATCAACAACTTATCAATCATTAATCAAGTTGTACGATACGAGCCTTAAGTAATGGAGAAGGAATGGAACTGGAGAATTCCTACCCCCATTCTGAATATCCTTGGGTATGTGATGAATGACCCAACGCTCATTGTATTCACCTCTATTCATAGACTTTAGTACAATTCGAATCGAACGATTGATAAGGTCTTCATCAACATAAGCGACAACGGAAGTCCTCCTCTCTCCGTTCGTATCACTTCAATTCTGATCAGTCAGTCCTCATTCATTCAGTGCAAGGGTCGCATGCCCATTTCTCAATCTTTAGCTTCAGGCATTGCCTATCAGTTCAAAATATGGCTTACTTTGTTGCTTTCCCTCTAGTTGCAGACCTTGGCAACCTTCTTGCCCATAAAGTTCAGACTCTGGCTTGATCCTTTGCCTCGAGGTGTAGACCTTGGCAAACCCCTTCAGCCCATGGAGTTCAAACTTTGGCTTTACTCTTTGCCCATAAGATACAGATCTTGGCATTCTTGCCTTAGGGAGTTCAGACTCTGGCTAAAACCCGTTTGTCCTTGTGATTGATCACCATCTTTGGTTAGTGCCACCTCCTTGCTTGTTAAGCAATCTACCTCGCCTTTGGGCAATCCTATCAAATCTTCTTGTTTTCAGCTCTAGTGGGCTGAACTACGAAAGCTCTGACTTCCTTATTGCACTATAAGGATACGTAGGCAGGAGAATCCAGTTTCTTTGCGAGCTACCTTATTTATAATCCATCTTTCATTTCAATCAATTATCCTTCTTTTGCCTCATCAGTCATTCTTGTTTTCAGCCCTAGTGGGCAGAACTACGAAAGCTCTGATTTCCTTATTGCACGATGATGGTACGTAGGCAGGAGGATTCAGATTCTTCACGAGCTACCCTATTTATTACTCAATCATTCTCCATTCATGCAATCAATACCATCTTTTTGAGATCGGATATTACTTCTCCTTGGTTTCCATGTTCATCCTTTTAGGACGCCTAATGAACAGTCCGCCTTATAAACCAAGAGCTGTTTGGCTTGTACCCAGATAGTTAATTCGCTTTGGTTCTGATTATGACAGGAGTGGGTATGCCTAGTTTCCTCCACATCCTAGTCAACACCTCTTTCGCTCTTCGTTTTAGAGTTTATTCTTTCATGGATCCAAGATATTATTCTCCTTTGATCTCAAATTGTTTGTACCCCAGCAAGTGATACGTTCTTCCTTGCACCCAACAATACTTTCCTGTGGGTCTCATACTCATCCTTTTAGGACGCCTAATAAACAGTTCGCCTTGTGAACCAAGGGTTGTTTGTGCTATGCAAACAAACATTTAATTCAATCTTTTTTTGGGGTCGTTCCACCAGTGTTGTAGGCTCTCACTTGTTGGTTCATACCAGTTTTATTCTTGGGTTCGAATCCAGTTATATTGTGAGTTCCCTTGATACCATTCTGTTGGTGTAAGTTATTATTTTAATCACTCTCAATCTCTTTCTTTGTTCTTGTAGTTCCGAACTACGATTGCTCTGATTTTCTTATTGCACAATGAGAATACGTAGGCACGAGGATGCGAATCCTTGGCGAGCATACTTCTAAATATTCCTTCTTTTTCCTTAGGCAATCACTCATATCTTTCATAATCCATTACCTACCTTCGATCATAAATCGTTCACCCAGTGACATATTATTCCTTCGACACCAAAATACACTTTTTGGAATTCCATATACATCCTTTTAGGACGCCGAATGAATAATCCGCATTCGTACCTAGAGTTGTTTGGCTTATTTCCAGACATTTAATTCCTTCTTTGTAGCCAATATACATGTTTCCCTCTATGGTATGAATTCCATTTATCTTATGCATTCCATTACACTTCCACCTTTTGATTTCGAACTATAACTCTTCAGTCACTTGTTACCAGATACTCTATTCTGTGACTTTGGTCACTTCACTCCATTCATCTCCATGACACATTCATATCATACCTTCTTTCACTCCATGTGATATGCCATATTCTTTGAGCCAAATACAGTATACCTTTGTGCTCCATCTTGTATCTCTTTGTGAACTAAGAGCTGTTTGCGCTATGAAACCAAATACTTAATTCATTCTTTTTTCGATTATTCCAATACAGTGTTGTAGGCCTTCACTTATTGGTTCATACCAGTTTTACTCCCAGGTTCACGCTTTCACCCCTTGTTGGAGTTCAAATCATATTATTCTTTGGTTCAGACCATACTTTGATCACACTTCTTTCCACCTCCTGCCTATAGTTCCTTGAACTACGAAGATCTGAATTCCTCATTGCACTATGAGGATACGTAGGCATGAGGGCCCCAATCCTCACCGAGCACTTTATCTATTTATTTTCCTTTTCCTATTCTTTCGCGAGTAATCCTTAGATATAACACCTATTCGAGCGAGAAAAATCAAAACGGTCCCCATGGAGTACCATGGATGTTTGGGGTGCTAATACCTTCCTGTAGCGGGGTCTTGGTTACCATTAGAGATATTGACTAAATCCAAGGTAAATCATACAAAGTCGAGTCGCCACCGCACTTCTATTTATCCAAAGGAATGGTTAGAAAGCGAACAAAAACCTAATAGTTTTAACAAAAACTAGTAAAAGAAACAGAGATCTGGGTAAGGGGGTTGGTTATGCAATGGGAAGGTGTTAGGCACCCAAAACATCCTAGGTACTCCTAGGGAGCCCTTTTCATACTTGGTAAGGTTGTTGTTTTGGGAAAATTTATTTGTGCAAACATGATTGGAAAGATGAGAAGAGAATGTACAAGTTATTTACATTTTGTGTTTGGATGGATAAACCCATTGCCTACGTACCATCTTGTAAAAAGATTAGGATCAAAACCTCGTAGTTCGGGGTAAAAATCTCAAAAATGAGTTGGTGAGTTGATTGGTCCAAAAGCCTTAAGGTCTTTTATTATCAAAGGGAGAAAACTCAACCAAACCACAAATCCACCATGTGAGGATAGCTTCAACATGCTAGTGAGGGGTTAACCCTATAATAAGCATGGAAGACTCATTGTCCGTCACTAAGGATATAGGTGAGTATTACATCTACCACAAGGATAACTCAAACCTAATAGCTAAAGGTTATGAAAGATTTTGATTAAGAAAGTGGCCATTGGAACCACAAAAACAACTTGAAGTGAGTTATATTTACCAATTAGAAGTATGTACAAAAATGGTCAAAGTGGATTTAAGGATTCAATTCAAAATACGTGTTATGAAAAGAAAGTTTGAAAATCAAAAGCATAAGGCTTAGGTTTCTAATGTTGAAAACAAATGTTAAATGTTTGCACAAAAGTTTTGGCTTGGGTTAGAGTGGAGGGAAGAAGAAGAAGGGCTAAGTCCTAAAGAAAGTAAAAGATGAGGGATAAAGAAATAAAACCACAATGGAGTTCCTCTCTTATGATCATATTGATGATCCAAGTAGCTCCCATCCTTTGGAATAAGCAACCACAAAGCAAATATTTCAAGCAAACAAACACAAGGCCATGCTTCCAAGAATCCTCCAATGGCTTTTGTATTTCTCACTTTGGATGCTCATGGTAATGGTCCTCCAATTAAGCTCAAATGGAAACTCCTAGCACAAAAGCACACACATCAAAAGTTTCATGGAGTAAAACAAGAATGGACAAGAGTGAGTTTAGAGATTTGGTCCTTCTAATCCATCTTCAACATTAAGATCCTTTACTCAAATTTTGCATAAGGAAAGTCCTAGAATCTAAGTCCAATTCTCCATTTCTTTGCATAGGGAAAGTCCTAGAAACTAAGTCCATTTCTTTTCATTTTGGTTCACAACAATCAAAACAAGACACAAGCATAATAGTATATACACAATCATGTGCTCAAGTGATCAAAAGGTAAATGGCATTAACATAAACATGTGCTCAAATGAGCAAAGAGAAAAGCAAATGGATAATATGTGCAAGAATTGTAAATTGCATAAAAATAAATTGCATAAAGTAAATGTTAATTGTCAATAGTTAGTGTTAGTAGTTAGTGTGCCATAAGGAAAATTTAGCGCTATGTTAAGCAATCGTAATTGGACTTATGTAGAAGTCACAACTATCTGAGGCCGGTCAATAATAATGTAGGCAACAAACACAAGTTAGGAGTCTTGATTAGTGAACCAAGTCCCAACAACTTGCCATGCCAAAAAGAAAATGAGAAATGATCTTGTATTGGTTTAAGCCTTTTGCATGATTTAAAAGACAACCTATCCTTAATGCAAAGCCATTCACTTGATCAATTGATCAAGATGAACTAGATTTGAATCAAGGAAGGTTAAATCTCCCTAATCAATACTAACTTATCAACCTTCAACTCATTGATCAAAAAGAAAAGAAGAAGAAGAAAGAAATAAATAATAGAAATGGAAATGACAAAATGGTAAAAGAAATAAATGCATTAAATGAAACATCATGTACCAATCCTCATATGTTGACCAATAACATTGAAAGTCAAAGTCAAACAATCAAAAACAGAAGTGACATGATGATTGGAAGTCAAGAAATGAATAAACTATTTTTGGCATTTTTTAATATAAGAAATAAACTTGAATTAAAATAAATGGAAAGGTCAAACTTCAAAATCACTTCAAATCAACCTTGAAAGGTCCAAGTGATTTATCCTAAGTCCAACAAGGTCAAACAAAGTTTGACAAAAAATTTCAGCATTTTTAAAAGTCAGAAACTATTTTTAATCAATTAAAAATGAATAAAATAACCTAATTGAACTAAAATCTCAAATAAATCTCAAATCAATTCAAAAATTGATGAGAATATTTTTCATAGATCCATCATCATTCAAATAGGTTAGGAAAATATTTTTGCATTTTTTGAAGATCAAAAACTATTTAAAATGAATTAAAAATAACCAGAAAAGAGAAAATTCACAAAAAATATCAAATGACAAAATAAAAAAAAATAAAAAATCATAAATAGAAACTAGAATTTATTTTGGAACTAATGCAATTGGTCCCATAATTTTTGGATAAAAAATGAAAGAGATATTGATTATTGAAAATAATTGGAATTAAAGAAAATAAAAGGAAAATAAAACAGAAAATAGAAATTGTAAAAAGCGTGGACCGTCTGATCTAAGCTCATTAATTGAGCTGGCAAATCAAGAGGCCACGAAGCGCGCGCCTATCATGGATCCAAGTCAATGCGTGCACATGTGAAACAATAGGAAGTCATAACAAGCAAGGGACGAGATTCAATCTGGGAAATAGATCCAATGGCCAGGGTTTGATCTGGAGATGATGAAGCCACCGGAGCCACCGTCTTCTCCGGTGAGCTCCAGGATTCCGTCCAAATTGCAGAAATTAAAGAGGCAACCAAAACGTGCGATCTATACATCAATAGAAAGCTGGGATGATGTACATCATCCCTATACCATCCATTTTCCTTCTAGATCTCTATAATGTGAGAAATCAGAGCTGGAAAAATCTGGTGTTCATCATGAACTTAATGAATTGCAAAAATCAAAAGCATAAACATGATGCCTCTATTGAGAGGACTTCAGCCAACACAAAACCATAGCCAATAGGTCAAAGGATTAGGAGAATCGAAGAAAATACCAGTTGGAGTTCAAGTTTGAGTTCTGGTGATTTGAGCTTGAAACCTTGCTTGCTTTATCAAAACAGAAGTTCAATGAAGTGTATGGTGAAGGTCTAGAAGCACTAGATCTGAGAATTCAACCAAATGAAGTTGAATTTCAAATCTGAAAAAAATGAGAAAAGTGAGCTTGCTTCTTTAGTGATGGTTAGGGAAATATTTCTGTAGCATTTCAGGTTGAGATTGGCGTGTCAAATGAGTGAGCATGGCAAGGTATTTATAGCTGGAGCTGATGCCAAAATGAGAAGAAACTCGTGTGCATGAAACTTTGGGTCCTCCATGCATGGGCCTGTACAGGCGCATGTGAGGCCCAAAAGCTGATGGATTTGCAAGCTGATAACACAATGAATTAATTTTGGACGTGTAATCTGCCTTGCAATAGCTTGCATTTCAAGATTCAATGTGAATTCTCCATTTGCACCTAAACAATCATTTCTTCGAAAGTGCCATTTATAAAATCCAAGCATAGGCATATGGGTAATGGTTGGAAAGGTCTTTGTATGAGGAACAATTTTTATGTTGGACAAAAACTCATTTGGAGTGGGGAAATTTATGAAATTTGAGTTTAAAGTGTGATGTGCAAAACATGTCAATGCAAGGTTTCTAATTTTGGCCAACTTTCAAGCCCCTCTTTTTTGATGATGCAAGCTTCAAATGGAAACACCTCCAACATCAAAGTTGTAGATCTTTTCAAGACAATCAAAATAGACTTAAATTCTGCATCATTTGGAATTTTGATGAAAGAGTTATGGGCACTTGAAGTTGGACTTTTTTGACTTTTAATGCATTTGGTCAAAAAGGACCAACATAACATTTGAATTATACATCTTAAGCTTTCCAATTCATTTGATCCCACCTCAAAATCATAAAAAATGAATGAGTTATGTCCTTGGGAAGTTGACCTAAAATTAGGGTTTCAGTCAAAATGACCTATAATGTATTGGAATGGCAGATGGTTTTCCAAGATTCAAATCAAATTTTGATGAACATGAAAGTTGTTCATATTGTCCTTAAGAACATTTTTTATTTTGGAACCATCTCCATTTGACCAACACATCAAAAGTTAGGTCTCAATGCATTTCAAAATAGTTAGATGAATTGACTGATCAACTTCTCAAGTCCATGCCTCATATATTGATGAATTGATGATTGAGGATACTCAAATAAGTTCAAATATGCATGAAATGAAGAGTTAAAGAACTTCCCTTGATTGTATTTGACCATGGACTGAGGTTGCTTCATGAGCAAGGCATTGTGGTGCACAGATGGATTAGGGTTTCCTTGAAGAACAAGGCCTCAAACCCTTTGACTTGCTTTGATCAAAATGATGAATTGAGATGCTAGGAAGGAATATTTGATGGATGAGATCCTTGGGAACCATTACCATGCTTGCTTTCATCTCCTCTTGGCCATATCATTGCACAGATGATCTCCTAGAAGCTTTGACCTTGTGATTGCTCAAGCTACAAACAAAAGATGTTAGTGACATATTTTTGTGCTTTTGGTTAGTAAACAAAAAATGAGAAAAGAAATGATATTCAATTCAAGCATGTTTGGTGATCTCAAACCACTCACAAGGAGTCCCACCCAAAGGTAAAGGGAACCAAGATGCTTATGATCCTTGAGGCAATGCAAATGCAATGTTATGATGCCATGAGGGATCTTAGGGACAAAATTGGGGTCTTACACTTCCCCTTGCATAACCGACTTCCTTACCCAGTATATCTCTTTCCCCTGGGTTTTAGCGATGTTTTCCTTTCCCTTTGGGGATAAATAAAGTTCGATGGCGACTCTGTTGTATATTCAAGCGTGAGATACGTTCGGGTATATTTCCGCTAGCTTCAATAACAAAGAGCTATATTGCCATGGCGATCCAGATTCATGAGGGTCGACAGGTGTCTTTAGGTAAACTGCTGCTAGCCTCCTTATATCAAGCTCTAAGGTTGGCAACTCTGAAATTGAAATTCCTCTCCAACACTCCTAAGGCCTTGAATCTGTCAGGTCCTTTATGGCTTTTGCAACATGGGTTAAATGCTATTTTTGAGTATCAGCTAGGATACCCCGTGTCGGACCGTATTGTGAGACTGACTAAAGATCGACCGATCGAAGGAGCCAGGTTGACGTTGACGACCTACCAAGAGACTCCCAACACACGTCTCTTCATGAAATACTTAAATATGTTCATCGAAGCAGATAAATTCGCTCATGGTATGGCGCAATTTGCTGAACGAACCTTTGGCCTTAAGTGGTTCAAAGATCCTTTTCCAGGTGGCTCTCCACAGACTACAGCCCAATCGAACGCGATATGGAGAGCTTTCTTGACTCCTACCTTGTTGTCCTACATAATTAAGCCAGGGTCGAAGGGGTTTGGTTTCATGAGCTATCAACCGAATCTGGTGGCTTGCCAGTTTGGCTTAAGCCAGATAGTTCCGAAGCCTCTTGTATCTCATGACACCGATGTTGTATGGTCCGGTCGATCATTAACAGCTGATGATCACAAAGCCTGTCTCCGTTTTTATTTAATCCATTCATCATTATGAACCCGCGGTTTTCAAGTTTCAACAATCTTTTCTAACAACAATTGACTTCGACGAATGATGGGATTCCTACCAGAGTCATTCTTTCCCGAGTGACCAATTTCTCCAAAATATGGTCGACGCTCTTTCCACCCTCACCGGCGATATACCGCCTCCGCCTCCATCTGTTAATGCTCCCGACCCAAAAATCCAAAATTCTAAAGTCTATGAAGCCCCAAAAAAGGTATACGTCATTGCTTTTGTTTCTCCCTTTTTGGGGGGATGTACAATACTAACACTTTTTGTTATTAGGGTCGAAAGAGGATCATCTCCTCTATTGAGCCGACTCTGGCCAAGCCCTCGAAGAAGCAAAAAAGGCCTTCGACCCCCTTCACAGGTATCACATATCAACCTTGTGAAAATGTGTTTTACTTTAGCAATTTCTATTACCTTTTCACCTATCTTGAGATTCAGGTACCTGAAGAAGTTCCTGTAGAGGAAAATGAGGATTCTGACGGGAGCGTGCACTCACACATCTTTTTCCACGTCGAAAGCGCCTCCCAAAACACCTCCTACCCCTATGCGGCGGAAGAAGGCTTAAGCCAAGAAGACTCCGTCGAAGGTGGCTCCAAGGGCTCCGACCCCGACAATCCAAGACGATATCGAGACAACTCTCACTCCTCGTGATTCAAAGAGGACTCCCATCGCTTCTCCACCTCCTGTGGATCTTCAGGTATTCGTCCATCCTCATCCCCATCATCTATGGGTTTCTCTTCGTCGTGTGATCTAAGACTTCTATCTTTCAGGTTTAAACGTCAGAGAAAACTCCGTTAACGCCAATGCCCATTTTCCAATTCTACTATGCATAATAGGTTTAGACAACATATGTTTAATAATATCTCAATGAGACGAAACATAAACATCAACTGATTTTATATATTGCTTTAATTTCATACAGGCAAAGTACAAGCACATGCGCAGTTTCTCTATGAGATTGCACCTAGTTTCAACACCTATTAACATTCTACTGAGGTAATACATGGGTCTTTCGACACCACTAATATCCTCTTGGGCTAACATACTCCCTATAGTCGTATATGATATAGCAATATATAAACTCATATTTTTCTTCCTACTAGGAGGCAACAAAGTAGGAGGCTTGGTAAGGTACTCCTTGATTGTGTTGAAAGCCTCTTCCTGCTCTGGGCCCCAGTGAAAATCACTTTCCCTCTTAATTTTGAGCAGTGGAGAAAACACCTTCGTCTTACCACTTAGGTTTGATATGAACCTTCTTAAGAAGTTGATCTTCCCCAATAAATACTAGAGCTGCTTCTTTGTCGATGGGCTTTTGAGGTCCAAGATCGCCTTCGTTTTGTTTTGATTGATCTTGATACCTCGTTTGTGTACCACAAATCCCAAGAAGTCGCCTGTGTGCACACCGAAAACACACTTCAATGGATTCATTTTCAACCCATATTTCCTCATTCTATCGAACGAACATCGAAGGTGCTCCAGATGATCTTCTTGTGCTGATGATTTTATCATAATGTCGTCAATATATACCTGCATAAATTTTTCAATGAAGTCATGAAATATGGATTTAATAGGTATTTGATAGGTTGCTCCTACGTTTTTTAAACCAAACGGAATTACGACCCATTCGTATATCCCTAAGGCTCCAGGAAATCGGAACGCTGTCTTGGGGACATCCTCTTCAACTACAAGGATTTGATTGTAACCCGAGTAACCATCAAGCATGCTCAGGTATTCAAAATTTGCAGCTGAATCGATCAACATTTCTGCTATTGGCATCGAGTATTCATCCTTCGGTGTGGCATTATTCATGTTTCTAAAATCTATACAGATTCTAAGAGTTCCATTTTTCTTGATGACAGGCACTATGTTGGCCAACCATTCGACGTATCTTGCTGTTCGGATGAAACGAATTCTAAGGAGTCTTTCAATCTCCTGCTTGATTTTCGAGGTGACGTATGGAGAAAATCGTCGAGGGTGTTGCTTCACTGGATTTTTCCCAGGTTGGATATGCAGTAGATGCTCCACCACGTTTCAATTTAAACCCGACATTTTGTTATAATCTCAAGCAAAACAATCCTTGTATTCAATCAATACCTCAATCAGTTTCACCCTCATTTATGACCCCACCTTAGTACTTATGTAGGTTGGTCTTTTTGTGATCCCATCTCCCAGATCGATCTCTTCAAGGGAATGTTGTGCTTGCATCTTCTGGGACTCATTTGGTGGGTTCTTTTCGAACCCCAAAGGCTCTTTGTCATAAATAAAATCAAGCCTCCGACTTTCTGAAGTTGTTGTTTGGTCTTGTCGACCATTTTCTAAGCCTTCGGCCTCGCAGGCCAAATCCTGAAGCCTATCCTTTTCCAGAATCGACTTCCTCTTGTTTTTGGCCAAATAGGCCGAAATTCAAGCCAAACTTTCTGATTCATCAGTCATCCTCATCGACTGCAGGGCACCCCGTAGGTGGAATTCCCGTCTCTGATCCAGTGTCTTCCTCATTATCCCATATGAAACCATGATCAGGGTCTTGCAGATTTTTTATGAATAATTTTATTGACTTAAATAGTAATCTATTGAAAATTGAGTTTTTATAAATCTAGAATTCTAAAATATAATTAATTGATATCATTATATGTTGGCTTGTAAAAATGATCATGAAAAACATTAAACAAACAAAATGAAAATTCATATAGAAAAAGATGGGTTAAACTTATTAAAAACGAAACAAATTGTGAAAATAAGATAGAGCTAGTTTTATTAAAAACATGAAACCTATTAGATGGACACATTTAAAAGAGATTGTTGCTTTGAACATTATAGGATGGATTGAAACACTCCAAATGCATGTCTTTGAATTAAGATGACATATACATATACATATTACTTAGCTACTTAATATTTGTTTAACATTTAGCCTTCTCTGGGTTTACCGCACCAAAATCAGCATTGGTAGAATGATTCAAAATTATTATATACATTTTTATAAAATTAAATATTTGTTTTAAATACTAAAACAAGAGAATATGCACATTTTTTAGGATTAATTTTATTGACTTAAATTGTAATCTATTGAAATTTGAGTTTTTATAAATCTAGAATTCTAAAATATAATTAATTGATATCATTATATGTAGGTTTATAAAATTATCATGAAAAAATTAAAAAAGAAAATGAAAATTATATAGAAAAAGATGGGTTAAACTTATGAAAAACGAAACAAATTGTAAAATAAGATAGAGCTAGTTTTCTTAAAAACATGAAACCTATGGATGGATACATGTCAAAAGAGATAAGTTTTGCTTTGAACATTATGGATGTGTTGAAACACTCCAA